>NC_041739.1:33056341-33359397 GCF_004115215.2 Ornithorhynchus anatinus
ACCGGTGGCCTTGTTTCTCAATCAGCGGCACTTACCGAACACTTGCTGTGTGCAAAGCACCGTACTAAGCACTTGGGAAAGTTCAGTGCAGTAGAGTTGGTAGACAGAATCCTTGTCCACAAGGAGTTTACAGGCTACAGATAATACCTCCTCCTCCCTGCCACCCCAGAGCAGCACTGGGGATGAGGTGATGAGGCTTTTAGCCCCAGCTCTGCCGGTGACTTGCCGTGGGAGCTGAGACAGGTCATTTGACTTGTCTGAATGTTAATTTCTCAGTGTTTAAGGAAACAACAAGAGCCTGGATGATAGATAACTAGCGTAAGGGGCTTTCAATCCATCACCTTATCCCCTCCTACTTTACCTGGCTGATTTCCTACTACCACCCAGCCCACGTGTTTTGCTCCTCCAACACCAGCCTACTCACGGTACCTCGGTCTCACTGCCACTTATCGCCCACGTCCCGCCTCAGGCCTGGAACGCCTTCCCTCTTCGGTTACTCTCTCCATGACCAAGCCCTCATTTCCTCTTCTCCCACTCCCTTCTGTCACACTCGCACCCTTTATCGTCCCCTCCCTCAGCCCCCCACAGCACAGAGGTACATATCTGTAATTTATGGATTTCTATTAACGTCTGCCTCCCCCTCTACACTTTAAGCTCGTTGTGGTCAGGGAATATGCCTGCCAACTCTGCTATATTGTACTCTTCCAAGCACTTAATACGGTGTTCTGCACACAGTAAACGTGATTATCGGGGTCAGAGAGATACCAGACAGGGAATTTGGAGCGGAAGTGGGAGAATTCTTGTGATACCATGCTTTTGGGAGTTCAGCTCTCCTGGCCCCTCCGCCACCCACCTATCTTTCCTCTCTAAAGCCTCCTTCCGTGCCAAGTCCTGCTCTCTTCAGAGTCCTCTGCGCCTTTGAGGGAAGCAGCAAGATGATCATCGATTGGCCTAAAGCACGTAGCACAAACCCAGGAGCTTCTGCTGCTGAACCAAGTAGGTGATCAATCGATGGCATTTATCGAGCACTTACTGCGTGCTAAGCACTGCACTTGGGAAAGTGCGACACAGTAGTTGATAGATGCCATCCCTGCCCACAAGGACAAAACCTGCCCACAAGGAGCTCTTCTCCCTGCCTCCTAAGGATGTGAAAGGGCAGAGCGGCTCTGGACTGTGAGCTCGTTGTGGGCAGGGAATATGCCCGTTTATTAGATCGCACTCTCCCAAGCGCTTAGTACAGTGCTTTGCACATATTAAGTGCTCAATAAATATTATTGAGAGTGTCACAGCACGTTTATTTGTGCAGGGGTTTTTTTTTCCAACGTAAGATTTTTTAACTTTATTTTTTTAAAAAAAGATGGCTAAGTTGAAGGACTAGGGGATCCTTTTCAGGTTTATCGCTCTTGGCTTGAAAATGTGATAAACAGCAAATCGTAGCTCTGTTGGTAGACAGGAAATTGCCCTGCATTTATCAGCGAGAAGGGAATAAATTACTTTGGGGTGGTGGATTAGCTCTTTCAGACCACTGTCAAATCATTCTCCCGAAAGTCTCTAAGTGGACATCCTGAGTTCCAGTATCTTTTATCTTGGCCCAATTATTTCAACACTTGACAATTAAATGGTATCACCGACACACTAGTAGTCAATTACTGGACCCCATTCCCAAAGAATGTGTATTTGCGCTAGTTTTTTATGGTTCGTTATGGATCCAGAAAGTGGTTCTGTGACACCCAGAGTCCAATAACAACAAAAGCAAGCTTACCTGCCCTACCGTGGAGAGAGTAAACGGAACGGGCTTCAGAGAAAGCGTACATCAGCTAAATCCAATGGATGTGCGGTCCTCGATTTAATTGGAACAGATACTTAATGGCTAGAGAGCTTCAGAGAGGGCGGTGGTAACTTTCGAATTTTATGCTGATCCGAAGATTCTAATTCCATCCTCGCCCGACTTTTTCACTCCAACGGCGGGGAAACCAGTAGACCGGTGTGCATCTTGTGAAAAACCGAACAAAAAATGGGCGTTCAAAGTTTCTTCATCTTCTTTCTAAATTTCTACCCATGCAGGTATGTTCCACAAGCCACTTAATTAGAATCTAAATAGAGCTGAGGAATGTGGTTTTACTCTGCACCACTAGAGGACACGACAGACTTGTTTTTGTGGGGAATTTTGACCACACCAACTTCAGCCATTCCTCTGACCTCTGGAAGCAGTTCTGCCCTGCTTTTTCAAGTCCTTGGCGGAGAAAGTTTGTCTTAGCCAAAGCCACTTTATAACAGAGACCCAAGAAAACACTGGGTTTGTCTCTGTGGTTAGAAAAGCAAAACTTAAACCGGTTAGAAAATGTCTCATTTGTCTAAAAGACTCCAGGGTGGAAAGAGTCGAGGCGGCAGCAGCATAGAAACCCTTGGCTCCTCTGTGTGAACTAGGAATTTAACAGCCACTAGAATAAGCTTATTTCCCACTCCTAAATATACGTGTGTCAGGTCAGGACCAAAGTGCTTCAGGATGACTCTTGGGAGGTGGTTAAACCATGGCCAATTCGGCAACTGTGAAATCTAGCTCAGTATGATCTCCACGTGATTGGGACAGATGTATGTCTGTGTGGTGACAATAGTCCTGAAGTACCCGCCTCACAGTCGGAGAACAGCCAGCAAGGCCACCTCCCGCTGCCCCGACAGTCCTTCTTTCAGCCAGCTTGGTGAGGGCAGTTCAGGTAGGGACGACTGTGGGAGGAACAGGAAGTACAGCTCCAGTGGGCCCGCTATATTAGCATGAGGCCGGTATGGACACGAGGCAGGTGTCAGAGTCACAGAGGAAATGCTTGAACTGCCTTCATAGAGGTTTTCAGCACACCCATTGCCCACCCCCCACCCCCAAATCTCCTCAGTGGGCACCATGTTTGTGGTGGTTTGGAGGGTTGTGTTAGGGGCAAGCAATATTCCACATTTGGCTTTTGCTTGGACTTTGGATGGGTAGCAGGGGATGGGTGTGTGTTTTATTTGGTGGTTTTGTGTGTGTGTGTGTCAGACTCTATCCACTTCACCCTTCTGCTTGGATTACTGGCCCCTTGGAAAGCCTCAATTCTCCCCCTTGAATAGATACAAGATAATCAGGCCAGGCACAGTCCCTGTTCTACCTGAGGCTTACAGTCTGACAGGGAGGAAGAATAGGTATTCAATTCTCCAGTTCACAGATGAGGAAACTGAGGTGCGAAAAGTTAAGTGGCTTGGCCACAGTCCCATGGCGGGGCAAGTTAAAAAACCAGGATTAGTATCCAAGTCGCTAGAGTCCCAGTCCTGTGCTCCTTCTTTTAGTCTAGACTGCTTAACTTTCTAATATTTCCTACCAGCAAATGGAAAACAGAAACTCCAATCAAAATCCTGGATAAAATACTAAAAAGACACTATTTTCCGTTATGGGTTAGTTTGGATCGGTTCACGATCCTTGTTTAAACTACCATTAGAATCCTTGGGAGCGATAACCACCATTTCTAGGTACAAGACAATGGACCCGCTTTGGGAAAACTCAAACTGAATTGCTTGGTTGGGGGGGGAGAGTATTTATTATTTATTTATTAGCTGAATAGTAGTATTCTCCACTTGAGTAGTATTTATCGGTTGGGAAATAAATGACCATCAGAGCATTTTGGAAAGGAAATCTGAGTTTTCCCCCAAAAGATGTCATCCTTCCACTGACCTTTTGCTCCCTAGGGCCTAGACACAGCCTTTCTGCAGATCTCCCAACTTAAAGATGACTTCTACCTGATTGAAAACTCCCCGAACCACACCAGTTCGCAACACGTAACTCCTTCGGCTCTACCAGCAGAACCTGCGGAGGTTCCAGAAATGATGTTCTCTCGGCCTGGCCTCCCATCTGCAACCACCAACCCAACGAATGAAGCTCCTGGTATGTTGCAAGTTTTCTGAGGTTGAATGGCCTGGGAACCTGGGAAATGACACCACGGTTTAAGGGGTGGGCTTCTCTTTTTTTTTTTTTCCCCTTTTTAAATGGTATTTGTTAAGCAAGTTGATTAGGCTGGACACAATTCCTGTCCCATATTGTGCTCACAGTCTACACAGGAGGGAGGAGAAATGAAGTGCAGAGAAGTTAAGTCACTTGCCCATGGTCATAGCGCAAGTAATTGGCAGAGGGGAGATTAGAATCCCGGGCCTCTGTCTCCCAGGCCTGGGCTCTTCCCACTAGGCCATGCTGCTCCTTTTGGAAACCTCAAATTTATATGCACTTTCCAAGTCCATCTCTCTACCTGCCTAGAAGGTTCTGGAACATTTTTTAAAATATGCTACGTGTTAAGTGCTTATGATGTGCCAGGCCGCGTTCTAAGCATTGGGTTAGTTAAGATGATCAGGTTGGGCGCAGTCCCTGTCCCACATGAGGCTTACGGTCGAAATTGGAGGAGGATTTAATCCCTATTTTACAAATGAGGTGATTGCACAGAAAAGTTAAGTGACTCGGCCAAAGTCACACAGCAGGCAAAATGGCAGGGCCAGACTTTGAACCCAAGTCCTCTGACTCCCAGGCCCATACTCTTTCTAATAGGCCATGCTGTTTCCCCGACATGAGACACTTTCATTTCTAAAGCAGTGTAAACTCTGCTCAGACAGTGGGTCCAGGAGCACGGAGGGACAGCTGCCCACATAATGATCATGCTACTTGTGAAGCACTTCATTCAGTCGTATTTATTGAGCGCTTACTGTGTGCAGAGCACTGTACTAAGCACCTATGTGCCAAGCATTGTTCAAAACGCTGGAATAGATGCAAGTCAGTCAGGTTGGACTCAGTCCTTGTCCCACATGATGAAGTGTCCGAACGCCAGAGAAGTTCAGTGATGTGCCCAAGGTCACACAGTAGACGTGGTGGAGCTGGGATTAGAACTCAGGTCTTTCTGTCTCTTAGTCCCATGCTCTATCCACCAAGCCACACTGCCTCTCATGCAAGTACATGGGCAGCAAGGCCTAATGGAAAGAGCATAGGCCTGGGTTCTAATCCTGCTGTGTGAACTGGGACAAATGCTTCCGTTTCCTAATCTGTAAAATGGGGATTCAATATCTGTCCTTTCTCCTACTTAGTCTGTGAGTCCCATGTGCACAGGGACTGTGTCCAACCTGATTAAATACCCCAGCACTTAGCACATAGTTGGTGCTTGACAATTACCACAACAATAATACACACCATGAGACACCCTTCCCAAATCTGACCTGTGGAGGCCAAAAACCTGGAAGGCACAGACCAACCTACTCTCATCCAAACCTGCTCCCCCCCTGCTTTTTTTTTTTTTTTAAATCATATTTGCTAAGTGCTTACTGTACTCCAGGCACTGTGCTAAGTGCTAGGATAACTAAAAGTTACTCAGATTGGACAAAGTCCAGATCCCACATGGGTTACAGTCCTAATTCTCATTTTACAGATGAGGTAACTGAGGCACAGAGAAGTGAAACAACTCGCCCCAGATCACACAGCAGGAAGTGGTGGAGCTGGTATTAGAATTCAACTCCTCCTGACTTCCAGGCCCACGTGCTATCCCCAAGGCAACACTGCTTCTGGAGTTGACGTTGCCTTTTATGATCCAGCAGTCCCAGGCCCCCGGAGGGATCCGCCCAAAAGTACCCCAAGAAAGGTGGTGGACTGGCTATGGATACCGCAAAGGGCAAACAGTTGACCGTTTGGTCAATCCTCCCTTCCTTCGCTTCAGGAGAAGGAAAGGAGGAAAAAAAGTTCCTATACCGCCAGGGCCAGTGGGCCCCAAAGGGCTGGGAAGAAAAGCGTTCTATTCCAGGAAATGCTAAATTTGGGGACTGTCCCAGATCAAGATTGGTTACTGTGCTCTCTTTAACAACCAGAACAGGGCATTACTGCTGAAACCTTCACAGCAGCAGCAGTGGAGCAAGAGACGTCGGACAAGATGCCCAAAATCAACATATCTTTCATCAAGAATCTTTCAGGTAAGCGTCTCTTGGATGCTACTGTCAACAGTACTGGATGAACAGCTGTTTCTAACAGTCTCATCTGAGAAACTTGCCCACGTTGGCAATCTTCTTCTCGCGTGCAACTTCACGTTGGATATGACTCTTGCATGAGGGTACAATTTATTGCGCTCAGCCAAGTGTTATTATGGAACATGTTAAGCGTTTACTAGGGCAAGCACTGTTCTATGTACTGGGGTAGATACAAGTTAATCAGCTTGGACACAGTCCCTCTCCCACATGGGGCTCAAGTCCAAGTAGCAGGAAGTAGGATTTAAGCTCTGTTTTACAGTTGAGGGAACTGAGGCACAGAGAAATGTCTTTGCCAGTTGCTTATGTGACCTTGGACGTCTGGATTAGAACCCAGGTCCTCTGCTCCCAGGTCTATGCTCTTTCCAACAGGCTTAAAGCGCTTCAAATTAACTGGGAGACTGATGTTTTCTTGACAGAATGATGCCCGACAGGACTGGGGAATTTATAGTGACTGCTGAAAAACTGATCTGTTAAAATCTTTATTAGGACAGAGAGGTGAGTTTAAATGCTGGAGTCCTAATTTCCAACTCCCCGAGGCTTTCTGAGTGAATGTCACCAAACCAATCGATCAATCATGGTGTTTTCGGGCAATGTCTAGTTTGTTGAATAAGAAATACTGAAAACGATCACTGAACAAGAAAGGCGGCGAGCAGGGTGAAGAGGTAGATGTGGTGGTGTTTGGAATAACCCCTCAGTCAGTCGTATTTATTGGATGCTTACTGTGTGAGGAGCACTTGGGAGAGTAAAATATGATAGTTGGTAGAATTGTTTCCTGTCCACAATGTATCCCATATAAAACTTTGGAATTGAAAGAGTCATTTCTCCTATTATACAACAGTGTTCTTGAAAAACCTTATGCGATGACGAAATTGCATAATAATTCCCACGGTTGGCCGGAGCCACATACCTCTATGCTGCTACTTCTGACAAAAACTCTATTGTATCAATCAATGGTGTTTATTGAGCATTTACTATGTGCAGAGCACTGTACTGACTGCTTGGGAGAGTACAATATAACAGAGTTGGCAGACAAAAATCCCTGCCCACAAGGAGCTTACAGTCTAGAGGGGGAGACAGATATTAAAATATATTAAGAATATGTATGTAAGTGCTGTGGGGCTGAGTGTGGAATGAATGATGGGTGCATATCTAAGTGCAAGGGCAATGCAGGAGGGAGAGGAGAGGAGGGCTTAGCAAGGGAAGACCTCTTTGAGGAGATGTGATTTGAATAAGGCTTTGAAAGAGGGGAATAGTAAGTAGGCACATGGTAAGCACTTAAATAATCAATCAGATGGTATTTACTGAGTGCTTACTCTGTGCAACCAAGTTGGTAAAAATATTCCTTATCCATAAGGAGCTGAGTATTCTAGAGCAGGGGAGAGAGATTAAATAAATTGAATAAACTGTGGCTATGAGCAGAAGTGCTCGGCTTAAAGGGTACGTAAGTGACAGAGAAGGCAGAGTGAGATGGGGAAATGCGGGCTTCGTTGGATAAGGCTTTTTGGAGGAGATGTGATTTTAATAATGTTCTAGTGTTTGCTCTGCCAGGAGCTGGCTCTGGCGGGCAAAGCCCACCCATGCCTCAACTGGCATGTAATCCCAGTCTGAAAGGCTCAGCACCAGGTTTGTTCAATCGGTGGAGTTTGAGAGTTTACAGTGAGCTTTGGTAGAGTATAATGCAATAGAATTGGTAGCCACTAGCCATGGACAGTAGGCTCCACATGGATCTTACTATTCATGTCATTACACAAAAGAGCAGAGAGAACATTATCTTTGGCTTAGACAGACAGACCACAGCTCACCCCTTCTTCAAATTCCTCTCGAAATCCCACTCTCACAAGGAAGCTTTCCCGATTAGTTTCCTACTCTCCAAGTCATAGTCTCCCATTTACCATATCTGTCTTCCTGGGAAAGGTTGATATTTGGAGATTAATAAATCAAGCTACAGAAGGTGGGTCATCAAACACAAACTAAAAAGTGAAGTTAGATATGAACCCAAAGTGTGACAGTTTCCCATCTGACAAGCTATTAATGAACCCACACGTTTTTTATGGCACGTTTCAGTTGAATAAAACTGATACGTGAGACGAGGGGACCCTACCAATGGAAAACGTGAGATGAGAATGTACTCTTAGGTTGGAGTTTTGGGGGAGATCGCAAAGATGACTCTGGGGATCCTGGAATGAAAGTCAGCAAGGCAGCAGGATTATAGCTGTCTTTCCTACCCTGTGTGTATTGCGTGAAGAAGGGCGTTTCCAATTTGGAGCCCAAGCTCTAATCCCTTGTACCCAGTTCAAACATCTCCAGGTGAAGAGCGGTAGTCAGGTTGAGGAGCAGAAGGAAGGACAAGGAGAAGGCAACCTAGGCCAGAGGGAAGGAAGCCATCAACAGAGCTGTAAAGATGTTCAGAACACCTCCGCGTCAAATGGAACTCCTTGCCCTCGGCTTTAAAATGCTCAGTCACCTTGCCCCCTCCTACCTTACCTTGCTGCTTTCCTACTACAACCCAGCCCGCACACTTTGCTCTTCTAATGCCAACCTACTCATATTACCTGGATCTCATCTATCTCCCCGCCTACGTTCTGTCTCTGGCCTGAAACACCCTCCCCCTTCATAGCCAACAGGCAATTACTCTCCCCACCTTCAGAGCCTTATTGTAGGCACATCGTCTTCTCCAAGAGCCTTCCCCCACTAAGCCCTCATTTCCTCTAGACCTATTCCCTTCTCCATCACCCTTGGACATGCTCCCTTTATTCACTCCTCCCCCAACTCCGCAGCACATACATACATATCCCTTATTTATTTATATTAATGTCTGTTTTCCCCTCTAGTCAGTAAGCTTTTATGGCAGGAAACCTGTCTACCAACTTTATTATATCGTTCATATCGTATTCTCCCAAGCACTTGGTACAGTGCTCTGCACACAGTAAGCACTCGAATTTCTGAACGAGGAAATGGAAGAGAATGTGTATAAAAGAATCAAAGCTGATTTTGATGGTCAAAGGCCTCGAATATCGCAACTGAAGAGAATTGGATGAGAAACATCCTAGTTGTCAGTCACTCCTGGAAGACAGTTTGTAGCAAACCCTGATAGCCAGGAACTGAAGACAATTCTCAGAGAACAAATTGTACTGTTTGATATTCAGCATTTAAAGAATTTGAACAAAACTGAGGGTAAAAACATAGCACCCAGCCAGTTCTGACTGTACTCTCCTTTAAAGCGAGGGAACATGTATTTTGCGTCTGTTGTGTCGGGAGCATGGTTTACTGGATAAGCTGGTTGGGGGCACGGAATGTGTCAGTTTACTGTTGTATTTTACTCTCTCAAGCACTTAGTAGAGAAGCATTGTGGCTCAGTAGAAAGAGCAAGGGCCCGGGAGTCAGAAGGACCTGGGTTCTAATACTGGCTCCGCCAAATCTGCTGTGTGACGAGGGGCAAGGCATTTCACTGTTCTGTGCCTCCGTTACCTCATCTGTAAAATGGGGATTAAGACTGTGATCCCCATTTGGGACAGGGACTGTGTCCAATCTGATTAACTTATATCTACCCCAGCCCCTTAGTGCTTGACACATAGCAAGTACTTACCACGTACCATTATCATTATTATCACAGTGCTTTGCACACAGTAAGTACTCAACTAACACGATTGAATTGAATGAATAATAGTATGGGTGCAAATCTCAGTTCTATCACTAGCCTGCTAGCAGGGCGGGGCAGTCCCTTAATGCCAGTTTTCTCATCCGTATAGTGGGGATAAAGGTCTTCTTCCCTTTCAAATTATGAGGTTCCATGACACAGGGACTGGATCTGGTTAGTTGATTTTGTATCTATCCCAGTGCTTACCCTGATGCCTAGCAGGTAAGTACGCCACAGAGAAACAGCTTGGCTCAGTGGAAAGAGCCCGCGCTTACAAGTCAGAGGTCATGGGTTTGAATCCCGGCTCTGCCACTTGGCAGCTGTGTGACTGTGGGCAAGTCACTTAACTTCTCTGTGCCTCAGTGACCTCATCTGTAAAATGGGGATTAACCGTGAGCCTCACGTGGGACAACCTGATTTCCTAGTATTTACCCCAGCGCTTAGAACAGTGCTCGGCCCATAGTAAGCGCTTAACAAATAACATCATTACTATTAAGCTTTATGGGCGGAGAACGCGTCGCTAGTTCTCATGTTGTACGCTCCCAAGCGCTTAGCAGTAAGCGCTTAGTACAACTGAATGATGTGCTTAATAAACGGCATAATTACTCTCCCGAACACGTTGCCCAGTGCTGGGAACTCAGGTCAGGAAATCCTAAATGAATATCATTACTTGACCGATTGGAGTATTCCACAACATCTAAAAAAGAAACAGAGCCTTGTTCCCTCATATAATCTAATCCTTCAAAAGTACTTTACGCAGAGCACTGTACTAAGTTCTTGGTTATACTGGCTCCTATAGCAGTTGTGTGATCTACTCTATTCTGAGGCATATATAGTCCTGGGCACATTCACAATAGTGAAATTTTTCTATTGTTTTTCCTTACATCTATAAGATTTTTCTCTCATGCTTAGAGCGGACCTTTTAGGAACGGTTCCATAAACGCTATTTTTGAGCCCGCCACCATCTCCTGGACGTTGCGAACACCGACCTTTCACCACGGTAGGGGCAAACAGTTTGGGCAGCTTTTTTGACCTCTGAACTCCAAGGTACTTAGGGTTCCTCTCTCCAGTTAATATGCTCTTTACATTTGACTTTCCCAAACTACCTTTCAGATCTGGTCCTTATTAACTATCGCTTGGCACAGCTGGGTGTGCTAGCTAGTCTGGCACGTGAGTAACTTTAAATGAGAGCGCTTAGTCACATCATTGGGAAAGTTGTTGATAAGTGTTGGCGGACGTTTCTGCTGGAGCCCCACCTTGTCAGGGGGAGTTGGTAGGGTGCGGAACAAGAAGCTAAAGAAAGAGAAATTCAGACAAGGTCTCACTACTTGGTAAAAGATGGAGTAGGTCACGTTTGAGCTTGTGCTTCTATCTTCACCCTCTATATTTGGATTCGTACTCTTTATTCACCCCTCCCTCCGTCCCAGAGCACTTAGATACACAGCCACAATTTATGGAGTGCTTAAGGAGTCAAGTCCTCATTAAAGGATCTGAGTTCAACTCTTTATTATTTATAGAATTTACAGAGGAGGTGAGTATAATCACACGTCATCAGCACCACAAAAGGAAAAATGAGCGGTTGGGGATTGTCTCTGTTGCCCAAGGGTACTTTCCAAGCGCTTAGTACAGTGCCCTGCACACAGTAAGCGCTCAACAAATATGGCAATGAACGAGACCTTCACATGCGTTTGTTCAAGCACAATCAATCGCATTTCAGGGCTTACCTTGTGCAGAGCACTATACTAAGCGCTTGTGCAAGTATAACAGAGTTGGTAGCCCCTTCCCGGCCTACAACATGACCAGCAGAAAGACCCTGGTCTTGGGAGTGGGAAGGAACTGGGTTCTAATTCCAGCTCTGCCCCTTGTCTGTGTGTGACCTTGAGCAAGTCACTTAACTTCTCTGTGTTCTGCATTTTTATTTTAACAGACCTGCAAGTCTTCTTCTATGGTGCCGACAAAAATGCAAATGGGTATTTAACTTTCCCTGAAATAGAAAACCTTCTGGGAGAGGACACACCTAAGAAAGAGCAGCTTGATTTGTTCGATGTGGATAGCAACCACATGTATTCTTATCTTGAAATGATAAGGGCTCTTCAACTGACAGGTAAGGATTTATTCACTCGATTTCTTAACTGTACTGTTCTATCCATATCTGGAGACGTGGTTCCTTGGTCCCTCTGGACATATTGGGTGACACCCCAAAGATCGCAGTCTCCCTGGTGTTTGGGTAACACGGAGCAATTAGACCTGAAGCCAACTATCCAACTCACAACTCAAAGACAGCAAAATGAATTCTTACCAAACTCACACGATCTAATTCTCTATGCCTCAGGGAGACTATCAGCCTTAGCTTAGCACGCAGAGGATGGTTTCCTACAAGTTTAGACAGGGCAGAGTCCCTGTCCCCCTAGTTTTTTGTTTTAATGGAATTTATGAAGTACTTACTGTGTGCCAGGCGCTGCACTAAGCACTGAGGTAATCACAACATATTCCGGTTGGAAACAGTCCATGTCTCACTTGGGCCTCAGACTCGTAATCCCCATCCCAGCTCTGCCACTCGTCAGCTCTGTGACTGTGGGCGAGCCACTTCACTTCTCTGTGCCTCAGTTCCCTCATCTGTAAAATGGGGATGAAGACCGTGAGCCCCACGTGGGACAACCTGATTCCCTTGTGTCTCCCCCGGCGCTTAGAACAGTGCTCTGCACCTAGTAAGCGCTTAACAAATACCAACATTATTATTTTACAGATAACGGAGGCACAGAGAAGTTACCTAACTTGCCCGAGGTCACACAGCAAGCAAGTGGCAGAGCTGGGACTAGAAACCAGGTCCTCTGTGCTCTTTCCACTAAGCCAGGCTGTTTTTTCCGCATTCCCCTATGTACAGGCTCCATACTCAAACACCCGATCTCTCTTGGGGGCAGGTGAGGGGCCGGGAAGCCACAGAGGCAGGTGGTGCCACGGATAGGTGGCAGCGTGGCTCAGTGAAAAGAGCACGGGCTTTGGAGTCAGAGGTCATGGGTTCGAATCCCAGCTCTGCCACTTGTCAGCCGACTGTGGGCAAGTCACCTAACTTCTCTGTGCCTCAGTTCCCTCATCTATAAAATGGGGACGAAGACCGTGAGCCCCACGTGGGGCAACCTGAGTCCCCTGTGTCTACCCCAGTGCTTAGAACAGTGCTCTGCACATAGTAAGCGCTTAACAAATACCAACATCAATAGGTATTAGCAGCTATTTCCAATTGCTTTCTGATGCAGACACTAAAGTTTGAAGGGGAGACCCTGAGTGGAGGTGAAAAGAACACGCTTTATGGGCTGAGTGAAGAGGTTGTTAGAATTCTGAATGGTAGGTGGGGGGCACTGGTGCTTTGGGCAAGGAAGAATCTAGCTCGTGTATCAGTTATCTTCATATCCATCTTGCATGTTGAGTTTGTGTTGATTTCTTTATACTACTACTACTACTAATGATGGCATTTATTATGCCCTTATGATGTTCCAAGTAATGTTCTAAGCTCTGGGGTAGATACGAGGCGATGGGGTTGGACACAGTCCCTGTCCCACCTGGAGTTCACAGTCTTAATCGCCATTTTACAGATGAGGGAACTGAGGCACAGAAAAGTGAAGCGATTTCCCCACGGGGACACAGCAGGCATATGGCAGAGCCAGGATCAGAACCCATGACCTGACTCCCAGGCCCGTGCTCTATCCACTACGCCACGCTATGGCCCAAAATCGATCAGGATGGGCTTTATCTGCCCTATTACCACCTACTGCCCATGAAGCAGTGATATTCTGTTTCTCCTGCTTCCTTCTAGCTAGGGCACTCCTGTATCAAATGCAAAGAACATCACTGACCAATCATTCCCAGACAGACCACGTGGCTTCAAATCATAATACAGCTCGGAGGTCACATTCGCAGTCCATTCAACTCTAAAAAAAAAAAAAGCGAGTCTCCTAGTTAGCTGACGCTCACCTCAACAAGGCCGAGTGCATCCCGAGAGGGGAACGGACGGCAGTAGGATGCTCAGATTGCTGCTGTTTACTCAGCTGAAAATGGAAAACAAAACCAAGAACAAAGGAAACGTTTTCTAAAGACTGAGTAAAAACAAAGCCGGAGACAATGCTGCTTCTCAGCTAAAAAAAGGGAAGTCAAATGGCGCAGATAGGGAAGCAGGGTGTACTGCCATCGAGAAAAGAAAGGCTCTTTTGGATTCGAGGCTTCATAAGGAAGCAGACAAGTGGCAGAGCTGAGATTAGAACCCATGACCTTCCGGCTCCCAGGCCCGTGCTCTATCCACTACCCCATCCTGCTTCTTGCACAGTAAAGTTTGTTGGTGGGGGCCTCCCAGCAGAGTCTGGGATTCTACTGGTTCCCAGCTTCCCACAATCATAATAATAACGTTGGTATTTGTTAAGCGCTTACTAGGTGCAGAGCACTGTTCGAAGCGCTGGGGGTAGATACAGGGTAATCGGGTTGTCCCACGTGAGGCTCACAGTTCTAATCCTCATTTTACAGATGAGGTAACTGAGGCACAGAGAAGTGAAGTGACTTGCCCACAGTCACGCAGCTGACAGGCGGCAGAGCCGGGAGTCGAACCCATGACCTCCGACTCCCAAGCCTGGGCTCTTGCCACTGAGCCACGCTGCTTCTCTGCCATAAGGCAGTTTAGCTATTAGGAAAGTTGGTGTGTGAGTAGAGAAGCATCAGCGGTAGGCACTGGTAGGCCCAGGAATGTACCTGCTCAGAAAGAAAATAATCCTAACTGGTGACAACCACACTTCCCAAAGCTCAACAGGAACCTTGCGGGCAAACTGGCTGAGAGTCTGCCACAACGGAATGCTGAGGAAAAGAAAGCTGAGGAAAGCAGGGAAGAAGAAGAAACTCTGAGGGTTTCTAAAAAAAAAATTAATAATTCAGCCCCCTAAAACAGAAAGAAAATCAAAGGGATGGGCAGATTTAAGGGCTTTTGTTGATAAATTCTGAGAGAAGCAGCTGGCTTAGTGGACAGAGCACGGGATTGGGAGTCGGGGGGGGGGGGGGGGGGGGGGGGGTCACTGGTTCTAATCCCGGCTCCGCCACTGATCAGCTGTGTGACTTTGGGCAAGTCGCTTGACTTCTCTGTGCCTCAGTTACCTCATCTGTAAATGGGGATTAAGAATTAAGAACCTATCTTGTATCTCCCACCGCGCTTAGACCAGTGATTGGCACATAGTAAGTGCTTAACAAATGCTATCATTACTACCAGAATGAGTCTGACAACATATTTTGGACTGCGCTACCAAGAAACAGTCCTCTGCCGAATCACACACGTCTGCATACGACACATTGCAATGTGGGTCGTGCGCACGTGTGACGTGCCCACTGACGCTTGGGTACTAAAACACTAGTTTTCCTTAACATGGGCTTCTTCAAGAACATAACTCTGTTGTCATTGAGAACTGATTTTTTTCAATACCCCCTTCAACCGTCACACGGACCCCTGAACTTATCCGAGTTAATAGGTGTGACTACAGGCAAATCATCTAACGTCTCTGTGCCTCAGCTTCTTCGTCGGTTGATGTTTCAGTACCTGTTGTCCCCCCTCCTAAAACTGTGAGTCTGATCTAATCATCCCGTATAAACTCCACAGCTAAGTCCAGGGCCGGGCACAGAGTAAGCTCATAACAAAAGCCAGAAGCTGCATGGCCTAATGGATAAGAGCATGGGCCTGGGAATCAGAAGAACCAGGGTTCTAGATCTGGCTCTGCTACTTATCTGCCGTGTGAGCCTGGTCAAGTTACTTACTTCTCGGTGCTTCAGTTACCTGTAACGGTAAAATGGGGAATAAGACTGAGCTCCACACGGGAGAGGGACCGTGTCCAACCTGATTACCTTGTATCACCCCCAGCATGTGGAACAGTGTACGGATCATAGTAAGCACTTAAATACCTTTTGAAAAGAACAATAAATCAGATTATTATTATTACATGGGCGACATGGAATGGTATTAATGATGTTCCTTCCGAATGACTCCATTCTGGCCTGCAGTGTGAACGGAGCGTCATTTTCGTCACTGCCTGTGGAATCTGAACTAAGTGAATGCGAGGCGATGAGGGCATGCGTATTAAATGAACGGTGCCTGTATTATTTACAACCTCATGAGGCTTCACGACTGGTCTGTCCTGTTGTGACTGAGCTCCGGGTGTTGGTAGGGGCTTGGCTGGGGGGGGTTATTCAGAAAGTCTACCGCAGCCTATCAGTCTGGACCCCCACGCCACCCTGTCTTATACACCCCATGGACAAGGGAGCAGAGAAAGACTCTTAGAAAAGTCGGAAAGGCTTCCTAACGAATGCTGCCCCAGAGAGAGAGAAGTTATTTAACTAGCGTTGCACAGGACCCTAACACCACCAGACACTCCCAGAATGATCACGTGTTTTGGTCGTGACTGAGTTGCTTTGTTGCACAACTTAATCAACCCTAACATTACATAGGCACTTGGTGTTAGGCCTGGGCTTTGCAGATTCAGGATAAATTCTCTTCCTTTTTTCAGAACCTCTCCAAAACCCACCAGACCATGACAAACGCATCTGGAAAGTAGCGTGTCTTGAAGACAAACCTGGCTTAGAGGGCTGGTGAAAAGCAACTGGATGGGTGAATCCCTTAACGGACAGGTTAATGGAAGTTTTTAGTCCTGTCCTGAAATCCAATGATAACTAAACAATGGATTTGCATGGCGGGGCTTACCTGGCAGGCCTTAACTGCTAGAGCAAGCGTGATGCTTTATTTAATCTCTATGGCAATTTGAGATTCATTCAGTCGTATTTTTTGAACACTTATTGCATGCAGAGCACTGTACTAAGCGCTTGGAAAGTACAATCCAGCAATAAAGAGAGACAATCTCTGCCCACACGGGGATAGATTCTAAGGACTCAAGATGCCAAACCGATGTCCCTTGACTCTAACCTGTACACTTGGACGGTATAAGAGCATTTCTTCTTTTGAATTTAAGACAAAGCTTGATTCCTAACCAAAAATGTTTCTCATTACAGAATGAACGAAAGAGAAGATAAAATGCCAGACAAGGGCAGGATGTATGGAGTGCCTTGTCTACGTCTTCACTCGAACGCTCTTTTAGCATGTATCTGATGCCTTGATAATCAAGTATAAGTGTTCTTTCCTTGGAAAAAAAAGCTAGTTTTAGTGGCTATAATTAATAGTTTCTAACCGAAAAGCTTTCTTTGTTTTACTCTAAAATTATTTTTAGAGCAGGAAATACTATAGGTTTCATGGATTTAAAACATCTTGGTATAAATACCTATGCAATTTAGAGGAATTGGCATTTTGAATTAAGAGGGAGAAGAATTGAATCCCCATTTTACATATGAGGAAACTGAGGCACATAGAAGTTAAGTGACTTGTCCAAGATCACAGAGCAGGCAAGTAGTGGAGCGGGATTTAGAACTCGGGTCCTCGGACTCCCAGGCCCGTGCTCTTTTCCACTAGGCTACACGGCTTCTCAAGTGATAGCAACGGATACAATTATATTGTTCTGCAGACTGCATCAGGGAATTAATAATTTTCTCATTTTGTTTGGTGCAGCTGAGCAAAAGAATGCTACGCAATTGCTTGTAATGACTAATAATCATAATAATTGCAAAACTAGATTGAGAGCTCGTTGAGGGCTAGGGACCTATTTCCCACCTACGTATTCTTTCCTAGCGCATACCTGAGTCAGAAGGACCCATGTTCTAATCCCGGCTCCACCACTTGCTTCTCTGTGCCTCAGTTACCTCATCTGTAAAATGGAAATTAAGACTGTGAGCCCCATGTGGGACATACACTGTGTCCAACTAGGTTTATCTGAATCTATCCCAGCACTCACTACACTGCTCTCCACAGCGTAAGAACTTAAATACTATTACTATTAAGATCTATTCACAGAAGCAGCATGGCTTAGTGAAAAGAGCACGGGCTTGGGAGTCAGAGGATGAGGGTTCTAATCCTGCTCTGCCACTTGTCGGCTGTATAATAACAACAACGTTGGTATTTGTTAAGCGCTTACTATGTGCCAAGCACTGTTCTAAGCGCTGGGGGAGATACAAGGTAATCAGGTTGTCCCACATAGGGCTCACAGTCTTCATCCCCATTTTACAGATGAGGTAACTGAGGCACACAGAAGTTTAGTGACTTGCCCAAGGTCACACAGCTGACAAGCAGCAGAGCTTGTATAAGAGAGCAGCGCAGAGCTCTTGTATAGCACAGCAGAGTATAACTTTGGACAAGCCACTTACTTCTCTGGGCCTCAGTTCCTTCATCTGTAAAATGGCGATTAAGACTGAGGGCCCCATGTGGGACAACCTAATTACCTTGTATTTACCCCTAGTGCTTGACTCAGAGTAAGCGCTTAACAAATACCAGAGTCGTCATTATGAAATGCTTACTCTGTTCCAGGCACTGTGTTAAATGCTGGGATAAACACAACTTGGACGTGGTCCTTGTCCCCCATTAGGTTCACAGTTTAAGGGGGAGGAAGGATAAGTATGTAATCTCCATTTCACAGATGAGGAAACTGAGGCCCCCAAGAAGTTAGAGATGAATTGTCCAAGGTCACATGGGAGGCAAGAGGTGAAGCTGCGATTAGAATCTCTGTCTCTTAGACAGCAGTGCTCTACCTAACAGGTCGTGCTGCTTTTCTAGTATACCCAGATGGAGTTTGAGGTTTTAGTACAGTGCCTGCCACACGGCAAACTTTTAATGAATACTACCATGATAATTATACTTAATAATGTTGGCCACATTAGACCGCTGTGAGGGAAATGACAGTTGATACCTCATTGCCTTATTTTTGTCAAATCACCAAATTCCAATTAGCCACACTAGATGTTGCATTAGGATGCAATTCGCAAAAGACTATCCTGGAGTATATCAAAAATATTACCATCTAAAGCTCCCAAAATCTTTAGGATCTTTCGGACGGCTCTTAACCGCTATCTCTCTCTCATTAGATCTGTGGCTAGGACATCGAGGAACCCTTACTGAGTGCCTTTCCCAGGAGGAGAAGCATATCTGATTCCATGCTACTGACCAGTTATCAACCCACCTTGAGTGTGCAGAACCTCACGCTACGGTTCGCTCGTGCATCATGCAAAATTCAAATCATTCGGTAACCACTAAAGACATAGCTTTTGACACAGAGGTCAAGGTCACATGACTTGCCTCGATTCTTCGCCCAGCAGTGAGTCCCAATATTTTGAAGAATCGGGCCTGGGATATGTCTTCTTAAATATGGTCAGGGTCACAGAACCACCGACAATCCAACTCCTCCCATCTTGAAACCCTCTACGGGAATCTCAAGATCCATCCCATCTCTCACTGTGCCTTCACCCACCTGATACCATCTAGGACTTCTTCCTTCTGCTGTCATGGCATGGATTTCAGATTCATTCATTCAGTTGTATTTACAGGACGGTGAGGATGTCTAGAAAGGGAATCGGAAAGCAGTCAACTCTCCTCATTCCTAGAGCCAACCTCTGCCACAAACAGCGGCGAACAACGGGATCCAAACTCTCTTGGATTCCTCCCTGATCTTCCTCACCCGGATGTGATACACCCTGTGGTAGACTAAAATCACCAGTTCCTGAAAATAAAAGAGCACATTCAAGGGTTTCAAAACCCCAGTGACATAATTGAGCCACTGTATAGGCATATGATTTTTTTTACTGTATAAAATCAATTAGCCATTTCAAATGCTCTTGCTTAAATTAAGCTCTCTCCAAATCTTAGATTTGTAGAGCTTTTCCAAATTTGCTTCTGTCTAGGAAGTTTATAAAAGGCTGAAAGACCTGATTCTTCTTAACCCTGTGAATTCCAATAAAATACTGAATCTATGTTTACTACTACTCTTCAATTTTTGCACAATTTAATGCTGGGAGGATGGGAAAGAAGCAGCTCACACTAGGAATTTATATTTTCACTAAAACCATACAATGTCTGTGCTTCCAGCTAGTTGAAATCAGCGTATTAAAAATTAAATTCAATTTAAAAATTAAGTCAGCATATTCAGAGGCAGTGTTGCCTAGTGGAAAGAGCAGAGGCTTGGGAATCAGAGGATCGGGGTTCTGATTCCGGCTCTAACGCTGGTCTTCCGGGTGATCTCGGGAAAGTCACTTAACTTCTCTGTGTCTCAGTTTCCTCACCTGTAAAATGGGTTTTAGACTGTGAGCTCCCTGTGGGACTTGGACTATGTCCCATCCAATTAGCCTGTATCAGCTTCAAGTGCTTAGTTCAGTGCTTTACCGTCTGCACGTAACGTACCATTAATAAAAAAGCATATTAGGCATATAACAGCCAGTCCTGTGGTATACATGAGAATGTGTGTTATCACACTTTGGATGGGCTAGAACACGGTTAAGGAATTAGGAAACACCGTTTCAACGACAGAAACATGTTTGAATACAGTGACGAATTTCTGAAAATCTTCTTAAATATGCAACTGTTGCATTTTTTTAATCCATCGTGTATTTTCTTTTCCTCTTTCCCCTGGGATCCATGCATTTAAGCTGCAGCAACTAGAAAAATACCCATTCTCAGTGATCCGAATCTACAGTACGTTCAAAGGCAAAATTAGAATAATGATTCACCCGTCTACCAAATGAAACCGTACCTGTGTCAGCAAGTTAGGGAAGCAGTATGGTCTAGGAGCCAGAAGACGTGGGTTCTAATCCCAGATTCATCACTTACCTGCTGTGTGACCTTGGGCAAATCACTTACTTCTCTGTGCTTCAGTTACCTATAACTGTAAAATGGGGAGTGAGACTTTGAGCTCCACATGGGAGAGGGACCGGGTCCAACCTGATTACCTCGTATCTCCCCTAGCATGTAGAACAGTGTCCACATCATAGTAAGCGCTCAACAAATACCTTTTCCAAACAACAAGAAGACAATTATTATTACGTGGGCAACGTGAAGGAAGAAATGGTATTAACGGTTTTCCTTCCAAATGACTCCATTCTGACCTGCAGCGTCATTTTCTCACTGCCTATGGAATCTGAACTAAGTGAATGCGAGGAGATATGGGTGCCTCAGTTTCTTCAACTGCAGAAAGGGTATTCAATACCTGTTTCCGCCTCCTACTTATACTGTAAGTCTCCTCTGGGCCGGGGTCTGTATCCAACCTGATTACCTTGTATCTATCCCAGCACTTAGAACAGTGCTTGCCACGTGGTAAATGCTTAGTAAATGCTAAAAAAAAAAAAAATTAAGGCCTCAGACCGAAGAATGGATAACAACTCAAAATTAGAATAAAATTCATAATAGCACCACAGGACTCCCGTGGTGAATCTAAAGCGTCCAAAAGTACTGAATTATTAACGAATGCTATAAAACATTTGACAATGTAACCAAACTTTTACTTACCTTTAGCCTCTCTTCAGATGTGACGTTGCACTCACCAATGGCTCAACTGTTCTAGCAGTTTAGACGGCAAATTCCAACGGATCTTTAAAAAGAAAAATGAACGGCTAGTACAGCTCAACACTTTTGAGACATTTTTCCTTTCCAAAGCGTGCTTGAAATTTGAGATTTCTGGCCCATTTTTGATGAAAATTTCTGCCCTGTGGGTGTGGAAATGACAGAGTATTGGCAGAGGGATGAGGTACGTGAGGAAGAAAGCAGAGGAGGGCAGAAGTGACATTTAAAATACCCCACACCCTGTGGTTGTTACCTCCACTGCTGCCTGTGACACTGAGGTCGCTTTATTGTTCACTCTGCTAGTCTCTGCATGCTGTTCATTACATTCTCTTGATAGGGCATTCCAGGATTGTAAAAGTGGCCCCATTAGGATGTGGCCCTGTTCATCAGGGTGATCTCTGTCCTCCCAACTCAAGCTTGGGGTCGTCAACGTTTGTGGATTTCCAAAAGTTAAGATAGAGAGGGGAAAAACACAGCGAAATATTGATATGAAATAGTGAAAGCACAGTGAAATAGTGAAAACACAGTGAACTCGTCACGGTACTTACAATAGGCTTGGAGAATCCAGGTGCGCCGAGTGCGTATGCAATGTAAATCTATGTTTGTCGGAGAAAAACATCATTCCAACAACAATATTTCTCTATTAAATCCAAGTTTATTGTTTAAGTTTTTATCACAGTGGAGATTAACTTAGGCTTAATCATCCGGTCAGTGCTTTTGCTACCACCTCTCTTCCAAACCAAGAACAGTAAAACCAACTCATTCATACACTAGGTCTTGTCACTGCCGCACCTTTCATTGCCTGTACTCAGGGTCCCTAGCTTGCCACATCGTATAAGATTGTAAAAAGGTATAACTTATAGGCTTAGAGTTCCATTTGTTCAAGTATTCAGAAAGCAGTACACCTGTCTGCACTGTACATTAGACACCTATTTGTGACATCATTTATTACTACAAAAAAGTGGCTCCTGGTGGGCTAGCAATGAAATATTACATCATGGTGTACGATGAGGATTTTCAGCACCTCATAATTTTCCACAACGCTTCCCGTGTTAGTGAACAACACTAGATAAAGGGTGGTTGGTTTTTTCCTCCGCTGCCAGACATGGGATTTCTAACGACAAATAAATAAAGCATACACTCAACACGTGTAGTGCAAATTCCAGGTAAACAGAATGACGGTGAAATAAAATTCAGAGATGCCAACAGCAGGACGGTCCTGATTTTGCTAGGGTCTCACGTCCTGCGTTCTCCACTTCCAAAGCAATACTGTCAGCGTCCCATGTCAGCCACAATGATTGAAAGAGATGGCTACTGGGGGGGTTGGGGGGGGGGTGGAGGGGAGAGATGGGGGACCCGTGGTGAAGGGGAACATATGAACTCTATGATCTTTACAGATGTCTCACTGGGTCCGAGATCCTGACTGATCTCAAACCTCTCACCATCAAGCAACGTTGAACTGTCGCTGTTCCACTTTGAGATAATTCGGTGTTGGCAACTATGTAACGGGGTTTGGGAGGCCCAGACCGGTGTAGGATCGTAGAAGATACTGCATTTTTTTTTCAGGATAGAACTGTTGAAAGAGAACATCTGTAACATTTAGGTAAACATCAGAAGACAGGAAAGCCATGAAACAAGTTTTGATGAATCCCTAACCTATGTGGCTTAGTTCTATGGGGCCAGTCATTCTTTAGTGAAAGGACTGTGTCTCTAGAGACACTTTCTTCTTAGAATGTTTTTTCAACCCAGCCCTCTACTTGTTGAAATAATTTTAAAAAAATCCTATAAAACGCTGCCAGTGGAAAAAAGGAAAGGGGGATGGGGAAGTAAAATGTGTACATTAAAAAGGTCACATCTTGTGGACTAATTTAATTTCATTTTCTCAATAGCAGAGACCAAAAGAGTTCACACAGTCTCTTGAGAGAAAAAAATGGGGCTTTTTTTTTTTTTTTTAATTGATTTCTTCTTTACAACTCAGTTTTGGGGGGATTTTTTTTTTGGTCTTTTTTTTTTTTTTTTGCTTTTTTTAAGAGAAAATGTCCTCTGCAGAGCATCCTGAATCTAAACACATTAAACACCAGCTGACAAGTCCAGCAGGAAACAGAACCTTCATTCTTAAATGATGGACCTCCAACTAATTTATCATGCAACTGCAGCTAGCTAAAATTCTCTTAACCAAAAGATGAATAAAAAACACCTTACTGAATAAAAAGTAACATCTGTGCATCTGGGACACGCCTTCAGATTTTAAAACTAAGAACCCATAGGTCATTAACTTGATGTAAAGAATCGAGACTTCTAAAAATCTCAGTGCCAATATTACTCTCTGCATCACGATTAGGAATAAAATACATTTTTGCATTTTAAGTTTGTGCTTTTTTTTCCCTTTTTAAGACATCTTAATCCCATAAGATTATATAGGGGAATGTTAGAACTGTTTACTGGGTTTTTACATTAAGTAGTTGTTAGATTTAAGTTACAACAATAAAATTCAATTTCTTGAACAGCTCTTGTTAATATCAGGTGAGGACAGCTGGCTCATTTCACCTTCTTTTCGTGTTTAATGTGGCCATTTCTTTTGAATTTGCCATTTGGAATCCCATTGTGGTAATGTCCGTTTATAGCACTGTGCTCCCTGCTAGCCCAAAGATGTTTGCTCTGTCTGTAAATAAATCTCACGCTCCGGGACATTAGGAAGTAGAGCAAGGCAGCACCGACAGACAGAACAAAGGCAACATCCAGTAAAAAGTACTGATAGAAAGAAATACGGTGAACAGCGGCCCGGAGATGGCGGGCCCCGTTGTGCCGGAGAATGTAATCGATCCAATAGACGGTCCGATTGACGGGGTGACCGGGCTGATCCTTGTGAATTTCAGACAGCTTCTGAGCTCGGAGCCTGTAGCTGAAGAAAAGGAGGAGGGGAAGAGATGCGTGTTCAGTGCCTGGAATGGCAATATTTCATTTTGCTGAGGAAAGCTTAAATGTCAGCTGGCCTGAGTTGCTAGAGGCTTAGCACAGCATGAATTTATAATGAGAAAAGTATTGGGGGGGGGGGGGAATGACCTTCACTTGGAATGTTGCGTCCTACAAGATATTGGTAGTGGGGGGCGGTTGGGGGCAGAAAGAACTGTCACGACTATTTACTTTGCCTCTAACCACTAATTGTGGATCCTGGCAGAGTAAGGGAAGAGAGAGCAAGCTCGAGGAGGGTGAAACAGTCTACCATTCAGAGCCAGCCGGATGAATATCCACGAAGGCATTTGGCGGGTTACATCTATCGTGGAACAATCAATACTGGTTGATACTGAACCCTCAGGTACAAGTCTATTTTCAAGGCTCCCAATCCAGTTGAATCTGAGGGCTATACCTTAATAATAACAATCATGACGACGACAAGGCTGATGCTGATATTTAAGTGCTTCCTATGTGCCAAGCACCGTACTAAGTAAGCACTGAGGGAGATACGAGGTAATCAGGTTGGACACAATCCCTACGCTACTTGGGGCTCTCAGCTGTAAGCAGGAGGGAGTAAGATAATCCCCATTTTACAGATGAGGAAAATGAGGCACAGCGAAGTTAAGTGACTGGCCCAAGGTCACGCAGCAAAGCGGCGTAGAGGAGTAAGAACTCAGGGCCTCTGACTCATAGGCCCGCGCTCTTTCCAGTAGGTCACTCTGTTCCCTGATAATGCATAATGATATTATGAATATCCCAACTTCATCCAGTGCTTTCAGTCGCATCTACTAATTCTATTGTATCATACTTTCCCCATTAGTACTGGGCTTGGCACACAGTAAGCTCCCAGTAAATACCACGGATTGACTCTAAAGCACTTTCACAACAATGACCTCATTTTATCCTCATAACTTTCCCGAAAGGAAGGAGAGGTGGGTATTACGCCCCATTTTACAGATTGGGATGCTGGGCTCAGAGAAATTAAGCTGCTTGCCTGAGGTCACAGGGCAGGCCAGTGGCAGAGCCGGTACTAGAACGCAGTCCCCTGACTCCCAATTCTGCCTCTGTGCCTTCCCCCAAGGCCACGCTGCCTCCACTGTTCCTTTCCATACCCTCCTGCCATCATCACTTGTACACTGCCAGGCTGGATGACCACTGGAATGAACTACCTGGGTGCCCTGGCTATAGAACTCCTTTCACGAGCCTAAATTAATTTCAGGTTAAGATCACTCATATCGAATCCCAGCTCTGCCACTTGTCAGCTGTGTGACTGTGGGCACGTCACTTCACTTCTCTGTGCCTCGGTGACCTCATCCGTAAAATGGGGATTAACTGTGAGCCTCACGTGGGACAACCTGATTACCCTGTATCTCCCCCAGCGCTTAGAACAGTGCTCCGCACATAGTAAGCGCTTAACGAATACCAACATTATTATATCCATCCCATGGCACCCATGAGACGATTCTCTTCTCTAGAGAACTGAAGCCCGTTGCTGGGCAGGGATTGTCGAATTGTACATTCCAAGCGCTTAGTACAGTGCTCTGCACATAGCAAGCGCTCAATAGATACGGTTGAAAGAATGAACGTATGATTCTTCAGGGAAGTTCAACACCAGCTTTCTGCCAAGTTGGGCAGGGTATCTTGCCGTCAGGTAAGGCTCTTCCAGATGGTCATACCCGGCATCCCAGCTGCTGCCAAAACTCCCTCCCTGGGATACCAGTTCCATAACGGTAACTGGTCCATCTCGCACCCTCCCACACCCAACTTCAGGGCCGTGAAGCAAATGGCAAACCCGAGTTGAGAAAGAAGATAGATGGATAGATAGATAGATAGATAGATAGATAGATAGATAGATAGATAGATAGATAGATAGATAGATAGATAGAGAAGCGGCATGGCTCAGTGGAAAGAGCCCGGGCTTCGGAGTCAGAGGTCATGGGTTCGAATCCCGGCTCTGTCACTTGTCAGCTGTGTGACTGTGGGCAAGACACTTAACTTCTCTGTGCCTCAGTTATCTCATCTGTAAAATGGGGATAAACCTGTGAGCCTCACGTGGGACAACCTGATTACCCTGTATCTACCCCAGCGCTTAGAACAGTGCTCTACACATAGTAAGCGTTTAACAAATACCAACATCATCATTATTATTATTAAAGAACGATTCATGCCCTGTGACCCTTCCCTAGTCTCTCTGGTACTGCTACTCAAGCTCACTCCTTTTTGGAACTAAGCCTGCGTCAATCTTTCTGTGACCCTCTCCCCTTCTTTCTTTTGTTTGTTGGTACAGTTTCCTTTCATCCTGGTTTCTACTGGGTGTCTCACTGTCTGATAAGGGTCACCATTCTACCCTTTAGTGCCCTGTCTTCTCATCCTATCTCCCTCCTGCGTTCCCTCTGTCTCTAGCCTTTGCCAAGCTGGTGCAAGCCAATGCCGACGCTCCCTCTGTGAAAGGAGAAGGATGCTGTTCACCATGGCACCTTTCCCAGCTGGGATTCTTCCTTCCCCTGGCCTGGCTGGGAACTAGACTCACACGGGAAGTGACCTGTGACCTAAACACCGAGGTCACGGTAGACCAGAAAAGTCCGAATGCTGCGCCAGCAACAATCGTATTTTTTAAGCTCTAATTGTGTGCAGAGCACCGTACCAAGTACTTGGGAGAGTACGATATAACAACAGAGACAGGTTCCCTGCCCACACCTGTGGCTCAGTTACTTCATCTGCAAAATAGGGATTAAGCCTGTGAGGCCTATGTGGGACAGGGACTGTGTCCAACCTGATTATCTTAACGCTACCTCAGTGCTTAGTAAAGTGCCCGGCCCATAGTAAATGCTTAACAAATACCATGAAAAAAACAACTCCCAAACCTTCCCTGGGCCAGCCCCGTAGGCAAAACGTCGGTAAAAAAGGGCTCCTGATGGAACTCAACCTTGTTTGGGGAACAAGACTAAGGTGTCCCCAGAATGGCCCAGAGCCCTGATCCTCTGGGACAGAGTCCTGAGCGGTCTACAAACGTGGAACTCAGCCCAGTCTCTGCCTTTACCTAGATGGAAATCTCCCCAGTGGCGGGGCCAACGATGGACTGGGGTTAGCCACACTGGAAATGGAGCCCATTTCAATCAATCAAGCGTATTTATTGAGATCCTACTGTGTGCAAAGCACTGTACTAAGTGCTTGGGAGAGTACAATATAACAGAGATGGTAGACACACTCCCTGCCCACAGTGAGCTTACAATGTACAGGGGCCTGCTCTACTCAGGTTACCTGTGGAGTGTTACTGGCTCCCACCTAGTCTGACAGCAGCCCGGGTAATTCCACGGTGGGTTAGGGGTGGGGTGACGTTGGGGCAGCCTGAGCTATCAAGCTGATGCCCAGGTGGGATGGGCAGGGACTCGGAAAACGAAGGGAGGGAACTGCTCTCCTGGCATCCTCAAACCGGCGATCTAGCCACATTATGCAAAAACAGCCCAATACACACAGAAGTTTGTGCTTGGAGTAATGGAGAACGATTCCGGAAGACTAGCCACTGATGTTAATAACAACAACTGCGGTAATTGTTAAGCACCTGCTACGTGTCAAAAACCGTACTTAGCACTGCACTCAATATTAAATACTTAGGATGGACACAGTCCCTGACCCACATGGGGCTCACCGTCTGAGTGGAAGAAAACAGGTACCGAATCCTCAATTTGCAGATGAGGAAACTGAAGCACAGGTCAGTGGCTTGCCCCAGCCCAAACCCAACTCCTCTGACTCCCAGACCCATGCTCTTCCTCTTAGGCCATGCTGCTTGCTTTTCAACCGGTCCTACGTGTGTTTTTTCGGTCTCAATTTTAAAAGCAACGGTCAAAATACTCCTTACCTGGGATCATTAATCACTTTCACGAGGGCTTCGTACAAGTCTCCTTCTGAAATGGTCTTCCACTCAAGTAATATCCCCATGCCTTTGGCCTGAACTCGAGTCATAGTATCGTAATGATCTCCAAAGAGTGGAATTCCCACTACAGGCACACCGTGGTACATTGTTTCAAAAATACTGTTCAAGCCACCATGGCTAAGGAAAGCTTTAATATTTGAGTGTCCTAAGGGGAAAAATAACAAAGAACCAGAGAACACAAGTTAAATACCGCAGAGGTCAATGCCATACCAATAAAAACGGTGAGGTTCTAAGTATGGTTTTTTTTGGTTTTCAAGAGTTCATTAATAATGTAGATACTCTGAAAGCTTTAAATAATTGAGGGCTGCTAGAAACTGGTACACTAGAGCATAACAATCGTAACAAAACATAAAAGAAATCACATCAAAATTCCTTGATTTCAATTCAGTTTTCTAAAAAAGGGATCACGACAATCCACTCTATCTGCACCTTGTCATTACCCCCTTTGCAGAATAGGACCCGATCCAGTGGCAAGATGTTGACAGAACCAGATACACTCAGCTCATAATAATGAGAACAATAACAATAATATTATTTAAGCACTTCCTATGTGCCAGACACTGTACCAAGCACTGGGGTAGATAAAAAGTATCAAGACGGGACACAGTCTCTGTCCCACAGAGGGTTCAAAGTCTTGATCCCCAATTTACAAATGAGGTACCTGAGGCACAGAGAAGTGAAGTGACTTGCCCAAGTAACTTGACTTGCACACAGCAGCCAAGTTGAAGAGTCAGAATGAGAACCCAGGTTCTGGGTCCCAGGGAACTCCCAGGCCCGTCTCTTTCCACTAGACCATGCTGTTTGGTCTCTAGTAGACGTGGTGAACATTGCATGATTTAGATAAAACATTTCAAGGAATAATAAAACACTAGTCCTATTTTTGAGGCTACTTGTTAAGCACTTACTATGTGCCAGGCACTGTACTGAGCCCTGGGGTAGGCACAGGCTAATCAGGTAGCTCACAGTCCATATCCCACATGGGGCTTACAGCCTTAACCCCCCTTTTACAGATGAGGTAAAATGATGATGATGATGATGTTGGTATTTGTTAAGCTCTTACTATGCGCAGAGCAGTGTTCTTAAGCGCTGGGGTAGATAAAGGGGAATCAGGTTGTCCCACGTGGGTGAGTAGAAGCGAAGTGACTTGTCCAAGGTCTCACAGCAGACGCATGTTGGAGTTGGGGTGAGAACCCAGGTCCTTCTGACTCCCAGGCCCACGCTCCATCCACTAGGGCCACGGTGATTCTCCTACTGCCCTGGGCTGGGAACCAGACTTGATTCGATCACCCGCGCTGGTTGTCATCCTCGTCCTCGTTAAAAGCACTGTCTCTGAGCAGTGGACTACATCCTCAATTAAACGAAGGGACCTGGCTCGCCAGGGTTGGCTATTCCAATGACCGGGGCCTGGCCGGAGACCCCTGGGCCGCAGCTGTTGGGCGGGAATAGGAGGGATGGACCAACACAGGCTCGGTGAGGAGGGTTTCAGTTGAGGGGCTGGGTAAACCGGGGACATTATTCACTCCAAGCAGCCGTGCTCTTTTGGGTAATGGTTGGGGGAGGAGAGGGCCTGTGAAAGTGAAAACATAGCACTTAAACTGATGTCAGGGGAAGGGACAAGGAGGCCTAAGATGTGGTTGGAGAGGGTTTGGGACTGAAAGGGGGAACCTGTCTCTGTGAGAGTGGCAGGGTTAGTGAGGTCTTTCCCCTCACCCCCACGAACCCGTCAAACCACGATAAAAACGGCCCATAATACGGTCTGCCCGTGGCCGGTGGGACTTCCCCCTCATCTTCCTCACTCAGACTATTGAAGGTTTAAAACAGATCTCCCTGACATCCTCTGACAGAAAAACAATCTAAAGACACAGAGGTGGGCACTTAGGTTACCATCCAGAAGGAGGCTACTCGGCCTGCCTAGGGGACACAATACAGGCCCGAGAGTGAGAAGAACTTGGGCTCAAATCCCGGCTCTGCCACTTGTCTACTGTGTGTCCTTGGGCGAGTCACTTCACTTCTCTGTGCCTCAGTTACCTCATCTGTAAAATGGGGATGAAGACCGTGAGCCTCCTTTTAGACATGTTCTGTGTCCAACCTGATTTGCTCATATCTACCCCAGCACTCAGAATAGTGCCTGGGCACTTAGTATGTGCTTAACAGATATCGTTAAAAAGAAAAAAAAAAGAAGTCGGCAACAGAGAGGAGGAAGCATCTTCACAAACACCTTCCCTCCCCCACTTCGTTTTAGCTGTATTAGTCATATGAAGTCCAATTAGCAGGACCGCTTCTGTTGAAAAAAAAAATAAAAAGAAAACAAACAAGGCCAAAAAACCAAACCAACCGGATTTGAAAGGATCATTGCTTGTGTCCTCTGTACATCCGGCAAAACACATTTTTGAAGGGACCCTGCCGATGAAACATGTTCTTTGGCCCTACTCCAGCTTATTCCGGTCACCAATTCGAGACACACTGACAAAAGGGAGCATTGTGTCAAGTCACTCGGGGACCCACGATCCTCCACACCCCATCCGAGATGCTGACAGAGACCGATCCTTTCCGGGAGCTCCACCTGTTGTTTATAGGTTGGCCTCGGGATTCCCAATGGTCTGTTTCTCAACTTCAGGGGTTGGCCTTTCATCTCAAAATCCCAAGCAAGTCAATTAGGGTAGGAATGGGAGAGGACAGATGGTTGGCCAGCCAGGGAATGAATGGGAATTCTAAAAGGTGAGGACACGTTTCCCGGTCGCAAAAGGTCTATCGGGATCGACCTAAATCCAAAGTGGTTTTCAGGGGCAGCGGAAGCGGGGAATCCGAAAGAGGAGAGTTAGCCAGAGGCCAGAACGGTATCTGTAACTGCTTTTCTTGACACCAAGCAGCTGATTCCGTGGCACAGGAGTTTTCAAGGTGCTGTCCATAATGTTAAAGCACTGGGAAGCAAAGGCAAAAGGAGGCTGTGTGTTCTGGGATTTAGGAGATTGGAAACATGAATTCTAGTTCAGCTGGTAATAATAATAATAATGTTGGTATTTGTTAAGCGCTTACTATGTGCAGAGCACTGTTCTAAGCGCTGGGGTAGTTACAGGGTAATCAGGTTGTCCCACGTGAGGCTCGCAGTTAATCCCCATTTTATAGGTGAGGGAACTGAGGCACGGAGAAGTGAAGTGACTTGCCCACAGTCACACAGCTGCCGAGTGGCAGACCCGGAATTCGAACCCATGACCTCTGACTCCCAAGCCCAGACTCTTTCCACTGAGCCACGCTGCTTCCCTAAAGGGGTGATAGCTCATTTGAATGAGCTCCATTAATTCAGAGTATAGGCAGACCCTAAATTGCAGCTAATTCACAATACTTCCAACCCAGACATACAGCCAACAGGGTGTGACATCAAGGTTACTGCCACCCCACAGTTCCGTCAACACTGGCTGACTCCTTCAACAATTCATGGCATCGTGACAAATCAAGGGAACCGTGGTCACCACCAGTTAAAATTTGAGGTTTAAGAAATCTTGCATGGATTTTGAAGTAAGGAGATGATTTTACAAAATTACAAAGTGTAAAGAGGGGTTCAGAAGGAGTCGGCCTGCTGCTGGGAAGCTTATTAAGACGAGAAATCTGCTGTTCGTTATAAATTGGGCAAATTCTTCACCTAAATTGAAAAACCACCGTCAGTATCAGCAGAACAACTTTCTACTAGTGCAACTTCCTGCAAAGGTTCATAATCATACTACAATTCCTCTTTAGCTAATGTTGTCATGTGGTGCTTGGAATTGCTTTAGAAAGCCGAAAAAAAAAGTTTAGCAATATTTGTTTTAACAGTGTATAGCACATAAGGGAACTGCAGTATTTTTCCAAGGTTTATAGACAGATCCCTATTCAGAACATGTAAGTTTATGAGAAAACGTACCCTCCGGTGCAAATGTTCTTGACAAATCCACATTTTCTGGGAATGCATTACAGCTGGATGGTAAGGTAGGCTCATATTTTCAATTATGGCTCCTTTATCGGTTATAGTTCAACGTTGCTTTTGCTCCTTTAATTATTATTCTATATATTGCCTGGCAGGATACATCGGCGGATTTATACTGTGAAACCCTCGTGTTTGTAGTGCACGGACTCATTGAAATCTCTCACATTTGCCAAGTTATATATTATATTTTTGGATCTTCCTTGTGAGGTCTAGTGCAAAAAATGTGGGCCTCGGAGCAAGAGGAGCTGGGTTCTGATCACAGATCCATATGCCTGCTATGTGACCTTGGGCATATTACTTAACTTCTCTGTGCCTCTGTTCCCCCAACTGCAAAATGAGGCTTCAAAAGTTGTTCTCCTTCCCACCTGGTCTGTGAGCCCAATGTGGGCCAGAGACTGTCCGGCCTGATTAACCTGCATCTGCCCCACTGCTTGACACATACTAAGCTCTTAACAAATACCATACAAAGTACCATTTTTAAAGGGCTTAAGAATAAGAAAACTGCAATATACCTATTTAGGGTTTACGTGAAGAGATACACTACCTGGTCCCAAGAATGTGACTTAACATGGAGATGGGAGGGGGGAAAAGCACACAATTAATATATACATGAATACATCCAAGTACATTCAATGATTTCAAGAATAAATAGAGAGGGAAAAGTGGATTATGGGTTGTGCTGGGTGTGGGAGAATGATAGCCATTCAAGGAAAGCTTCCGGGAGGTTATTCTGGAGCACATCTCCAGGGAAGGATGTGATTTCAAAGGGAAGGATGTGGTAACTTAGAGCATTAGAGGATGACAGGCAGACACTCTAGATAATTAAGAACAAAGTTAAATGGCTGTCAAATTGTCCTTAAACTGCCAACCTTGGGCTCCACTTTGGGCTGTGGGGTCTCCAGCAGGCAGGAAGTCTTGTCACCCACCAGGTTTATAGTGCTTAGGCCCTGACTCCCCACAAGGAGTGGTACTAGGTAGCTAATGGCCCCAGTAAGCCCTGCAGCCACCATGGAGGCAGCGGAGGTACTTAGGAGCCAAGCAGAATGGCAATGGCGCTCAATCAGTAGTTTCTACTGAGCATTTCCTGTGTGCAGAGCACTGCATTTAGCACTTGGGAGACTAAAATATAACAGAGTAGGTAAACACTTTTCCTTTTACAGTCTAGAGATATTCAGACATTCAGAGACAATCCCTGAGTTCATCTCCTGCTTTCTGTCTGACTGCTCCGCCCCTTCACATCTGTCGTCAACTCTCTTCCTAATGCTCCTCCATCAAACTGTGCAAAGGATGGGTTTCCTTAGCTATAACAATGTGGTACCCATAAGCACACCACTGGAAACAACAACCAGGACTGCTAGGCCACTGGGAAAGGAGATGGACATTCACTCCATCATATTTACTGAGCCCTTACTGTGTGCAGAGCACTGAACTAAGCATTAGGCAGAGTACAACGAAACAGGGTTGGTAAACACGTTCCCCGCCCACAACGAGCTAGACGATACCCATCAGATCCTACATGACTGTTTTCGCCTGCTCTTCTTTCCTTTTTTCTTTTTTTTTTTAAAAAAATGGTACTTGTTAAGCTCTTATTATGTGCCAGGCACTGTACTAAGCCCTGGGGTAGATGCAAGCTAATCAAGTTGGACACAGTTCATGTCCCACACTGGGTTCACAGTCTTCATCTTCATTTCACAGATGAGGCAACTGAAGCACAGATGAGTGACATGACTTGCCCAATGTCACACAAGAGACAAATGGCAAAGCAGGGATTAAAATCCAGGCCCTTCTAATTCCCAGGCCTGGGCTCTATTCACTAAGCCACGCTGCTTCTCATTCTCATTCTCATCCCGGCTCTGTCACTTGGCAGCTGTGTGACCTTGGGCAAATCACTTAACGTCTCTGTGCCTCAGGTCCCTCATCTGTAAAATGGGGATGAAGACTGTAAGCTTCACGTGGGACAACCTGATGACCCTGTATCTACCCCAGCGCTTAGAACAGTGCTCTGCACATAGTAAGCGCTTAACAAACACCAACATGATTATTATTATTCTTAAACTCCTTCAACACTCCCCAGAGTCTTTTACCTTGCCCACGGAACTTTTCTGCCTCGGGGACGTGCCCTGAGCCCTTTTTTTGTTCCAGTGTTCCTCCCATCATGGAGAAGCCCAAGCCAACGGCAGGCAACAGGCAGCCATGTCAGACATCGGCACAGCATCTTAGGTAGCCTTGTTCAACCCTGATGCCTACTAAGCACTTAGAGCAATTCCTGAGATGCCCACCACTGGTCTCCCTTTCTGCACTCAAACGAGGCATAAAGAGTTCCATGCCCTTCCTGGATTTCCAACAAGTCAGTCATTTCCGTGAACCGTATCCCACCTCATGGTCTGGTGGGGAATAAAATAATTATGTGCCTCAAGGAATGAGAAAAATTCGCCCAATCAGTGGCATTTACTGAGTACTGACTGTGTGCAGAGAACTGTACTAAGTGTTTGGGAGAGTATAATACAACCGAGTTAGCAGACACATTCTCCCCACAAAAGAGCGTAGAGTCTAGAGGGGGGAGACAGACACCAAAATAGGTTACACGCGGAGCTGAGGGTGGGGGGAATATTAAGTGCTTAACGGGTAAAGAGCCAAGTTCATAGGTGACGGCAGAAGGAGAGAGAGTAGCGGAAACGACTGCTTCATCAGGGAGGGCCTTTATGAAGGAGATGTGATTTAAACATGACTTTGAAGTTGCGGAGAATGGTTTTTTGCTGTATATGAAGTGGGAGAGAATTCCGGGCCAGAGGGACACATAGGCAAGGGGTCAGCAGTTAGACGGATGAGATCAAAGTACGGGGAGTACATCAGCGTTAGAGGAGCCGCGAATTGTAGCAGGAAATCTGCAAGCGATAAGGTAGGAGGGGGAGACCTGACTGCTTTAAAACTGTAAGTCATTTCTGTTTGAGGCGGAGCTGGACAGTCAACCCCTGGAGGTTCTTGAGGAGTGAGTTGACATGGATTGACTTTTTTTAGAAAAATGATTTGGGCAGCAGAGTAAAGTATGGGCTAGAGAGGAGAGAGACAGGAGGCAGGGAAGTCAGCGAGGAGACTGATGCAGTAGTCAAGGCAGGACAGGATAAGTGTTTGGTCAGCATAGTAGCAGTTTGGATGTAGAGGAATGGCAGATTTCTGTGATATTGTAAAGGCAGAACTGAGGGGATTTGGTGACAGTGTGAATTTGCGGGCTGAATGAGGGAGATGAGTTATCCTGAAGTTATGAGCCTGTGAGATGCGAAGGGAAGTGGTGTTTTCTATGGTCACAGAAGCGCCGGAGGCTGGGTCGGGGGTGGAGAGCGACAGGGTTTGGGAGGGAAGGTGAGGAATTCTGTTTTAGACATAAGTTTGAGGGGTTGGTGGAACATTCAATAGACATGTGCCAGACTTCAGAGAAGGAGAGAGGTCAAGCCTGGAGAAGAAGATTTGAGAATCATCAGTGTAGAGATGCTACTTGAAGCCGTAGGAGAAAATGAGTTCTCCAAAGGAGTGGGTGGAAATGGAGAATTAGAAGGAGACCCAGAACCGAGCCTTGAAGGACTCCCACATTTAGGGAGTGAGAGGCAGAGGAGGAGCCCAAAAAAAGAGACTGAGAATGAGCAGTCAGAGAAATGAGAGGAGAATCAGGAAAGGGCAGTGTCAGGGAGACTGAGATTAGATAATATTACAAGGATAAAGGGGGTGGGTCCACAATGTTGAAGGCAGCTGTGAAGCTGGGGAGGTTTAGGATGGAGTACGGGCCACTGCACAGTGGGCTCACAATATTAAACCCCATTTTGCAGATGAGGGAACTGAAGCACAGAGAAGTTAAGTGATATGCCCAAGGTCACAGCGTGGACAAATGGCAGACCTGGGATTACAGCTCAAGTCCTTCTGATTCCCAGGCCCATGCTCTATCCATTAGGACATGCTGCTTCCTTCCCTTTGGCAAGATTTGACAAGAGGAAAGCCACTGGTGACCTTAGAGAGGGATGTTTCCATGGAGGGAAGGGGGTGTAAGTCCCCCCCCCCAAAAACAATAAAGTTCCCTTTTACTCAAACACTTCATTCATATTTTAATCAAATTAGTTTTATGCCTTCTTACTTTCCAACTAATCGAAATGTACGACTATACTGCTTCAAAAAAATCATTCATATGCATCTTTATGTTTTGACAATAGCACCTCTAAAACACTCACTCGAGTCATCTTTCTAAATAAATTATCTATCAGATTGATGTGCCAACCGGCCTGCAGCAAGGAGAAAAAAAAAAAACCATCTGCGTAGAAGCGAACTAAATCATTCAGGCACTTTACATTTTTGCAGCTAATCCTTCCGGAATGAAACTGTATTTTCAAGAGAAGAATTCTGGAAAAGAATTCTAATGTGGGGCAAAGAATGCAAATGTGGGTCAAAATGATATAATGAATTATAATTAAACAAATTCAAAACTCATGTGGGACTCACCGAGAAGATCATTTTGTGGTAACCATTCTATGAGCTTTGTGTTGTTTCCTAGATTCCTTGGCTTGATTCCAGAAAATCTAGTATGAGAAATAGAAGACAACATCAAACTTTGACACTTTGAAGAGTCAAAATTAAGGAGAAAATTAAAATATATGAAATTAATTTTTGATAAGAGTTAGACTTGTGGGGGAGATATCAGATACGAATTATGCCTATGTCTTGGCTTCTCCAACATAAACGAAGATGGGAATAAAGGGGGGTATTTTTTTACAATATTATCCACCAAAATCTGGGGAAAGATGATCAATAAGGACACCATTATTTCATGATCTCAGATGAGGGAGAGAAGCATCATGGTCTAGTGGATAGAGCATGGGCCTGGGAGTCAGGAGGACCTGGGTTCTAATCCCAACTCTGCCACGAGTCTGCTTTGTGACCTTGGACAAGTCACTTCACTTCCTCTGTTCCTTAGCTAGCTCATCTGTAAAGTGAGGGATTAAGACTGTGAGCCCCATGTGGGATGGGGACTACGTCCGATCTGATTAGCTTGTGTTAACCCCAGCACTTCGTACAGTGCCTGGCACATAGTAAAAGCTTAAATACCACTAAAACGAAAAAAAGAAAAAAAAAAATCCAAAACCAAAACAAAACCCCAAAACACTTTCCTCTTTGAAAATGGTGGATGGAAACATGAGTCTAAAACCAGATTACCATAAATGCAGAGGAAGATTTGGGAATGGTAAGAAATATGAATAAAACCAAAGGGATTTACCCTGAGAGGCAACAAAGCGCACTTTTAAAAATAAGAATAATAATGATAGCTTAAGTATTTATTAAACATTTACTAAGTGCCAAGGATCTAGACAGCGAGCCTGTTGTGGGCAGGAATGTGTCTGTTGTTATACCGTCCTCTTTCAAGCACTTAGCGCAGTGCTTCACACACAGTCAGCACTCGATAAATATGACGGATTGACCATACTACGTGCTGGGGTAGATACAAGATTATCAGGTAGAACTCAGTACCCGTTTGACCTGAGATTCACGCTTCAATTAAGAGGGAGAAATAGGTATTAGAATTTGACAGGTGAGGCACCTGATGGACAGGGCATTAAATGATTTGCCCAAGGTTACACAATGGTCATTATCAGAACTCAGATTAGTTACATGTACCTCAAACGGCATTGCCCCACCTCTTTCCTTCGCCAATCAGGCCCGCAAAAGGTGGTTTTCCTTCAAGGAACTCCCATAACAATAGATGGCTAAGAAGCTGAGATGGTGCTTAGCTACTGGCTAAGAAGCTGAGATGGTGGTTCAAGTATTGTTAGAAGGACAAGTCACAACTATTCCTGAGAAGACACTGTGAGCTCTTCTCTATACTATGAGCTCGTTGTGGGCAGGGAACGTGTCCGTTTATTGTTAAATTGTCCTCCCCCGAGCGCTTAGTACAGTGCTTTACACACAGTAAGCGCTCAATAAATACGGTTGAATGAACGAAGAAAACACCTACCTTCAGGAAAGAGGCCTTCTAAATGCTCAATTTAATACCACTCACTGACTTCTGGATTGAAAGCCCATAGGTCTGAGAGTCAGAGGATGGGTTATAATCCCAACGCCAGCACTTGCCTGCTGGCAGACCTTGGGCAAGCCACTTAACTTCTCTGGGCTTCAGTTTCCTCAAATGTAAAATGCAGATTCAGCACCTATTCTCCCTCCTACTTAGACTGTGAGCCCCATGTGGGACAGGTACTATGTTTCATCTGACTGCTTTTACCACAGCGCTTAGTGTAGTGCTTGGTCCTTAGTAAGTTCTTAAATACCACAATTATTATTAGGCATAAAGATATGGAGTTGTAGCCATGAGCAAAACATACTTAACTCCAGAAATGCTTAAAGAGGATGGGAAAAACGGCTTGCCACAGATTGTCCGATTCATGGCAGCTCACCACAAAGTGATGGGTAGATTTCACATTCACCAAAACCCCCCAAAAAGTCACCAAAAGGTTGTTTCAATTGGCTAGGGGAGACTTCCTTGCCCAGATAAAAAATTTGGGGCTTCAGTTCAGAAGGAAAAATGAAAACTACAGCAGGAAATTGGGTTCCTCTGTTTTTCCCACTCAGAACCACTGGACGTTAAGTTCCCTAAGTCCCTGCTATGTCTCCTCCTTCTGTAGTACTCACCAAGTGGTAACGGAGAATAATATAATGGATGATTCTGACAATACGGTACGTGCTTACTAGGTGCCAAGCACTGTGTTGAGGACTGGGTGGACGTCAAACAATCAAAGCAGACACACTCACTGTCCCACACGGGGCTGGTCTAGTGTTTAGTAGAGTGTTCTAAAAACACCCTCAACTTATGAACGGACGGAACGTAAAGGATACAAAGATCTGGGTCATGGAACGGTGCAGCGTTTTCTCTTTCTCACCTCCAAATCACCTTCTGAGGCAGCCTCGCCAACGCCCCCGCTAGCTTGGTTGCAATATCGTCCGACAGATACTTCACTCCGGCTCCAAAAGAGACCAGGACAAAACCGTGTTCATTAGCACCATTTACCCATCTTTGGAGATCCTGTAAACAACAAAATTGGATGGTCATTTTCATTACACACCGCTGGATCTCACAAGGGGGGAGGAAAATAATTTTTACTCATCTGCCACTTGACAAATTCGAATTCCACACATTTTCAGGCACATCGATGGGTAAGGAGTAAAAATGAAACCCCCCAAAATTCATTTCAAATATGACATTCTCAAGTGTTCCTCATAATGGATAAACCTACTATTTAAAAAGACTTTCCTTGTGACTCTGCCCACTGAAAGCACAGGGACTATCTGCGCTGGGAATAGTGCTTGGCACGTAGTAAGCACTTAACAAATACCATAATTATTATGATTATACACTGTATCAGAATGAACCACGTAACCCAAAGCTTGTGAATGACGAGGTCTAGGAGGATTAGAATGGAGTAGTCTAGTGGGGACTGTCCCCCTCTTAGGGTCGCACCTGGGGAGTCTCCAGGCCTCTACCAGTCTCAGCTACGGGAGGGAGAGTCAAGCGGAGGCCTGTCCATTCCATTCCTAGCTTGGTCAGTGGCTAGTGACTGGAAGGCAATCTGCTGCAAGTCAAAACTCACGCACGCTGAGCAGCAACAGCATGGGAGAGAGTCGAGGGCGGAGACTCAAATTTACCGCAGTGGTAAACAACGTCCGTATTTTTACCAAGAAAACTCTATGGCTACACTACCAGAACGATTGCAGATGGAGAGCGGGGCGTTCCGGGCGAGATGTGTCCATGGTGTCGCTATGGGTCGGAAATGACTCGACCCCATAAGACAAAACAAGTGGGGATTGCAGCGTGAAGTTCCTTGTGGCCGTCATAATGGCCGAATGGCTGTCCCAGCTTTTATTCCTTCCAGGAACCCTGACCCTAGGTGCTTCGGGTTACTCCACCAACGTCCCAGAAACGCACACACGCGGGGGTTCCTTAGGTCTTGGGGCCTGAATGATAAACAACTGCTTCCCTTGGCCACCGGGGATTTTAAGGACTATTAGCACATAACTGCTCACCTGATTTCTTCCCGTCCCTCGTTCACGGGGGTCTGAATTCCACCAATCCCACTGACCGGACACCTCCAGGTGAGGAGATAAATCTGCTCTGTTCTGTGTGTCTGATACTCTCCACCTGCTCATCTGCCAGGTCAGTCAGGGGAATGATGAGTTGGAGTTGGGCACAGAGGACAGTGACAGCAGGACCAAGCTGGGAGGGGGGTCAAGATCTCGAGTCGCCCCCTCCTTTAATTATTCCTGCCCTCCCACTCCTTGCCCTCACCTTGGACAAGTCACTTAACTTCTCTGTGCCTCACTTTCCTCAAACTGCAAAATGGGGATTAAATCCTAGTCTCTCCTACTTAGATGGTGAGCTCCGTGTGGGAAGGGGTTGTGTCCAACCTGTTAAACTTGTATCTATTTCTACTCCCAGCACATAGAACAGTGCTTGACACATAGTAAGTGCTTACCAAATACCATTAAAACAAACTCCATTTGGAGCAGAAACCAACACAATGAAAGCTTGGAGAGTTGGTTGTGCAGAGCGCTGTACAATGTGAGGTTACTGGGGGGGCTAGGAAGATTGAGGAGGGAAGAGGAATGTGTAGCCCACACATTCTCACAAACACAAAGTCACAGATTTTTTTTTTAAATGGTATTTTCTAAGTGCTTACTATATGCCGGGCAATGTATTAAGCTCTGGGATACACACAGACTCATTAATTGGACACATTCCCCGTACCGCACGGGGCTCACTCTCTTAATCCCCATTTTACAGATGAGGGAACTGAGGCACGGAGAAGTGAAGTGACATGACCAAGGTCACACAGCGGACAGGAGATGGAGCCGGGAGGAGAACCCAGGTCTTTCTGACTCCCAGGTCCACGCTCTATCCACTAGGCTAGGAGATTTCTGTTAAACACACGGGGGATGGTAAAGGAAACATATTTAACCGAATTTAAATTTCTCTCAGAAACTCTCTGATATTTTAGGTACTGAGTACTCAGATCAGTACCTCATTTATATGGCTGAGAAAACACTGCCCTTGTAGCAATAAATGTCCCAAGTATCTATGACCGAGGTTGTTTCCAAGCAGAGGCTAATAAACCTGCATCATAGGGCTGTGCACACCTGCCATAACAGAAAGAAAAACAAGTCCTACTGTACTTAAGCAACATCCACATTATAAAATGACAATGTGCCAATAAACTTTACCCATAATATAGTCTTCAACACACAGTCACGATAGCATCCACAGTGCTCTACAACTTTGAACTCATTTTCTATCACGCAGTTGTCTCTGATCGTTCTTTCCCAATCCCCTACAAAGGTTTAAAATAGTACCATGGATATCAACTCCCTCATGGTTTTGTTTCACTAATAATTGTGGTATTTCATTCATTCATTCAATCAATCGTATTGAGTGCTTACTTTGTGCAGAGCACTATACTACGCGCTTGGGACAGTACAATACAACGATAAACAGTCACGTTCCCTGCCCACGGCGGGCTTAAGTGTTGTGGGTCTGGGAGGAGGGAAGAGCAAAGGGAGCAAGTGACGTGACGCAGAAGGGAATGGGAGATGCGGAAAAGTGGGGTTTAGTCCGGGAAGGCCTCTTAGAGGAGATGTGCCTTCAATAAGGCTTTGAAGAGGCGGAGGATAATTGTAGGATTAGAGGAGGGAGGACGTTTCAGGCCAGAGGGCGTGGGCTAGGGGTCAGCGGCGAGATAGACAACATCGAGGCACAGTGAGAAGGTTAGCACTAGAGGAGTCAAGTGTGCGGGCTGAGTTGTACAAGGAGAGAAGTGAGGTGAGGTATGAGGGGGCAAGGCGGTGGATGGCTTTAAAGCCAATGGTGAGGAGTTCTGTTTGATGGGGAGGGTGGCTGGGCAACCCCTGGAGTCGTTATTTGTTATGCACTTACCATGTGTCAGGCACTGTACTAAGCCCTGGTGTGGATACAAATAGGGTCGGACACAGTCCCTGTCCCACATGGGGCTCACAGCCCCACTTTACAGATGAGGTAAGTGAGATACAGAGAAGTGATTTGTCCAAGATCATACAGCAGAGGCGGGATTAGAATCCATGACCCATGACATTTTCTCATAAGCAACTCTCTTTCGGTTTATCACTAGCTTCTTGGGAACATCTCGTGAGAAAACCAGGGATCTACCTCGCCAGAGCCTACAGAGCATTTCTCATTTCAGTCACAGTTGTGCTGCTGAGTATCACTCATCAATCCAATCATATCAATCATATTACCGGTTAAGGTTACGCATCCAGACATCATAAATTTAGACTCCGTTCATTCCTGATTGTGATCACTTGATATAGTGAGATTTTCACTGTACAATTTGGTGAAAACAAAACGGAACATCTATGGAATGTTTTTCCCCACAGCGTGAGTTCTAAATGACCCCAAGTGGTTCTTCACATCTAAAGAATCTCCACCAAGGCCTGCATATTAAAACATGACTTTCCCTAACGTCAGGTTCTTCAAGATAACAACTACAGCAAAACAGCAGAATGGACTACATTATCCCTTATGCTCTCTTACTGTGTCAGTGTAGAACAAAAACCACTTTACCTTGCTCAAGCAGGACCCAACTGTTCCGAATATAATAGAAAACAGTCACGTGGGAGGAGTACAGCATTTTTGTCTTCTGAGAATGGTCTTTTTTATTGTAACCACCAAAAAAATGAGCTGTCTCAACTGTAAAAGATCTCTGGACCTAATGGTATAAAAAACTGATAAGGAAAGCTCTATGTTTCAAAACCAAGGACTTGCAAAATTAGCATCAATAAACCTTTAGCTAAGAAGAAAGCTTTAACAGCAGTTAAGGCTAGTTGTATATTAACTTTTACAACTATTTTGTAAATGCACTCACCAAGGTTCCCATGAAAAGGATACCTAAAATCTTAGAGTCCAGCTGAATCAGTTCAGGGGTTCTTCGGGTGTAACCCCTGGGCACCCAGATACAGCCTTCTCCAAGACCTAGATGCCCCACACGAGGAGGTCTTGTACCTTGTAATCCTACCAGCCTGGCCATTACTAAATTTGAAGATGGAACCCAAAAGGCACCATCTCACGTAAGTTATTTTTACAGGCACAGTGCGGGGGGGAGGTGTCACAGAATGGGGGCTGCAGGTTTCGATTTATTTATATCTGTCCTCCCCTTCTAAATTGTAAGCTCATTTGGGGCAGGGACTGTTTCCATTTATTGTTGTATTGTACTCTCCCAAGTGCTTGATACGGTGCTCTGCACACAGTAATAGCTCAATAAATATGAATGAGTGAACTAACTGTCATTGCCCCTGCCCGGTGGCCCTTCTACAATTCTCTGCTCTCTGAAGAATACAGCTAATGTAAAAACGCTTTGGAAAGAATGTTAATAATGTAAAATAATATAAAAAGTACTTTGAAAATAAAACCAAATACCCAAGCGGCATTTTTATGACATTCTGAATTTATCAGCGGCTTCCCCGATTTTCACCTGGCTGCTGGGCCTCAAGAATAGGGTCTACGCTTCCAAAAAACAAAAGATAATAACAATAATATAATCCCACTTTTGACAGAAGTGAGGGAAAGGAACAAGGTCAAGAGGATGGCACTAGGTTAGAGCTCCAAGAACAGGAAAACACTTTATTGATTAGGATGAATGTTCCAGGGTGTAAAGTAAGAAGCTGGAAACCATTGTATTCATTTTCACTGGAATTCTGCAATGTCTCCTTTTCCTTCCTGATATGTCTTCTATTTATTTGCTTGGGTTAAAATAAAAAGGAGCCAGCAAAATCTGAAACCCTCACTTGACTCTGTGGATAGAAATTAGGTTTATAATGCTCATGAAAGTGCAAGCCAGCAGATGGGCCGTCCCAAAGAATGCAGTGGCACTGAACTCCGCAGAGTCAGAGCAAACCTTACCCGATGTGAAGAGCAGGGAAGCTACTACACTAGCAGAGCAAATAATAATGTCGGTATTTGTTAAGCGCTTACTATGTGCAGAGCACTGTTCTAAGCATTGGGGTAGATAAAGGGTAATCAGGTTGTCCCACGTGAGGCTCACAGTTAATTCCCATTTTACAGAGGAGGTAACTGAGGCACAGAGAAGTTAAGTGACTTGCCTACAGTCACACAGCCGACAGGTGGCAGAGCCGGGACTCAAACTCATGACCTCCGACTCCCAAGCCCGGGCTCTTTCCACTGAGCCACGCTGCACACTCAAGTGTCAATGCTGGGAGACGACACTGAATGCCTGCACATGTCTCCAACACACTGGAGTCTGTAGCTGTGTTTTTTACAATCCTGGTTCATTTGGGCCCACAACATAATAATAATACTAATAATATTTATGATGGTATTTGTTAAGAGCTTACTATGTGCCAGGCAGCGTACTAAGTGAAGTTACTTGCCCAAGGTCACACAGCAGACAAGAGGCGGATCCAGAAATAGGACCCAGGTCCTCTGACTGCCAGGCCTACGTTCTGCCCACTAGGCCACACACTTCTCACCACTCCGGCAAGCCAGTTCTAACTCCAACTGTTACAACCTTCCGTCACGTTCCAGATGTTTGGAATAGGGATGTCACTACCATTTCTTTTCCAGCAGGATCACTGGACAGCTTGGACCTCAATTTGACCAGACTTTATCAGTCACCAACCAATCAGTTGTTACGTATTGAGCGGTCGCCGTATGTATGCGGACTACTATACTGAGCGCTTGGGAGAGTCCAACACAACAGAGCCGGTAGACACATTCCCCGCCCACAGTGCTTCGCAAAAGAAATCGTGGCACCAGCCCATTCCCCGGGAGGAGACACACAGCGGGAATGGTATTCAGATTCCTGCAGGGGCGGGGGCTTCTTCTTGGGGTTACAGCCCCGGTCAGGGGAGCACATTCTCACATCATGGGGTGCTACCCCGGAGGCCCTGGCTGTAGCTCCTGCAAGGAATCCCCGATGGGAGTGAGACCTTAGGAGCTGTGGGTGGAGGGAATGAATACCCCACCAAAACAACCTATGTGTCCTTTTCCCCCGGTGCAAGTTGGCAGCAAAGGCAGGAGGAGAAGCGGCATAGCCCAGTGGAAAGAGCACGGGCCCGGGAGTCAGAAGGACCTGTGTCTAATCCTGGCTCCGCTACTTGTCTGCTGGGTGACCTCGGGTAAGTCACTTCACTTCTCTGTCCCTCAGTTACCACATCTGTAAAATGGGGATTAAGACTGCGAGCCCCACATGGACAGGGCCTGTGTCCAACCTGATTAGCTTCTATCTACCCCAGCGCTTAGAACAGTGCCTGATACGTAGTAAGTGCTTAGCAAATTCGAAAATACCCCGCCCAAACCCCCCCCAAAACCCCAAACCGTCAACGGGGCATGAGAGGGAATGGGGATGAATGTTTCCGTTAGTTTCCCTTAGCATTTATAATATTGAATTTCACATTGCAATAGAAACTCATTGCTGTAACCTGTTGGAGTATTGAAACTGAGATAAATTGTAGTCAAAAAGAGTGTGACTTGTGTGGGCATACGCAAGTGTAGATACACGCTTGTGTGCTTAAACAATAAGCTCCACCTATAAAACCTGACAAGGGTATTACAGTCATTCATTCACTCATTCATTCAATCGTATCTATTGAGCGCTTACCGTGTGCAGAGCACTGTACTAAACACTTGTCCATGCTCGATTCTTTATTCTTAAAATACCGACGTTAGGGAATTCCTTATTAACAAATTTGTTAATCTTAGGGTCTCTGAGTCAGGTTTATTGTGGAGAATCAAAGCCCTACTTTATTATTGCCTTCCACTAGGAAATCTGTACAATCCAACAGGCTAGGAGCACCAACGATCAATGAATTGCATTTATTGAGTGCTTACTGTGCACAGAGCACAGTACTAAGTACTAGGGAAAGTATAATATGAGAGAGTCGGTGACGCATTCCCTGCCCGTAACAAGTTTAGAGTTTAACGGGGGAGGCAGACATTAATATAAGTAAATTACGGATATGGACATAAGCACTGTGGGGCTGAGGGAGAGGTGAATAAAGGGAGCACAACTAAGTCCAAAGGCGAGCCCAACTACTGTCTTGGAATGACAACCAAGGACTTCTGCATGCTGACCACAGCCCCCAAGGGCCAATACGAGAGCCAAACAGATGACGGGCGGTTAACGAGGCACCAGTCACCAGCTACGGCCGGCAATTATGTTACAACAAGTGACAATACATAATAGCCCGCATCAGGGAAACCTTATACACGACTCCCAATTTAATTCAAGTACCAAAGTCCTTCACCTACACCAAGAAATATACATAAACACAGCAGAACTGAACTAAATCCAAAAGCTCTTTCAAGAAGGGCTTGGTATAATAAGATCCCTATAAAACAGAAGAACTCAAAGGTGTGAGGACATCAACCTTTGATGTGGTCGTGAGACCACAAAAGGCACATTCGGGATCTCGAGCAGATTCACCACCTTCAGCTGCAAGGCAATCTCACGACAAGGTCCTGGAATACAACCAGTTCAACCCACGAGGGCCGTAGTCACTGCAACACTAATTCAGTTGGGTAGGTCATACCGAAGAGAAGGATGTCAAGATGCCCAAGCAAACAGCTATAAGATGAACTGAAATCGGTTGCATGCATGAAGGAGGACCAAACCTCATTTTAATAACGCAACTTGAAAATAACTAACAGGGCAAGATAGTGGCAGACTATTTAGACACAACAACTAGTAATATTAATAATAATAATAGTGGTACTTGTTAAGCACTTATTTTGTACCAAGCAGTGTATTAAGCTCTGCGGGTACAAGAAATTCAGGCAGCATACATCCCACAGGGAACTCACAGTCTAAGTAGGGGGGAAAAAGGTTTTTAATCCCCATTTTACAGATGAGAAAACTGAAGCCCAGCAAAATTGTGACTTGCAAAGCTCAACTAGCTGACAAGCAGTTGAAAACAGCATTAGAACCCAGGTCTTCCAACTCCCAGGTCTGTGCTCTTTCCCTTAGGTCACACTGCTTCTCCATAAGCAAGATCCAATCCCGGCCGAGAATTCTGCTGAAGGGGAAGGGGACTTTGCTTTGTCCTTCCTGGATCTGCTGAAGAGTCTTTACTGACAACCTGAGACAGCTCCGCTGAGGGACAAAGGGAATGACGTGATATAAGAGCGCTGTTCTCGGACAGGCAGGTAACTGGAGACGCTAGGTCCGCTAAAGGCGAATGACCATTCACCTTTTACCATCACTGGCTGCATGTCAGAAATCAGAAGAAAAATCAAACAGCTGAAATGAGGTTCCCGAAGAATCTGGTGTCCCGAAATTAAGCTGGTGAACTTAAAAATAATAATAATAAAACCCCCACCAACTAGGTTTGGGTGATGCCTACTCCAAGCCATTATAGAGATTATTAATGGTATTTTTATCACTACTATTTGAGAGCTTCCTATGTGCAGAGCTCTCTACTACTTAGGAGAGTACAAGGCAACCAAGTTGGCTGACACATTCCCTGTCCATAACGACCTTAGAGGGAGAGATGGACATTAATAAAAATAATTTACATTACGATTTAAAGATATATACGTAAGTTTGTAGGGTTGGGAGTGGGGTGAATATCAAATATCCAGAGGTCACAGGTCCAAGAGCATAGATGAGACAGAAGGACTAGGGAGCCAGGGAAAAGAGGGCTTAATAGGGATAGGCCTCTTGGAGATGTGACCTTAAAAATGCTTTGATGATGGGGAAAGAGTTGGTCTGGTGTATATGGAGGGGCAGGGAATTCCAGGCTAGGAGCGAGATAGATGAGACGGGGCTAGAGTGAGTAAACTGGTACTAGAGGAGTGAAGTATGCAGGCTGGGCTGCAGAAGGAGATCAGCAAGGTAAGATAGTAGGGATAGTAGGGATAGTTGAGTGCTTTAAAGCCAAGGGTGAGGAGTTTTGTTTGATGTGGAGGTGAATGGGCAGCCAGATGGACGGAGATGTACAAATAGGCTTGTGTAACCCTCTGGAAAAAGAGGTGGGACACAGTCAACTGGAACATCTGACGTGAATACCTAATAAAATAATGGGATACTGTCAGTACAATTGTGGAAAATGGTAGCAAAGATGTACAAAGAAATAAGATTTGATTAAGGTGTGTTTTTAAAGAAAAGAATCAGTGAACAGTGGAAAAATATCCTATTTGTTCTTGAGTGGGATTGGAGCTACAGGAGTAGAGGGATTCCGGTGGCTGAGTTTCATCTCCTATTTTCATGTGATGCTGAGAGCATGATTTCTTGCTGCTCTTCACGGATGAGCCCCAGTCCATTTCGGAGACAGCAAATGGAAACACCAAGGGACTGGGACTCAGGAGATCCATCAATCAGTGCAGAGCGCTGTATTAAGTAAGCATTTGGGAGAGCACAATATAATTGAATTGGTAGAGACTTTCCCTGTCCACAACAAGCTTACAATTTAGAGGGAGACCAAAGTTCTAGTAATAGCTCTGCCACTGGCCTGCTGGGTGACCTTGGACAAGTTAGTGAAGTCTCTGCCTCAGATGGAGCCATCAAGCTCAACATGAATGTGTATGAAATTCCTCGCTGAACTGGTGCTAACCTTCTCAACTCCATCTCGCCTGCCCTGACGTCGAACCCTGGCCCACATCTTTGCTCTGGCCTGGAATGCCCTCCCTCCACAAATCCGCCAAACGATCACTCTTCCCTCCTTCAAAGCCCTACTGAATGCACACCTCCTCCAAGAGGTGGTCTTCCCACATTAAGCCCCCCTTTTCCTCAACTCCCCTTTCTTCCACATCATCTAGAGTCACTCTCTTTGCTCTCCCTCACACCTGCACAGCACTTACGTATATATCTACAATTCTATTTTTTTAATATTGGCATCTGTTTACATGTGTATATATCTATAATTCTACTTATATGGATGCTTGTTTACTTCTTTTGATGTCTGTCTACCCCCCCCAGAATGTAAGCCCGGTGTGGGCAGGGATTGTCTCTATTGCCGAATTGTACTTTCCAAGTGAGTGCTTAGTACAGTGCCCTACACACAGTGCTCTGCACACAGTAAGCACTCAATAAATACAATTGAACTGGTGAAGAATCCTCTGCCCTAGAGCTACTATTGTACTGACAATACATAGGACACAATTTGCCACTTCCGTTTCAATCAACAGTATTATAGAAATCAATATATAGATCATAGATGGATAGGTACCTGTCCTTTGCATTCAAAGAAACCACCAGTGATGAAGTTCACCTATGAGTGTGCAGTATGTGTGTGGCTGAAAAATCAGTCATATTTACTGAATGCTTACTGTGTGCACACTGTACTAAGCGCTTGGGAGAGTACAGTATAACGGACACATTCCCCGCTCATATTGGGATTACAGTCTAGAGGGGTAGACAGACATTAATATAATTGAATAAGATTGCGTATGGGTACGTAAGTGCTGTGGGGTGGGGATGTGGGATGAATAAAGGAAGCAAGTCAGGGCAACACAGAAGGGAGTGGGAGAAGAGGAGAGAAGGGCTTGGAAGCGACGTGCCTTCAATAAGGCTTTGTAGACGGGAGGGTGTAGTTTTATCCGTGGTAATATGAGGAGGGAGGGCCTTCAGGGCCAAAGACGAGATGTGAGGGAGAGGTCAGTGGCAAGATAGACAAGACAGAGTTACAGAGAGAAGGTAAGCACTGGAGGAGCAAAGTGGGCAGGCTGGGTTTTAGTACGAGAGTAGCAAGGTGAGGTGGGAGGGAGCAAGGTTTCAATCCAATGGGAGATCCAAAATCTCGGCCGGACTGGACAGAGAAAAAGGTTGTCTCTTGTGTTACTATGCTTAGTGTGTGCAGTACCTGGCACTGTTATCTCTTCCGCTTCCTTGTCTGCCTTCCAAACAAAACCTTTGCTCCAAGAGAGGCCCCTCCCTCTTGATGGCAGTGCATCAGGCAAGTCTGCCCTCAGCAACAAACTCCCAGCGTTCACGTGGCATGCGCATTTCCTCGGCCCTCCTTGCTTCCGGTTACCCAATTTCAGCTCTTGAGGAATGCTGTTACCCTTATTTGCTACTAAGCTCTGTATTAAGCGCTTAGTGGAGCACGACCGAGAAAGTGGCCCTGTTCCTACCTACGGAAGTTTCCATCTAATTGGAGGAGGAGGACAGGCACCAGCCATTCTCAAACAATTGGCAGGGAGGGGACAGCAGAACTACGGCACCTGACAGCATGAGTATGGAAGGATAAATAAATAAAAAGGTGTGTAAGTTAACGTAAGATGAAACGTAGCATGTACTAAGGGCATTTATCATTCATGCCTCGCACTGCCAACTGGCTGCCAAAGGAGAGAGAGTTTTTAATCTGTGAATTCCTAGACAACTCTCTCTCCAGAGGCTTCTTTCCTCGAGCACCCTTAGTGATCCATCCGGACTTACGTTTCTGCTGATCTGAAACTCAGCGAAACAGAGTCAGCACGTTCCTCATACACTGAGGAATTACATCACATCTCCCAGGCTTTTACTTCTCGGTTGGCCAGGTGGAAAATTGATCTCTCTCCTTTGTCAGAGAATTATACTACAATAACACTAGAAAAAATTTAATTGCAGGGAATCTCTGAAGAACATCTGAGTTTCTCTCTTCTTGGGCAAAGGGTGGTATTTAAGGCATCACCCCTTATTTTATAATGAAGTCCTGGGATGAGTGCCAGGTATTATCCAAGACTAGAAAATATAAAGATGCAATTTCTCCTCTCTAATCTTCCCTGATTCCTCTTCACTAACAACAGATTGGAAGTGGAAAGACTCATTACCTTACTTTAATTTATTTCAGCAAAGTTCTATCAAGGTCTTGACTGCTGGACCATATTCCACTCCTCGCTGGGTCACGAATGCTGATGCTTCCGGCAGCTGGGGTCATTCGCTGGCAGACTTGTTTCCACGTGTTACGAGATACCCGTTACATTTGAAATGTGTATTTTAAAAAAACCTGTTGATTTTCCTAACTTTGGCAACTCAGCTATTTCACTGGCCTGATATGAAAAGCCCCATTTCATGTGGAAGTTCCCCCTCAGTGCCCCAACACTGACTTCTGTTATATGGCACTATTGGTGTCCTCAACTGCAGACCAGGTAAATCCTAATTTTCCCCCAACCCACTCTGTCTCCTCGGTCTCTTTAAACTCTCCCTCCAGCAATTACGGTTTGGATCCTTTTCTCCTGTCACTTCTCCACTCCAGAGGGCAATCCTCCCCTAGCCTGTTACCCCTGGAGACAGACGGGAAAGGCCGAAGACCCAGGTCTGGGTCTATTGTGGAAAGGCAATGACTTACCTGCTGTGACAGGATGCAATGTGGGGTTGGGACTTACAGTTCCTGGGGAATATCAGCAACCAGTGTGGGTCGTAGCTCCTGATTTTTAAAGCATTATGGGGTCCACCTAACCTGGAGTGTGTCTGTGCATCGTAAACTTGTAAGCTCCTTGAAGGTAGGGAAATCGTGTTTGGCTTCTGTGCCTGGCTACACATTCAGTAGGTGTGCAATAAATACCAGTGAGGAGGAACATCTGATATAATAATAATAATGTTGGTATTTGTTAAGCGCTTACTATGTGCCGAGCACTGTTCTAAGCGCTGGGGTAGACACAGGGTCATCAGGTTGCTCCACGTGAGGCTCACAGTTAATCCCCATTTTACAGATGGGGTAACTGAGGCCCAGAGAAGTGAAGTGACTTGCCCACAGTCACACAGCTGACAAGTGGCAGAGCCGGGATTCGAACTCATGACCTCTGACTCCCAAGCCCGGGCTCTTTCCACTGAGCCACGCTGATATTACCTACAACCTAGAGATGACACCGATGCTCAATTTAAAGGGGAGATTGTATCTATTCTTCATCTGGATCTCACACCTGGCACCACAACCAACTGAAACCCGGATCATCTTGGATTGATTTCTCCTTTACGTGTCCATCATTGCACTACTGAGGCACTGCAGTCTCTACAACAGAACATCAGCAGGGGAACATGTCTGTTTACTGTTACAGTGTATGCTCCCAAGCGCTCAGTACAGTGATCTGCACACGGTGAGTGCTCGATAAACACGACTGGAGACTTCCTGAACACAACCATCAGTGATTAAGAACTCCTCCGGCTGCACACACATGCATGTCCCCTCACTGAATCTAAGTGAGAGCTGGGCTAATAGCAATAATAATTGTGGCACTTGTTACGTGCTTACTATGTGCCAGGCATTGTACTAAGTGCAGGGGTAGATACAAGCAAATCAGGTTGGACACAGTACCTGCCCCATGTCAGGGTCACAGTCTCAATCCCCATTTTACAGATGAGGTGACTGAGGCACAGAGAAGTGAAGTGATTTACCCAAGGCCACACGACAGACAAGAGGCAGAGCTGGGATAAGAACCAATGACCTTTTTTGAGCCAGTCACGCTTTGAAAAATAAGATCCAGACCTCATCACACTATTACCGAAAAGCGGTCTGGCCTGAAGACCAGCTAATATACTCTTCGATTTCTTTTTCCTTGTTGGAGTGGTTCACCGAAACACTCTGATTCTATTTATCTTGATGGTATTGATGCCTGACTACTTGTTCTGTTGTCTGTCTCCCCCGATTAGACTGTGAGCCCGTTGCTGGGCAGCGATTGCCTCTGCTGCCAAATTGTACATTCCAAGCACTTAGTACAGTGCTCTGCACATAGTAAGTGCTCAATAAATACGATCGAATGAATGAATTATATTTACCAAGCAGGTATGTTATATGGTTTAACTGATGTTATCAACCATTCCACTGAGGAAAAGCACTTGGAAAACAGCAGTTTATTATCTTAAGTCTCTAAAGGGATTTTCCTTCCTTACACTAAAGATTAATGTTTTCTGGAGTGTAAACTCATTATGGGCAGAGAATGTGCCTGCTAATTCGGTTGTACTATACTCTCCTAAGTGCTTTAGTATAGTGCTCTATGCACAGTAAGTGCTCAATACAACTGGTTGATTACGAAGTAATTTCCCCATTTTAATGTTCTTTTACTACAGCTCAGTTAAATTACTTACAGTGCTCACTCACGAGGAGATATTCTACTAAATTTACCTTACCTTACATTGCCTTCCCTTTAAAGTACTCTGATAGACATAAATAGAGGGATTATTTTCTAATCCGATTTAGGTTTAGATAAGGACATCTATCTGTGGTTTGCTAGAGATACGTCTCCTGCTTAGACTTCAAGCTGTGGTGGGTAGGGAATATGTCCATCAGTTCTGTTATATTATACTCTCCCAAGCACTTAGTACTGTGTTCTGCACATAGCAAGCACTCAACCATCGATGACGATGATGTTAGCAGGTTCCTTTCTGCTATATCCAGACTATAAGCCAACTCTGTGTATTGTACTGACCCATTTACTGATGATCAGAATCGATTTTCACTGCTGTTTGATCACGCAGTGGTAATGATTGTGCTTAGCATCTCTTTTTGACATTTATATTCTCTTGGTCATTTTTTCTTTTTGATCTTGGGAATGCACTAGTGCACCTCACATGACACTCTCTGTTCACAGAATGAATTGAGAATACTAACTGGAAGGTAGCAGTAAAGCTATCTGCCGGTGAACGAAGCTCTTGGCTGCTTTGAAGCACTTGCAGATCAAGGGGTCGGTTGTTTTCAAGTGGCTTCTTGGTATCCTGATCTTACCAAAGTCTAAGCTCAAGGAGACCAATTTTTGATGGTTATGTATCAGGCCTAGGCTAACTGTTGCAATTTTCTCCCAACTTAGTTTTACCATTCTCTTTGAAGCCTGGGAGGACAAAACAAACATTCAAAGACACTGTGACACACACACCACCTTCCTTAAAATTTGCTGAATACCAGTTTAGAGATCCTACTTTAATTTTTTTCTTCTCACAGAATCATGTTGCTCTGAGCAATATGAAGATCCTAAACACTTTACTAAAACCTAAAGACTACTTTTTAATGGTATGTGTTAGGTGCTTACTACGTGCCAGGCACTGTACTACATAGACTAGATCATCCAGTTGGACACATTCCACGTTCCACATGGGACTCATGCTTAATCCCCATTTTACAGATGAGGTTACTGAGGCACAGAGAAGTGAAGTGCCCTGCCTAAGGTCACATAGCAGACAAGTGGGAAATCTAGGATTAGAGCCCAGGTCCTCCCAGGCACATGCTCTATCCACTAGGCCTCGCTGCTTCTGAAAAGTAAAATAAAAAAAAGAAGAGCCTGAAACAAGAGTACATCAACTCCTCCATTTGATCTTCTAAAACATTCATGAATTGATTTATCCCACAAAGTAGCAGAGGTAATATTTAAGTGATTACTGTGTGCTTCGCATGTTCTAAGTGCTAGGAGAGAACACACAGGTAGAAGACATTGTCCCTGCCCCTCCGGGGATTCACAGTCTAAGACAGGGAATATCATATCTAAAAATTTTCCTTCCCTCATCCCCTATGGATGCTTTGTAAGCAACTATACAGAATTACTATTTGACCGTAGATATTGGTAACTCTGACAGTCCACAGAGTTTGTCCACATGTGTCGTGTGGAGTGTGTGATTAATTGCTGAATTGGGATAGTTTGGAAAACCCATTCAGAGAATTCAGGATTTCAGACAAAAGCAGATTTTAAGGTGAAATAATAATGATGATAATAATTGTATTCGTTAAGCATTTACTATGTGCTTAACACCGTGATCTAGCTACTAGATGCCCGAGTAGATACAATAATCAGGTCTGAAAGTACTTAGGACCACAGCGTGGCTCAGTGGAGAGAGCCCGGACTTAGGAGTCAGAGGTCATGGGTTCTAATCCCAGCTCCGCCACTTGTCAGCTGTGTGACTTTGGGCAAGTCACTTAACTTCTCGGTGCCTCAGTTCCCTCATCTGTAAAATGGGGATGAAGACTGTGAGCCCCACGTGGGACAACCTCATTACCTTGTATCAACCCCAGTGCTTAGACCAGTGCTCGGCACACAGTAAGCGCTTAACAAATACCAACATTATCACCCAAGGGCTCACAATCTACGGGGGAGGAACAAATTACCATTTTACAGAAGAGGAAACTGAGACACAGAGATGTTAAGAACACAGGCCGGCGAATCGGAGGACCTGCATTCCAACCCCAGATCTGCCACTTGCTCACTGTGTGACCTTGGACAAGTCACTTTCCTTCTCTGTGCCTCATTGACCGTATCTGTAAAATGGGGGTAAAAAGTGTGTTCTCTCCATTTCAGTCAGCCCCATGTGGGACAGAGACTTTTTCTGATATGACTGGGGTGTATTTACCCCAACGCTTGGTACTGTGTTCGGCAGAAGTGCTTAGTAAATACAACAATTATTGTTGTGACGGGCATTACTCTGATTCCAGGGGTTGTGTGTACTCTAGCATCACTAGTGCCAGGGCTTAGTGCAGTGCCTTGCACATAGTGAGTACTTAAATACTATAAATGATCATTACTATTAGCGAGGCTGTCACGATTAATACTGAACCACATTTTCTAGTAAATCCACTGACCACAACGGAACAGTTACTAAAGCAATTCCTTATGATAATGCTCTGCCTTCGGTGGTTTTGTGATAGCCCTCTTTCCCGCGGTGACAGTAACTGCTAGGTTTACCTCGGTTTAACTACTTTCCCTCCTCCACCTTTGAAGTTTTCCACTAACTTGATAAGAGTCACTAACGCTCATTTCAATTTAGCATTTGTATAGAAAAATCTATTTAACATAGATAATGGCTGCTCCAAAGCCAGGTTCCTTTTTGCTAATTAGGATGTAAATGATCACCCTAAAGATCAAATACTGTCTTTGCCTAGGGGTACAAAAAAGCACAACTCAAATCTTTCACTAATGATGTTTACACTGTTATTTGATCTTGTATCTATGTTTTTACAATATTTACCTTGTTTCGGTCAATTTTTTTGGACGATGGGAATGTAGTAATGCAATCTGCCCTTACCAGTTTTTTTTAAAAAAGTATTTGTTAAGCACTCGGCATGTGCCAGGAACTATACTAAGTGCTGGGGTAGATACAAGTTAATCAGGTCCATGAACCACCTGGGTTCACAGTCTTAATCCCCATTCTACATATAAGATAGCTAAGGCATAGTGAAGTGACTTGCCCAGAGTCACAGATGGAGCATTTAGCAGAGCGGGATTAAAACCCAGCTCCTCAGATTCCCAGATCCAAGCTCTTTCCAGTAGGCCACACTGCTTCTCACATTCACTTCCTTTAGGAAACTATAGTTCACCAAGTACTAGCTGCACGGAATCAACTGGGGGTTGTTGATCGGTGTATGGGAATATTAGATCTTTTCAGAAGAGAGGTTCGGGATTCCTAGAAGAGACCAAAGTAATGCCACGCTATTTTCTAGTTGAATTATCATATTTTGCTCAAGCCTCCCCAGCACCGGCATTCTCAGAACTCGTATGGCTGAAGTCATGACTATATGAAAAAAATAATTTCTTATTATTCTTAGACAAAAATGGTATTGTGTCATTCCCACTATGTGAGCTTTGTTCTACTGGAGTTTCTAATTAGCTATTCTTAGCACAAGTTATTGCTAAATGCACAGCTGGGACCGAAGAGCAAATTCCCAGCTGGCAGTAACCAGTGGTGCCTAATACTGGTTGTCGTCCCCCCCCCGCAAATAAACAACATCCCAAATACAAATATAATGGGACCAAAAATCTGAGGCTGCTTCCTCTTTTCTGCAGACAGAAGACTTTATCAATCTTCCTTTTCCATATCTGGCTGTGCAAAAAATCCTAAATTAGTAAAAACAGCAAAAGACTGTCCTGCAGTATGCTATTCAAGAAGAGTTGCTTAGGATAAGAAAAATTGTTTAAATTAATTTTTAATTTATGAATTCCACTTAAGAAAAAAATGGTTTTACAGAAGTGGGAAAGTTTTAAAATGATTTTAAACAAACGGAACGGGGACTGACAATAAAATGAATGGTTCGAAAGCTCTTCGGGTTCATGCTGATCCACATTAATAAATCATAATAATACTCTGTTCTGTAAACTCTTGTCCATTTTCATTTTAGGTTGAAAATCAAACGGTTGGTGGTATAAATGGTGCTCCTACTTTGCCTTTTTAATTTTATTTCAAAGTCGAGGGGACCGTAGATTTGGACATGTTAACAGGAAATATCGTTGCACTTAAGTGATTTCCTCATGAAAATGAAAATATAGATTTTTGTGATGTTTGCTAAAATTAGAGTTGATGGCAATATATTTCTGATTTGTTCTATGTGGATGATTTGAACGATCAAGAGCATTTTTCCATTGATCTTTTTGAAGACATAATATGAACGTGAAGGTATCCCTAGCTCACTTTTGCCACTTACATAATCATCAGTCATAAACACCCTGGAATTAACTGCCCTGGACAGAGACTTGTGGGAGGAGGAAGGGGTACTCCTGTCAGATCTAAGAACCCGATACTTATTTTTCATTTCAAAAATCCTTACTAAGAAATTCCCATGAAATCATATTCATTTGATTCATCTACCAAAGCCCAGTACTCCAATTTCTTCCCAATTCCACTCTCCCACACCAAAACCCCCCACAAATATCCCCCAAACACTCATGACCTTGCCAATTAAAAAAAGCCTCCATTCAGAGATGAAGATAACAGGTCACCAGCCAGGGAATGATTTGACATAGAGCCCAAAGATTCCACTTCATCTTCAAACCTACGTGTTTTTTAGGGACTGGTTTTCCTTCACCTCTACTGGGAAACTAGAACTAGTGAAGTTTTACTCTCGGTCGCTGCAAAAGTATGTTTCTGTGAGCACGGATGAACACGGAGAGTAAATGGAAGAGCTGGAGACTAGCACTGCCTGTCTCGTTGTTCAACAGATGCTACAATAATTCAGTGTGCGCTCATGTGGAAAGCGCCGGACTTTCCAAGAACTTGGGCACGGATGAAAGTTGATTTTGCTAATTGCTAAACCAGTTCCCGAAGAGAGAGTTTCTCACCACCAACCCCTTGCCAATGTTCTCTCTTTGGCCTGGAGCTTCTTCCTCCTTCATACCTGACAACATCACTCTCTCCACCTTCAGAGCTTTATTAAAATCACACCCCCTCCAAAAGACCTTCCATGACTTCCATGCCCTCATTCTGCCTACTCACCCTTCCTCCTGCATCGTCTATACATTTCGATCTGTAGCCCCTAAGCGCCTCATATTCACGCCGCCCTAAGCCCTACAGCAGTTATGAGCATATTCTTACACAATGTCTTTTCCCTTACTGGCAATTTATTTTAATGTCTGTCTTCTCAACTAGACTGTAAGGCCTTTTTTTAAAAAAAAAAAATGGTATAAAGTGATTACTATGTGTCAAGCACTATACCAAGCGCTGGGGTATACTCAAGATAATCAGGTTGGACCCAATCCATGCCCCACATTGGGCTCCCGGTCTTAATCCCCATTTTACAGATGAGGTAACTGAGGCACAGAGAAGATAAGTGACTTGTTCGAGGTCATACAACAGACAACTGACAGAGCCAGGATTAGAATTTAGGTCCTCTTACTCCCAGGCCCACGCTCTTTCCACTAGACCATGCTGCTTCACCTTATAAGTATGGATCGTGTCTACCAGCTCTAAGGCTTTTATTCTCCCAAGTGCCTAGCACAGTGTCCTGCACACAATAAGCACTCAATAAATACCATTGACTGATTGACCGCCTTAAGTACCACAAAATTTAAGGTCAACAGAACATAAAAAAGGCATTACTTGGTCCACCTAGTCTTGCCTTCTGTGTCTGACCAAGTCAACAGGATGCTTGGGTTCGTCCTGGATATGCACCCTAACATTTAGGTCTGTAAGGTATCACAACTAAAGCATTTCTTTCTACATTCCCAACATTCTTTCTCACAAGCGTCTGTGAACCACTCTTCCATCAATTTATTCAAATCCCTCCAGAACTGATCTCTCCAATGTGTCCAACGTCTTCCGCTATACAAATCCACACATTTACCACTCACTGTAGCTGTGACGTGACTTTTAGTTCTGTTTTGAGAAAGGTAACATTACTATCACTTGTTATAAATGGTGTGGCCCTTCATACAGATCAAGGAGCAAGAAAAATATTCATTTGACAGTCAAGATTCCTCATTGTGCCCTGTGAGTCAAACTAAATGAAGGCTGGAAGTGAAAACTAAATGAGAATTCCCCATGATACCCGCAGAATCTAGCTGTTTGTTGGCAGCTCCAGTGCTCTCTGTACCTAATAGTCCTTCAATAAATTCTGTTGATTAGGATGATAAATGTTGTTCCCCAGGCAGTGTGAAAAGCTCTGACATTTCATTTCTAGAAACAGCAATTTACAGCCTTCTCTTACAGCATTATTTGGTCCCAAGGACACCAATACATTGGGTAAGATACTACTCTTTACTAGAAGGCAGTATAGAGTGATACATTACACTCAACCTTTAGAGCAGTCTGCTCCATCTTTCGCTACCTAAACACATCTCCTTTTGTAAAAGTCACAGGCCAGGACCCACCTCCTTCAGAAAGTTTTCTTCTTCCCAACTCCACTCACCTTCCTGCCTTGCATCCCAATCCCAGGACTGAGAAGCAGCGTGGCTTTGTGGACAGAGCATGGGCCTGGGAATCAGAAGGACCTGGGTTCTAGACCCAGCTCCCTCACTTTTCCGCTGTGTGAACTTGGGCAAATCACTTTACTTCTCTATGCCTCAGCTCCCTCATCTGTAAAAATGGGAATTAATACTATGAGTCCCATGGTATCAATGTCCAACCTCATTAGCTTGTACCTCCACCAGTGTTTAGTATGGTGACTGGCATATAGTAAGTGCTTAACAGAGACCATTTAAGAAGAAGTCACTCACACTGTAATTACGTTCAACTTTACACTGCAAATATATTGTTTTATATTGCAGTGTAAAGTTGAACATATATACATATGTACAGTGCTCAGCACAAAAAAATGCTTAATGTCATTACATATAATTATATCGCTTGTTAAAAACTTAGTATGTGCCACGCACTGTACTAAGCACTGGGGCAAATATTTAGTCCGGTCAGAGGCTCTGTCCTATAAGTCTAGTATCAATCATATTTATTGAGGGTTTACTGTGCTTTCAGTGCAAAGCACTGTACTAGACACTTGGGAGAGTACAATATAACAGAGCCGGAAGGCACATTCCTTGCTCACAACGAGTTTAGAGTCTAGAGGGGGAGACAGCACCTACCCTTTTTTCTGTTGCCTGCAATTTTTTTGCTCCATGAACCCTTCTTTTTGCCCTTTTATTCCAGTGGCCTAGTAGAGGGATATCAGAAGACCTGGCTTCTAATCTCTGCTCTGTCACCGTCCTGCTGTGTGACCTGGGGTCACATGATAATGATAATAAATAAATAGATTACAGATATGTGCATGTGCTATGGGGGTGAGGGAGGAGGTGAATACGGGTGCAAATCCTAGGGTAAGGCTGACACAGAAGGGAATGGGAGAAAAGAAAAATGAGGGCTTAGTCAGGGAAGGGCTCTTGGAGATGTGTCTTTAGTAAGGCTATGGAAGTGGGGAGAGTGAACATCTGTCAGATGTGAAGAGGAAGGGAGTTCCAGGTCAGAAGCAGGACGTAGGCGTGTCACTGCTGCAAAGATTGAGTCTGAGTCCTCCTCCCATATATTCACTTCCACCGGACTTTTCCAGCTCAGCTGACAACATCACTAAGTCCGTCAGACTCGTAGTCTCATGCGGGACAGGGACTGTGTACAATCTGTTCTCACTGTATCAATCTCAGGGCTTAGTACAGTGCTTTCTTTTTGCCTTTAAAATGCATTTATTAAGTACTTACTATGTGTCAAGCACAGTTTTAAGCACGTGGGTAGATAGTAGATACAAGATAACCCAGTTGAACATACTCAGATCGGGACTCACAGTCTAGCAGAAATAAGAGGAAGAACAGGAATTGAATAACCATTCTGCAGTTGAGGAAACAAGCACAGAGAACTAAATGACTTGCCCAAGCTTACATAATAATAATAATGTTGGTATTTGTTAAGCGCTTATTACGTGCAGAGCACCGTTCTAAGCGCTGGGGTAGACACAGGGGAATCAGGTTGTCCCACGTGGGGCTCCCAGTCTTCATCCCCATTTTACAGATGAGGGAACTGAGGCACAGAGAAGTTAAGTGACTTGCCCACAGTCACACAACTGACAAGTGGCAGAGCTGGGATTCGAACCCATGACCTCTGACTCCAAAGCCCGTGCTCTTTCCACTGAGCCACGCTGCTTCTCCAATAGGCAAGGGGCACAGCCAGGATAGAACCCAGATCCTCTGGCTCTCAGGCCAGTGTCACCAGTTCTATTTGTCCTTCCTTCACAATATTTCCGGAATCCACCCCTTCCCTTCTATCTAAATGGATACCATGCTGGTCCAAGAATTTGGCAGATCTCCACTTGACCACAGTCTCTGTCCCACAGGGAACTCGGTGTAAGTAGGAGTGAGAAAAGGTATCAAATTCCCAGAGATGGTGGCCTAGTGGAAAGAGCAGAGGCCTGGGAGGGAGGGGACCTGGGTTCTAATCCTTGCTCCATGACTTACCTGGGGTGACTTTGGGCAAGTTACTTAACAGCTATGCCTCAGTTTCCTCATCTGTGAAATGGGGAAATCTCTTCTTCCTCCTACTTAAACTATGAGACCCATATGGGACAGAGACAGTGTCTGACATATCTTGTCTCTACCCCAGAGCTTGGCATAGTGCTTGGCATATAGTAAGTATTCAACTCAATTATACTAACGATAATAACGTTGGTATTTGTTAAAAGACTTCCCCGGGTCACGGAGCAGGAAGGTGACAGAGCAGAGATTAGAAACCAGGTCTTCTCATCTCCCTCTAGTAGGCCACTGGAATAAAAGGGCAAAAAGAAGGGTCCATGGAGCAAAAAAAATGCAGGCAACAGACAAAAAGGGTAGGTGCAGATATCATCATCTTTATAAGCTGTTTGAAGGGAGGGCATTTTTATTAGGCGTAAAATGATCAGCTTGGTAAAACTCAAAAGGAGGAAGCTGCATTAATATTTCTAGTACAATAAAATGGATACCAGGCCACACAATGTGTGTGCAGTACTTACTGCCTCGTCTTAATTTCCATGGGGGGTATTTCTTAGCAAACAACAGCCCATCTTTCACTAAGACACACTCTTCTACTTGTAATGTCCCTCTCCCCTACCCGCCCCCAGCTGTACTGGGGCATAATAGAGACTTGGTTCAGTCACGGGCTGCTTCTTCTCCTCAAATCTGCCAGTGTCTGACCATTCACGTACTGATGTTCGGAAGAATTCACGGGTTCATTTTCTGAGACTCCGGACAGTGGCATTTTCAGCAACTTAAGCCACAGAGAATCGCGGGAACGGGAGAAGCGGTATTACCCCAATTTGATCGGGGCCCTGATGTTCACACTTTTTCACTGGTCAGCCCAATAAAGGCCCTCAAAAATGCCACATACCACTTAGAGAACTCCCTCCCTCCACTCCCACACTCACACAAGGTATATGGGACAGGGGACAGACCTGCTGAAGAAAGAGACTCTCTGCTGTAAAACCAGGCAAGCGACTCCCTGCGGCCCACAGATTTCTAGACCGCCTATTTCTCCATTACTTCGGCCCTAGCGGCCAGTAAACAATCTCAGCAGGAAAATGAGAGGCTGCTGGATAACATCTAGCCTAACTGACCACCATACAATAAATCTCCATTTTACAGATGAGAAAACAGAGGCACAGAAGTAACTTGCCCAAGGTGTCGGCAAGCGGCATAGTCTAATGAATAGAGCACAAGTCTGGGAGTCATAAGGACCTGGGTTCTAATTCCAGCTCTGCCACTTGCCTGCTGTATGATCCTGGACATGTCACTTCACATCTCTGTGCCTCAGTTTCTTCATTTGCAAAATGGGGATTGAGACTGTGAGCCCAATTTGTGGGACAGGGACTGTGTCCAACCCAATCTGCTTGTATCCACACCAGCACCTAGTACAGTGCATGGTGCACAGTTAAGCGCTTAAATACCACAGTTATTATTCTTTATTAGATCCCACAGCAGACAAGTGGAAGATCTGGGGTTAGAACCCAGGTGCCGTGCCTTCGGGACTGTGTTCTTTCCATTGGCCACATCACAGCACAGGAGGGAGGAAGGAAGGGAGGGAAATGCCAATAATTGCAGTTTTGACTCTACTTATTTTATTGCTTCAAAAAACAAGCACCTCCACTCACCTTTATATTGTCACTATAATCAAATAAATTTGATCAAAAACAACTGCTCCTTTTAAGCCATCGTCTCAAATCAGCTGAAACTAAATAAAAAAAAAATACAAGAGGGTTGATCTGACTCACTATATTCACATGAGCTTTGCTGTCTATCGAAAGGCCCACAAGTTTAAGTAACTCAAACAATAAACTGACACCATACATCACCACCTTGTATAACACAATGTGCAAAGTCTATCTGACACACTCAATTTTTAGGTATCGCACGGTCACAGTGTGAAGGAACAACCCCTTCAAACCGATCAAATCAGATAAACAGAACTCACACCGAATCTAGCCCTACGTGGCTCCTTCCCTCTGCCCCAGGGTCTCCCAGACCACCCGAGAACCAAACCCAAAGCAACACAATCACCTACTGAGTTTGCAAACCTAAATCCAAACCTGAGTTCCTAGACCAAAACGGGCAGAATGAGGAACTTCTTTGGTCTCCAGGATACATGCGATTTCTGGTAGGTGATCAGTCGCTTACATTCATTCATTCATCCAGTAGTATTTATTGAGCGCTTACTATGTGCAGAGCACTGTACTAAGCGCTTGGAATGTACAAATCGGTAACAGATAGAGACAGTCCCTGCCCTCTGACGGGCTTTCAGTCAAAACGGGGGAGACGGGCAGACAAAAACAATAGCAATAAATAGAATCAGGAGCAATACAATAGGACACCAAAATGTGCTGCATAAAGATGGCGATGAAGCAGCCAACTATCGAGACCAACAGGCAGGCTCCAGTCCTAAGACGTCGGGACCGAGAACATGTGCACTTGAATTGATTCTAGTGACAGGGGTTCATGTGTAACGACACCTACATTCTTGCATCCCTGCTGGCCATGTTCACACTAAGGCATAGAGTGCAATGATCTAATAGGAAGGAAAGCTGCAGCACATTGCCAAAAACCCATTTCCTAATACAAGACACACTGGGGACTTCTGTCTATGCCTGTTTTCAGAGTTCTACTATTTACTACCACCATAAAATCCTCTTCGCTTCCCTCCTCCCACTTCAGACTGCCAGAGAGCCCTGTGACGGTATTTCAGAGAAAACAGATATCGACCACAAGTTGAATCTCGGAAATGAAGCTCTTGGATGCCAAGGGAATTACCGGAGAGTTCGGCAAAACTTACTTCTGGCAGTTGGCTGGCGGGTCTGGTTAGGATTCCCCCCACGTACACGACATTGGGCAGCGTGGGTCTCGGGAACTCCAGGGCTACGTCAGTACACAGCATCCACAGGCTGGAGCCGTGCACCAAGTCGTACATAGATCTCTCGGGCTGCAGGTTGTATTTCTGCATTATCCTCTCGTACTTCGGAAGGACCAAAAAGCTGACCCCGAATCGGGAAATGAGGTAAACGCCGGTGTTTTTAATCCTCTCGAGCAAGTTCATGTGGTCCGTTAGGAGCGAGTTAAATTCGGGAACGTACGACAAGGGAGCGGGAGCCCCCACCTCAGCCGGATACCAGAGACCGGTGGAAAAAACAGCATACTTGACCCCTAAAAGATGAGCTATGACAAACCCACACATCTCATTGGGATCCACCAGCAGCAGGTCAAACTTCTCCTTCTTCAGGCTCTGCATCAAGGCCTGGTTCCCCACCATCATATCACAGTTCTTGGAATAGTGGTCCAAAATGTCAAACAGCTCCAGGGCCGTCAGCCTCCCGGAGAAAATGTTCCGCATTTTGGACTGGAGAAACGCATCTGAGGTGGTGCTGTTAAAGATTCCCGGATAGCGTTGGAGTCGGTAGTGACTCGAGGCAGGGATGTCACGGCCTTCAGAGAGAAGGAACACCGTCTGATGGCCTCTCTCGTGCAAGGCCGAGGCTAGAGTCTTGAAAATATACATATGGCTCTCAAACATGATAGGCGGCACGATGACGATTTTGGCAGCCCTGGCTGTCCCGATGGCACTCCACAGGAGTAGGAGAAACAGACTGTAGGTCTTCATAGCTGAAATGACAAGAGGGAAACCAGTCAACACCGACGAGCCATCCAACTTGGATTATTTATACATCAGTAGACACCATGTTATCCAAGGCTAAGAGAGGCAAACGGCTTGGAGTATTCCACCCTTCTTCTAGGAAGAACTGGAAAGTTACCAACTCGAAAAGTCTCACAAGGCAAACGAGGGTAATGAAAGCGATCACTAGCCCGATTTCACAGATGAAGGAAGTTCACGAAGCTCAGAGCTACCACTTGATGTCCAAAAGACAATGGGTAGCCCATCCCAATGGGTGCGTGACTGGGAGCCTGGATGGATGTCAGAATGGGACGCTACCAATAACTTCGGTTTGTGGGGAAAAGAGAGTCGCAGTGCGATCACGAAATCTCATCGTTTCAGACAGAAATCAATTTAGCTTTAAGATCCGGAATGATCTGAAGAGTCACTGAATAGTTGCCTAACACTTTAAAAGAAAGTGAAATAACTGAAACCTCTCTCTCATTTCCCGTGTTCTCCCCCATGCACAAACACACACAATTCTCCTCACCTCCACAATGAGGATTAAATACCTTGCCTCTCTCACTGCATTCATGCTGATGGTTCTGTATTACCCCAGTGATTAGTTCAGTGATTGCCACCTAATAAGTTCTTCAGGAACCTCCAGTGTTCACCTCCACAAGAAACAGAAATTCCTTACTGTTGGCTCTAAAGAATTCAATCAGTTCACCTTCTCCTATCTTATGTCCCTGGTTTCCTGCTCCAACCCCAATCGCATACTTCATTCTTCTAATTCTAATTTTCTCAACATACCGCAATGTGTGGTACACATACTATCTTGTGTCCAACCTCTCGCCCAAGTCCTGCAATACCCTCCCCCCTTCATATCCAAAAGAGGATCACTATCCCCACTTCAAAGCCTTATTAAAATCACATCAGCCCCAAGAGGCCTTCCCTGATTAAGTCATTTTACCCCCTACCCCTCCCTTCTGGGTCGCTCTGCACTTGGATTATTCACCCCTTTAAATACTTGGTATTCACCCTACCCTCCGTTCCTCAGCAATTACATATCTGTCTGTAATTTATTTCTGTGCCTGTCTCCCGCTCTAGTCCGTGAGCTCCTTGTGGGCAGGAAATGTGTTTACCAATTCTATTGTACCGTACTCTCCCAAAGCGCCTACTACAGTGCTCTGCACACAGTAAATGCTCAATAAGAGGGAAGCAGTATGGCGAAGCGGACGGAGCGCGGGCCGGGGAGTCAGAAGGACGTGGATCCTAGTACGACGTGGATCCTAGTCCTAGCTCCGCCACTGCAGGAATTTCCAATGGCTGCCCGTTCACCTCCACAACGAAGAGAAATTCCTTACTGCTGGCTGTGGCTGCTGTGTGACCTTGAGCAAGTCAGTTTATTTCTCCGTTCCTCAGTTACCTCGTCTCTAAAATGGGGATTAAGACTGTGAGTCCCATATGGGACAGGGACTGTGTCCAACCCTATTTTCTTGTAATAATAATAATGATGGCATCTGTTCAGTGCTTACTATGTGCCAAGCACTATTCTAAGCATTGGGGGTGGGGGGGTACGAGGTAATGAGGTTGTCCCATGTGGGGCTCACAGTCTTAATCCCCATTTTCCAGATGAGGTAACTGAGGCACAGAGAAGTTAAATGACTTGCCCAAGGTCACACAGCTGATACGTGGCGGAGGCGGAATCAGAAGCCATGACCTCTGACTCCCAAGCCCGTGCTCTTTCCACTGAGCCACGCTGCTTCTTACCAGCACTTAGTACAATAGCTGGCATATAGTAAGCACTTAAATACTGCAATTACTTATAATCACTATTACAATTATAATGACAATAATAGTAAGAAATACCATTAATTCACCACCACAATTATTATCATTATTATTAAGGTAGCCAGAAGCACAGCTTTATAGCAGAGTCTTGCTTTTTCAGCTGGCCTGTCTTCCTATCCGGTATGGATTCCATGCTAAATACCTTTATATCCAGGATTTTAACGCTGAACATCCAGTCTTTCCCTCCGCCACCAAGTTTCACAGCTCAGACGGAAAGCCCATTTAGAGAGGGACCTGGGAAAAGATCTGGAATAAGTCAGGGGGCTGAGCACCCCCCCATCCGGAGAAATACTCTAGGATGGGCCAAAAACTCAGACGTACTCCCGCAAAATGGCACAAGGGCCGGGCGTAACATGTGTGACGTCACTTGGGGCCTCTTGGCCCAGTATTTATGAGGGTTGTCATGGTCACACTAGGGCCTTTCTGACTGGGGTTAAAGCCTCTCTCAGAAATTTGCGGACTGGCTTCCAGCTTTTTAGAACGTGTCATTCACAGATGACAGAGTGAACTGTAGCATGCTTCACTGAAAGAAGACAAAAACTAAGTGAGGCTTAGATTCTGACTTTCTCACAATTTTGAAAAGTCACAGTTTCAAAAAGTCAGAAAATCAAAAGACAAATTTTGACTGTCGGCATCTCAACACAGCTAAGGGACGCGGAGAGGTGATGCCATAATAGAGCATGAATCTCCAAGTATTTTATTAGCACTTAAATACTTGAAGCTCAAAAGGTCTAACAAATCTCAAATTGAAAGGTCCTTTTGGCACTTCAACATTAGCCTACTTTGGCATCTCTGAAGAATGACTGAGGTGATTTTAAAATGGGAGAAAAAGAAAAAGGCCACTAAAAATCAAATGTTCCACACAAGGGCCAGAGACATTTCCGGTACAACTTCAGGTTAGAAATTATGACTACCTAATAGACATTTGAGGATTTTTCTGAAGGAAAAACATGAAAAATGGCCCTTGCTATTTCAGCAGGTCCCCAGAAAGGTTCAAAAATAAAGAAATCAAAGTGGGGAGTGACTGTAATGTTTGAAACAAGGGCGTGTTACCCAAAAAGGAGGGTGATTTAATGTACATACTGTTAAAGTCAAAAGTTAAATATTAAACCATTTAGAAATAGATCCACACAAAGGAAATGGGGCATACCCAGCTTTGGAAGAATAATCTACCCACCTCAATTTAAACGCATCAAAACGTAAAGCGGAAATGTCCTTGTTTACAGCTGAAGAAAACGAAAACTGGGAATAAAATATCGGTATAGACAATGCTAGATGTAGGACTCAGGGTCAAAATACAAACAAGACTGAATGATTGTGTTCATTTGACTTTAAATTGAAAGGCAATATCTCTCCTCTGAATTTCAAATATGCATATTGGTCATTTTAAATTTTGTTCAGACCAAGTGAAAACTTAAGGTATATATTGAATAGTTTAAGTAACGTGGTGAGGATGCCCCCCCCTTTAGCTATCTCATTTTTCTCTCCTTCACCTCCTACCCGTCTTCTCAGCCTCCTATAATTTCCACTTCTAACTCCTATCCTCTTCCCTAAAAAAGGGACATAAACCCAGAGGTATAGAGGTATAGCACGAACTCAGGAGTCGGATGACCTGGGTTCTAACCCCGGCTCGTCACTTACCTGTGTGACCTTGGGCAAGTCACTTAATTTCTCTGTGCCTCAAATTCCTCATCTGCAAAATGGGTATTCAATACCTGTTCTCCCTCCTACTAAAACTGTGAGCCCCATGTGGGACCTGATTATCTTGTATCTACCCCAGCACTCAGTACAGTGTTTGGCACATAGTAAGTGCTTAACAAATGCCATTTGTTAAATTTTATTACTATTATTATTATTATTAAGATCCCTGACTTTAAGCTTAGTCTCTCACATCTATCCTATTTTGCTGCTTCCCCAGTTTGAAGCAATTTTATCAGACAACCGATCTTCCATCTTCAAAAGCCCTCCTAAAATCCCATATACTTCAAAATGCTTTCCCAAATAATTTACAATAGCCTCATTATGTGATCTCAGAGCCCCCCTTAGCATGTATTCATTTTATTCTTAGCCTCAGCCTTTATATATAATATATATGTGTAAGGTTTTTTTTGGATGGTCATTTGTATATTTAATGATTCAACTGTTTCATCCTAATGAACTATTGGGTTGGCCCGTCAAACGGCGGGGACTGTCTCCATCTGTTGCCGACCTGTTCATTCCAAGCGCTTAGTACAGTGCTCTGCACATAGTAAGCGCTCAATAAATACTAGTGAATGAATGAATGAAAGTCGGTCACCTGCATCAGACCGGGAGCTTTGCTAATCACAGGGAACCTGTAACGGACTTCCGTTGCATTTTCCAACCAATGAATCAATGATATTTACTGCGCACTTATTAGATGTAGAGCACTCTACTAAGCTCTTGGAAGAGTACAACAGATTTAGCAAACATGTTTCCTGCCTCTAATGAGCTTATAGTCTAGAGTAGAGTACTCCAAAGTCAGTAAGTACTTAATAAAGACCAAGTTTGCATGTACCACTTTATCATTAACTTAGAAATTCCAGATGAGAACAAAAAATGTTGGGCCATAGTCCAAATTTTGATTCCACAGAGCTGTATTTCATTCATTCATTCAACTGTATTTATTGAGCAGCTACTGTATGCAGAGCACTGTACTAAATGCTTGGGAGAGTACAAAAACATTCCTGGCCCACAACAAACTTTCAGTCCATCACTATACTATCACAAGTGACCAGATGTGATGAGAGGATTTGATCTGAATTTCACTGAAATAAAATATGTGCTTCTACTACTAGATCCGGAAAGTTAAGAATCATAAATGAGTATCATTCCAGGCAGGTGAAAGATATCAGTCTTGGTTCATTTTGCTACTGTATCACATTTGATCCTTCTGAGTGGAATATAGCTTAGCTGAATATCAAGCGCTTAGTACAGTGTTTAAGCACTTAATAAAGTGCTCTGCACACACTATGTGCTGAATAAAATTGATTAAATATAATGGTCATTGAAATAAGATAATGATCTCACTCTGATAAACATGTAATTGATCTCCATACTCAAAGAAGAAACCTCTGATGGTGAATTTCCCCTAAAAATGCTTATGTGACTAAAAAAGCCAACTTGAGACCCATAGTCCCGGCCACATTATGCACACAAAGAGGCTGTCTCTAGTCTATTCTCCCACAATGCGTATTTTTACTATACAACTTTAATAAGATTTGCCTGACCACAAAATTCTGACTGGATAGAATGAGATATGATGTCAGAAAAAAAGGAATTGCTCATTTGTGGCAGTCAAGTTGAGTTGTCCTAACGTGGGCTTCATCATGAACATTACCTCCAGAGGTGAGGAGAACTGACCTTACAAACACACAATCACATCTGTCCAAGTGTTGCATTCATTCATTCATTCATTCAATCGTATTTATTGAGCGCTGCCACTTGTAGGAAGGGACAAGAGAAACCTGGGCTAGGAATGGTTTGAGGCACACTATTTTCCTATGTCATCCCTCAATAAATCTACGAATCAATGTTAGTACTTTTTTTTTTTAACCTTGGAACTATTTTTCAAACCTGCTTAGCCATTTGGACAGTCTACCACTCATGCTGTGCCTTTACCAACACAACAGTACAATTTAAAATGGATAATCTGTTGAATTGGAGTCTCAAAGAGTATTTTTACATTATATGTTTCAATCTGGCCACTAAACCATTAGTAATCTGTTAATTCACAATTCCCTTTTATCTGATGCTCTGTCAGCCTAAACAAAGTCAGAAACAAATCAACCAATAGTAGTTGTTGAGGGAGGTCTTACTGTGTACAGTGAAAGAGCTTGGGACAGTACAATAAAAGTAAGAGACACAATCCACATCCTTGATAAGTTTACAGTCTCATGGAGGACGCTGACAAGCACAAAACAATTTAGAGGGAAAATGACATAAAAGAATGAAAATAGGAAAATTCTGATCATTACTACCAGAGATCTCTCTGATGCCCTGACATTTTTCAAATAGTTTTACCACTCCTTAAGGGACTTGTCTGCAGAGGAATCTTTAAAAACAAAAACAAAAAATCCCATGATGGATTACATATTGAATCCAGTGCATTTCATTTTATTGAAAAAAGTCAATGAGGCCTTCAACTGAGAAGTTCAGAAGCAGCATGAACACAGGACTGGGTTTCTGGAGATCCGGGTTTTCATCTGCAAAACGGGAATTAAATATCTATGCTCTCTCACCTCTAGACTATGAGCATCATATGGGACAGGAACTGCATCTGATGAGCGTATATTGTACCTAACCCAGCACTTAGCACAGTGCTTGGCACATAGTAAGCGCTACATAAATAGGGCAATTATTGTAGATTAACAAAACACTAATTTGAAAACAAAAGCAAAAGTTATAGGAACAACCAAATGTAAATGAAAAACAAGGATCTAGAAACCATTTGTAACTGGCGCTGAGATGCTAATAATTTATAAAATCTGTCTTAAAAGCAATCAGGGCTGTTAAGACTAGTGACGAGCTTCCGGTATATTACTAAAGCCTGCATATTCAATTTTATCAAATGATTTTTTTTTTATCTAGTACAGGCAGCCTTCAGGTCTTCCATCTAACCCTCACTTAATAACAATAACGTTGATTTACTTTAATAATGTCTTTGTAGAAAACAGAGCAATTTTAGTTGTTACACCGCACTCAGCCTAAAATGTTGTTGCCCTTGCAGTGCTTTATTTGGAAATGCTAAGAACTATGCTTAAAAAAGGTGCTTTAAGTGACTCAAGGAGCTTTGAAGGGTAAAAGGAGAAATACAGAAGACGAGTATATGATTTCCATACACAAGCACTAAATTACTCTCTAGCAGCAAATGATCAGGGATACAAGGAAAACATACTTAAGAATTCTGGGACGGTAGAGTGTTGTCAAATGAAAAGGAATATACAAGAGCAATCTTGCTTAAAAAGCCAATAACAGAGGAAAGTAACACCATCATTCTAAAATGAGGATTAGGGGTAAGTGGAGTCATACTTTGCAACTGGAGATGTCCGCAGACTTCTTAGGGAGACTGAGACCTAACTAAACTGCAAGGTTGGAGACACCACTGGTGTCACATGATGAAGTTTGATAACTACCATGCAATGAATAATAGAGAGGGCATTCCTTACATCAGTTCTGCAAATTCAAAGTCATGACTCATGACTGATTCAGGGACATTACCTACACTGTTACCCATTATTAGGTTTAGTGCCCTTAATCACTTCGGTTTTCAAGTCTTGCGATATTTATGGTATTTACTCAACTATAACAGGTTCAAGTTGATATATCTGTTACCTTTCATTATTTTTTTTTTCACTGAAAATAAGGTTTTTTTTTCCTTTGCATCACTGAGATATGTGCTTCTCATTCTGGGTCACAAGACAAAATCCCATAAGAGTGTTCAGTTTTTTTAACCTCTCTCTGATGAAAGGATCAGAGGGATACTTAGTGGTGGGAAGGGGAGGTCAAATCATCAAAGCCAACTCTTATTCACTTACACTCACCTGCACGCGCAACGGTTCTTTGCTCATAGATTTCAATATGCAAAATGAATTCCAAATACCATGTCGCAATATATTTTGCACTAAAAAGGTAATTTTTTTAATAGAGATAAAGCAAGAGGAAACTTAAGTTTCCAATTTATACCCATGTTGAAAACAGATTTTGGTTTATTTGAGTTTGGTTGAGAATAAATTCCTAGAGGAAAAATGCATTTGCCTTGGGAAAGGAGGGGTGCATTTTGTGTTCTTCCACAACGGGGACTGTCTTGTACAAGCTCTTCCCATGTCACACCATCACATGATGAACTAAGCAGCCAATTGCATCCAAAGGTCAATAAAGCATTTCTTTGTTTTGATTCTGACCTCATTGTGGAACAAATGAAAAAAAATTACTAAAGAACACGGTGACAGTCAATTCTGGTAAGTCCTATAGCTGGAAACAAACTAAACAACTCAAATATTGTATCATCAATTTAACTTGTTCTCTAATTACTGTCTTTCTATAGCCACAGAATGATTAGCAGAATTGTTCGTGCTATCAGACATTCTCTTATTAGAAAAAAAAGGAGGCAGGTCAAATTCAAATCAAGTCCTGCAATGAACCACACTCATTTGTGAATCTAAAGAAAATCAGCTACTGAGATATTCAGCTCTCCTATAAAAATCCTTGCACTTTATCATTATCACGGCCTTGCTGAAAGAGCACAGGCCTGGGACATGGGTTTTAATTGCGGCTCTGCCATCTGCTTGCTGCGTGACCTTGGGCAAGTCACTTAACTGCTCTGTTCCTGTTTCCGCCACTGTAAAATGGGGATTAAATACCTGTTCTCCCTCCTACTTTGACTGAGGCCCACGTAGGACAGAGACTGTGTCCTAGACAACTTGTACCTACCCCTGAGCGCAGAACACTGTTTAACTCGTAGTAAGTGCTTAAATAACATTAAAAAAAGTTCAGCTCCTGAGTTCTCCTCCTAGAGGCCTTCCCCAGTTAAACTCTCTTTTCCCCGGCTCCCTCTCTCTTCTGTGTCATCTATGCCTTTGGATATGACACCTTTGTGAATTTGCTATTCACCCTCATTCCCACAGCACTCGTGTACATATCTACAGAGTGTAGAAAATACATTATTTATATTAATGTTTGTCTCCCCTTCTAAACTGAAAGACTTTGGTGAGCAGGAAAGGTGTTCCCCAACTCTGTTGTACTGTACCCTCTCAAGAGCTTAGTTATACTTCTCTGCACATAGTAAGCACTCAATGGCATTGATGATGATGATCACTTGTGCAAAGAACACTGTATTAAGTGCTTGAGTACAAATAACGCAAATCAAACATTTCCCGCCTTCAAGGCATGTAGTAGAGTCTAATGGAGGAACACGTGTAGACACAAATTACTTACAAATAGTGGGACTAGGAGGGTAAACAAGGACGACAGGCAGTGATGCATCTGCGCCAGGACGAAATGGCTGAATAATTGAATATACCATAAAAGTCCTAAGTGCCAAGAGAGGTTGAACCGTTTCTAGACTATCCTTTCCCTCGATTCATTTGCCCCTGCATGATCTTAAAGCCATCATCATAATCAATGGAATTATGGAGAGTTTATGGTATGCAGAGGACTGTACCAAGCAACTGGAACAGTACAACAGAGTTGGTAGACAAGTTCCTTGCCCACAAGGAGCTTATGGTCTTCGGGGGGAGACTGTACCCACATGCAGGCCTTGAGAAGCATAAAACATACAGGCTAGAAATGGGTTAGTATTAACATTATTTACTATGGGCTTACTGTGTGCAGAGCAGTGTGTTTAATCCTGGGAGACAATACACAGGTGGGAATTAAACCATGTCCCTGTAGGTGGGTCTGACCCTCTCTCAGGAAGTTGAGGAGGAGGCCAGAATGAAAGGCAAAATAAAAAGGAAAAAGCAAGACCCTTTCTGGGGAAAAATCTATGTCACTTGTTCGATATGGAAAGATCTGTTCATTGTTACCAGGAACACAAAGATTTTTCAACAGTTGTGGTATTTATATGAAAAGATCTTCATACCTAACTAAATGTTCCCAATCACTTAGCCCCTCTAACTAAACTATCCACCCCCCAGGGTAAGTCTGTTTCTCTAATAGGATACCACACCACCCAACCGCTAAAGCGATGGTGCTAACCTGGAAAATAGCTTTTGGCTACCATGAAAAAGATGAGGCTTTTCTTCAGCCACAACTATGTGGATGACTGAGAAGAGGGAGGGGAAACCAGAAAAAAATCCCTAGCCAAAAATGAATTTTGCTGACATCAGTCTTCACAGTTTAGGGGTTTTCTTGTTTTTAATGAAATACACCACTTGGCTTGGCAGTCTTCCCTGTTCAAATTCATCAGCCAATTGTGGTTCTTATATGTCAAGGACTGTTCTGAACATTGGGATTGAAACAAGTCAATCAGGCCAGGAACAGACCTTGTCACCTTTGGGGCTTACAGTAAAGAACAGGTACTGAACCCCCTTTTTTTGCAGTTAAGGAAACTGAAGTACAGATGCCCCAAGGTCACGCAGCAGGCAAGTGGCAGAGCCAGAATTACAATCCAGTTCCTCTGGCTCCCAGGCCGTGCTTTAACCAGTAGACCACGATACTTCCCCCAGTTGTCAACCATTCTCTTCATTAATACTAGATGAAGTCTACTTGAGCGTTTCCATTCTCCCCAGAGAAAGCATATTGGAGCAATATATTGCGCTATTTAAATGACAAAATAGGTTAAGGAAGGCAGCCTTCCCTCTGGAGCATCTCCATTTGATGGTTTGGATTAGCAACAAACAGTAATCCATAACAAAATGCTCGCAAATCCCTCCCTTGAAAAAGATAAAATGAAAGGGCAACTCTGAAAAATATCCTTTTCCAGGACAAATGAAAAATTTCTGAAAGTTTAAAGGACTGAACACGAACTTCGGTTTTATCTGTCTGTCCTCTGGGGCTTAGTAAATACAGTCTCAGTTTAAATTTCTAATTTAGAGGAAGATGTTGTGCACGAGACAGCTCAACTGGCTCCATTTAAGATAATGCATCACTCAGATTTCTACCACAATCGTGTTAGATAATACTTGACTCTCACGATATTTCACCACATATTAGAATGATTGTTATTTTTTCCAGAGAATTTTACAAGATCAAAGTCATGATTTCTAATATTACTGGGAAAAAGAATATCATGTAAATTGATAAAGGTACTTTCCACTCTAAACCTCCTTTAGGACTGAGCCAAACAATATGTGATGGCAACAATCACACCCTTAAACTGTGACACAATGGAAACCATCTCAAAGAAGGACTGTAATTAAATGTACACACGATCATTAAAACTACACTGAATTCATTGTTCATCACTGTTGTGATATTTCAATTGGAGCTAAAGTCCCTCCACTGTTATTGGCATGCTGATCCAAATACACACCTTGTTTACTATGCCATTCATAAATTCACCGGCAACTGCTTGCTTTGTTATGAATACCTAAACCTCTGATCACAGTGAGGCATTCCTATTTAAGTCAACAGAAGCTGGACACTTGCAAATACACTTGCGGCTACTAGAGAAAGCAGAGCATTGCAACAATTTGCCTAACTGCCACTTTTAGTCTTTCGAAAAAGGCAGTCAGCTAGAGATTTCAAGCTTAACCCCAACAGTCACATCAGCTGAGCAAAGACACAATGAAAGAATCTGGATCAGACAACACAATGTCAATACAGATGATCCCCTTGTCCCCAGGAGGGAAACTGAGGGCAGGCTGCAAAAACAAAAGTTAACCTATTCTGCAGTTTTCATTAAGATACCTCCATCTTTAGCCTCATCTCCAAATGATAAGATTAACTGGAGCAGCAGCATGGCCTAGTAGAAAGAGCACGACCCTCGGAGTCAGAAGACCTGGGTTCTAATACCAACTCCACCACCTGTCTGTTGGCTGACGTCGGGCAAGTCACTTCACTTCTCTGTGCCTCAGGTAACTCATCTGTAAAATGGAGATTGAGACTGTGAGCCCCAGGTGGGACACGGGCTGCGTCTCTTTGGATTCGTTGGACTCTACCCCAGAGCTCAGTAAAATTCTGGGCACTTAAAAAAGGGGGGGGGGGGGAGACTTGGTCATGAGTACCTTTGTTGCAATTCAGCATGACAGAACTAGAAAACATCATGAATGCGGCTTTGGGTTAATGCAGAAGAGGCCACGGGCTCCAGAATGTTTCCTTCTCCAAGCCTCTTAAACTGCTTCCTTACCCACACCCTGATATTATTGCCTGGTGGATGGTGCAGGGTCCCAAGATCCTGCTTCCACTCTCTCTCCGAACCAGCGATAAAGTGCACAAACAGAAACCAAGGAGGTGTACAGACCCGAACTTTCTGCTGTCAATCGGACGGATGGCCAGAGGTGGAAGCGGTTGACTCATGCTCTGCTAGGCTGGTGACATCTGGATTAGGCATGGTTAGCTTAATGAGGTACTTTATAGGAAGGGTGCCCAAGGCAAAATTTGGGGTAAAAACAGTATTTTCTACTGAAAAATTATCTCCCAACAACATGATCATCTCACGCAGCTACGTCGACAGAATTATTCATGTTATTTGAGTGCTTACTGTGCGCAGAGTACTGTTCTAAGCCCTTGTGAGAGCACAATAGAGCTGGTAGGCATAATTCCTGCCTTCAAGGAGCTAACAATGTACCAACGGGAGTCAGATATTAAAGGATATATATATGTATGTATATATAAGTGCCGCGGGGCTGAGATGGGGTGAGTATGGGCCAAGTGCGTAGGTGACTTAAAAGGGAAGGAGATGGTGGGAAGTAGGAGGTTAATCAAGGAAGGCTTCCTGAAGGAAATACGATTTTAGGAGAGCTTGGGAGATGGAGAGCGTGGTAATCTGTCAGAACCACCTCCACGAAGCTCACTGAAGGCAGGGAATGTGTCTGTTTATTGTTGTTTCATACTCTCCCAAGTCCTTAGTAAAGTGCTCTGCACACGGTAAGCACTCAATAAAAACCATCGAATGAATGAGATACGAAGGGGGAGGGAGTTCCAGGCAAGTGGGAGAGCCTGAGCAAAGGGTGGACAGAAGAGAGATGAGACCGGGTGACTTTAAGTAGGGTGGTGTTAGAGAGGTGAAGTTTGGGGACTGGGTGGTGGAGGGAGGGGGGGAGGTGAGATAGGATGGGGGAGAACTGACTGAATGTCTTAAAGCCAACAGTGAAGAGTTTTCAGAAACAGCATGGCTTAGTGGAAAGACCACAAGTCTCAGAGGCAGAGATCTGTAATTTATTTATATCAATCAACCACCTGTATTTATTGATTGTATTGATTGATTGATTACTGTATGCCAAGCACTGCATTAAGTGCTTGGGAAAGTACAATATTAACGTTTCTCTCCCTCTAGACTGTAAGTTAATTGTGGGTAGGGACCACGTTACCAACTCTGTTATATACACACTCTCGGAGTGAGGAGCAATTGGAAAAGAGTCCCAAGAGTGAGCTGCCATCCTTTTAGATCTGTTTATAAAACAAGCTAAACTATGAATAACATCAGCAGTGCAATTATCGCACGAGAATAATGCTCCATCCAACTCTCCAACGGTGACCGCATGGCCTAGTGGATAGAGCACAAGGTTGGGAGTCAGAAGGACCTGGATACTAAGCCTGGCTCCACCATTTGCCTGCTCTGTGACCTTTAGCAAGTCACTTCCCTTCGCTGTGCCTCAGTTATCTCATCTGCAGGATGGTGATTAAAACTGTGAGGCCCACAAAGGACAGAGATTGAGTCCAAATCTTATTAGCCTGTATCTACCTCAGCACTCAGTACAGTACTTGGCACATAGTAAGCTCCTAACAAATACCATTTTTTAAAAAAGAAACCCACCCAGAATACTTGGTGATGGCTATATATACACACCATAGTATATGTATAAATATAAATATAACACTTACACATGTACACACGGAGTTAGGGATGGCCTAATATACCAGCTAACAATTTATGCGCCCCTAATCTTCCCCTCTAGCTCGCCATGTGCCATTCATTCACAAATTCATCTTCCCCATTAGGAAGGGACTTAGCTAATATACCTCCTAAATTTTAACTGCTGTATCCCTAATTTTCCTTTCTGACTGCAACCTCTGTGCACAATTTATTAATATGTTTATGCCAACCTCTCTTGAATTAGCTGAAAATCTCAGCTGGCACAACTTCCTGTGGAATTTAGCAGTTGGGATTTTGATAAACCGATGTTGTGACAAACTGCTTACCATGCATCACAAAAGGATTTTTTTGGTTGATGTTAAGAGATAAGGTGTTTCAAATTGTTGTGGTTACAGATTAAACCACAAACTGAAAATTTGAATAAGACAAAGTGTGGTGTTTCAAAACACTTGCGATCAATTTGTAAACACATATTGAAAATTTGATTAGGACAGAGCTTTTATGAAGGGAACTTTCCCAGATTGTCATAACAGGAAAGTCTCTCAAAGGAACATCTTCACTGGTACTGAGAACCAGTAATAAGTCATTAAAATGTACAATACAAGCCATTCTTCAGAGGTTTACTATTTCTGGAGCACTAGCTAAGGTAATTTTATCTAGTAAATGTGAGAAAATGGTCACCAACACAGACATGATCAAAAACCCAAGTCGCTCTCTTTCTATGTATGATGACTGGGGCTTCTCAAGCAGAGAATTTGTTTCATGCATCTGTGTTTTGTCGTTGAATTTCCTCATCCTGAGCTTAGGTTTCTGCTTTAAGGCACCAAATAGTAATATCTACAGTCAAAAAGTAGCTCGTTTCAAATGGATGCCCAAGCAAGTGAGAGCACTGGGAGAATTTTATAAAAATGAAATTACCTATATCCTGGATTTTCACAAAGCAAAACCAATGTTGTAATGCAAGATAATTTGGATGACTTCTATTTGTAGAGTGTAAGCTTTTTGTTGGCAGGGAACATATCTGCTAATTCTGCTGTATTCTTTCAAGCAATCAATCAGTCGTATCTACTGAGTGTTATGTGTAGGGCACTGTACTAAACACTTGGGAGATTAATATACAGCAGAATTAGCACACATGTTCCCTGCCCATAATGAGCTTACAGACTAGAGGTGAGACAGACGTTAATAAGTAACTTATAACATACAATTTTAAAATGCTTATCACAGTATAGTGTTCTGCACAAAGTAACCATTCAATAAATGCAATTGACTGCTTGATTTAAAAAAAAAAAACCCTTAGACCCTGGATTTATTAAACCTCAACTTTCTACTCAAATTCAGCTTTGGTTTTTGTTATTTTCAAACCAAAATTCTTTATTTTGACTTTAATATGACTGACTAGGTGTAGAAATGTCACGGTGCTCTCATAAGGTCAGAAATTTCCTTAACACTGACCAAAAAAAAATTTACCCTTTTTATAGTCTGATCATTCAATGAAGTCCCAAATATAACCATTTTAAAACTGGAATGAATTTGGGAGAGAGGTAATCTGAAACTCCAGGAAAAGAAAGAAACCCATAGCATCAAGTGGGGCCATAGACCAAGAGGAATTTAGTAAACTCAGTACATTACAGAGCAAAATGAATAATTAACTGGCTTTTTTGATTCTTGAAAAGTTGGACCCTCAGGTGTAAAGCAAATATGATTTTCTAATTCGATTTTCAAGTATAGATGACCTTGTACGCTTTTTAAGATTAATCCAATTCTCTCGATGTATTTTCAATTTGTTTTTGGAGAGGATGTAACTTCACCTTAAGGAATGTTCTTCTGACAACGAATCTCAATGGAATGCGATATGGCATCAGAAGAAATGGTAGGGCATACGAGTGCAGCTTTGCACAAGAAAGGAGTGCTACAGTGCCAGGAAAACCCGCTAGCATGAGAAGCAGCATGGCCTAATGGTCAGAGCATGGGCCTGAGAGTCAGAAGGACCAGGGTCCTAACTTCAGTTCTATCACCTGTCTGCTGTGTGACTTTGGGCAAGTCACAACTTCTCTGTGCCTCAGTTCCCTCATCTTTAAAATGGGGTTTTATGACTGTGAGCACCACGTGGGACAGGGACAGTGTCCAACCTGATTAAGCTTAAATCCACTCTAGTAGAACTTAGTACAGTGCCTGGCACATTAATGGATACCATAAAAACAAAAGTTTATCTTAAGGTGGCGTTCTTCAGGATCGTGAGCCCCGTGTTATAAGAGATCATGGTGGGTCATATAATCCAAATACATTTTAAATTCAGACCACTGATTCTTCTGCAATCCTTTTTAAAATTTTCAACGTCGCAAAGGCTCATCATTGTGGCTTTTTTAATTTTAAAAAAAGGCTTAGAATAGGGCTTATGCACCCATGAACAATGGTCATTTTTATGCTGGAATTCATGGTATTGCAGTTTCTACACACTAAGCCCTAGGGTATACACAAGATAATCATTTACTGACATTGAGTAAGGCTGAGAGGGGTTGGGCTACTATTTCTCTATCTACAGCTCTATCTGTAGCAGGTGGTCAGGGTTGAGGGGAGGGGAAGGAGTGGGGCACATTTTTTTGCTTAAGGGCCGCTAGCAGACTCCTGATTCATCTGTTCCCTGCTCCTGTGTTGCTTCCAGACTGTTGGCCAGCAATACTAACCCTAAAATCTCTGGCAATGCCCAACCCAAAGCGCTGGATTAAAGTCCACGGCTGGATACAGCCCTAGGGCCATAGTTGAGCAGGCTCTGATAAGGATTATTGAAAATGCACTTCCTAAATAGATAAAAACATTTCCAAGATAAACAGATAACCCACATGGGCCTATTCTCATCACGCAAGATATAAAGGCATTAATATCTTTTTTTCCTTCCACTAGCCTCTAAATGCCTCGTGGGCAGCGACGGCGTCTTCTGGTTAATATTTCCAATCTCAAACTCCCAGTCCAGTGCTCTGCCCACAGAAGAAACTCCAACAATGACATGAGGATGACAAAGCCTGAAAATATGCATAGTCCTCTGAGTGGGTGGTGGAATGGAGAACCGGGAACCGACCTCAGGCTCGGTGGTCTGCCATCGCAAGGGCCGCTGACCATAGGAGGGGGGAGGGAAAGGCAAGGTCCAGAAGTGGACAGGCCCACAGCGAGGTTAGGAAAGGGAGCTGCCAGATTATGCAGGAGGCAGACCTGGCAAGGAGCAGGAACAGCATAGGAGAAGAAAAATCCAGGAGAAGGAATAAAGAAGTGAGAAACTAAGTGAAGTGTCTAAGGGGGGGCAGTGAGAATCCAAAATCAGGACAGAAAAGGACAAAAGCAGAGTTAGGACAGTGAACCAACACATAAAGTGGGGCAGAGAGGAACCAAAATGCTGGACCACCACAAAGGTTTCACAGACTAACCCAAAACGGGCCTCTCTGAATGACTGCTGGGGAAATTCAGAGCTTCTGTGCCGGCGTAGCCATGTTTGCTATGTCTGACGTCACACATATTCCAGGTATCAAGACCTCAACCTTGACTGATCCAGAACCACCTCCGATTTCCCCCCACCCTCAATGCTCTTCCTGAAGAAAATTTAAAAAAAAAATCAAAGATTGACTTGCATTTAGGGTTTAGGGAGGTTGGCAAGTAATGAAGCCCATATGCAAGCCACCTCTGACAGGCCTGTTCCTCTTCATACTATTAAAACGCTTGGTAAAATCCCTAACTTTTTGAACTCCAATTGCAAGCCAACAATTTCTAATCTTCCTCCTGAGGGGGGGCGGGGGGAGGGGACACAAGGGTGACTGCTTGGGGATAAACAGGGAGAGCTGGAAGGGTAAATACCTGAATCTATCAGGGGGCAAAAATCTTCACGACTAGAATGTCTCAAAGACCGAAAGGAAATATTTTCGGGCCTTTTTTTAAAAAGCAAAACCAAGAGCCAGGGGATGAACGTTGCAACGGCCAGCAGGTGCATCCCACAGCAAAAGCGAAAGCACAGAAGTGTCCTGTTTGCCCGGGAGAGGAATCTTTTTTTTTTGTTTAGGGAATTCCTGAAATCCTGAAGAGGGCGGCGACCCTTCACTTGGTGGAGGCCCGGGCGATGGCCTGTAGGAAAAGTGGGATTTGCTCCTCCCTCCGCAGGAGGGAAAGGGATCTTGTTCACCTTCCCAGGAATGGGAAGGGGGGTGGGGAAAGGAGGGAGGAAAATGGCGCAAAATCAAACCGCACGTGGCACCTTTCACCAAGCTCCAATGGAAACCAGCAAACCGTAGCACCTGCTAACCGAGAGCTCTTCCAACCGGACACGGGGCCTTATCCATTTCACTTTCCCTTCTGGGCTTTCCAACCCCCCTCCCGGCCCAAACTGCTCCTTTACCTGCAAATGCAACTTGGGCAACTCATGCAATTTACACCGCCTCCTCCAGTCCCCTCTCTTTCATTAAATCGTATTTAATGAGCGCTTACTATGTGCAGAACAATCATTCCATCTACTTATTGAACGCTTACGGTGTGCAGAACAATCATTCCATCTACTTATTGAACGCTTACGGTGTGCAGAGCGATCATTCGAACTACTTATTACTTACTGTGTGCAGGGCAATCATTCGATCTATTTATTGAACGCTTACTATGGGCAGAGCGATCATTCGAACTACTTATTACTTACTGTGTGCAGGGCAATCATTCGATCTATATATTGAGCGCTTAATGGGTGCGGGGCAATCATGCGAGCTATAGAGCGATTCATGTGTGCAAAGCAATCATTCGATCTATAGATTGAACGATTCATGTGTGCAAAGCAATCATTCGATCTATACATTGAGCGCTTACTGCGTGCAGAGCATTCGATCTATTTATTGAGCGCCGTGTGCAATCATTCGATCTATAGATTGAACGATTCATGTGTGCAAAGCAATCATTTGATCTATATATTGAGCGCTTACTGCGTGCAGAGCATTCGATCTATTTATTGAGCGCCGTGTGCAATCATTCGATCTATAGATTGAACGATTCATGTGTGCAAAGCAATCATTTGATCTATATATTGAGCGCTTACTGCGTGCAGAGCATTCGATCTATTCATTGAGCGCCGTGTGCAATCATTCCAACTATATATTGAACGATTCACGTGTGCAAAGCAATCATTTGATCTATATATTGAGCGCTTACTGCGTGCAGAGCATTCGATCTATTTATTGAGCGCCGTGTGCAATCATTCCAACTATATATTGAGCGTTTACTGTGTGCAGAACATTCATTCGATCTACTTATTGCGCAGTTACTGTGTGCTGGGCAATGATTCGATCTATTTATTGAGCGCTGCGTGCTCCATAAATCGCCCTTTTTTGAGAGCATACCATGTGCACAGCACTGTAGTAAGCGCTTGGAAAGTGTACGACAGCATTAAAGAGAGACAATCACTACACACAAACGGGCTCACAGTCCAGAGGGACTATACTGAGCGCTTGGAAAGTACAATTCGGCAACAAATAGACACCATCCCTGCCTACAGCGGCCTCGATCGCATTTATTGAGCGCTTACTATGTGCGGAGCATTCATTTAATTGTATTTATTGAGCACTTATTGTGTGCACAGCATTCATTCATTCGATCGTGTTTACTGAGCGCTTATTATGCGCAGGGCATTCAATCTTTCAGTGATATTTATTGAGCGCCTACTGCACGCACAGCACTGTACTAGGCGCTTGGAAAGTACAATGCAGTATTAAAGAGACAATGCCTGCCCACAACGGGCTCACAGTCTGGAGGGACTGTACTAAGCGCTTGGAAAGTACAATACAGCATTAAAGAGACAATCCCTACCCACAACGAGCTCATCAGTCTGGAGGGACTGTGCTAAGCGCTTGGAAAGTGCAATACAGTATTAAAGAGAGACCATCCCTGCATACAACGGGCTCACAGTTTGGAGGGACTGTAGTAAGCGCATGGAAAGTACAAGACAGCATTAAAAACAGACGATCCCCGCACACAACGGGCTCACAGTCTAGAGGGACTGTACTAAGCGCTTGGAAAGTCCAATACAGCATTAAAAAGAGCCGATCCCCACCCACAAAAGGTTCACAGTCTGGAGGGACTGTACTAAGCGCTTGGAAAGTCCAATACAGCATTAAAGAGAGACCATCCCCGCACACAACGAGCAGAACAGTCTGGAGGGGCTGTGCTAAGCGCTTGGAAAGTCCAATACAGCATTCAAAAACAGACGATCCCCGCACACAACGGGCTCACAGTCTAGAGGGACTGTACTAAGCGCTTGGAAAGTCCGATACAGCATTAAAAACAGACGATCCCCGCCCACAAAAGGTTCACAGTCTGGAGGGACTGTGCTAAGCGCTTGGAAAGTCCAATACAGCACTAAAAACAGACGATCCCCGCACACAACGGGCTCACAGTCTAGAGGGACTGTACTAAGCGCTTGGAAAGTCCAATACAGCATTAAAAAGAGACGGTTCCCGCCCACAAAAGGTTCACAGTCTGGAGGGACTGTGCTAAGCGCTTGGAAAGTCCAATACAGCATTAAAGAGAGACCATCCCCGCACACAACGAGCAGAACAGTCTGGAGGGGCTGTGCTAAGCGCTTGGAAAGTCCAATACAGCATTAAAAAGAGACGGTTCCCGCCCACAAAAGGTTCACAGTCTGGAGGGACTGTACTAAGCGCTTGGAAAGTCCAATACAGCATTAAAGAGAGACCATCCCCGCCCACAAAAGGTTCACAGTCTGGAGGGACTGTGCTAAGCGCTTGGAAAGTCCAATACAGCACTAAAAACAGACGATCCCCGCACACAACGGGCTCACAGTCTAGAGGGACTGTACTAAGCGCTGGGAAAGTCCAATATAGCCCCACCTCCACCCACCCCTCCTATTTCCAGGCCCGGATCTCCCTTTCCCCCCCCCCCCCGCCCTTGGCTTTTTCCTGGGAGCGGGACCCTCCAGCCTGGGGGCCAGGGAAAGTGCGCATTTCCGTAGCAAATGTCTCTCCCCAGCGTTCAGCGCAATGTTCGGCCCAACGAGCCCTCCCTACCTCCGAGGCGGGGAATGGCCAGGTTCTGCCTCTTGCACGAACTCGACGGGTCAAGCTTGCGAAAAGAAACAGGTGCCAAACCTCCCCGCCGCTTCCCGACCGGGAGGCTCGAGGAGGAAGAAAAAAAGTTGGCTTTTCCACCGAGCCTGCGGGAAACTTTCTCACCCCCCGGGGGGGGGGGATGCACCTGCGGCAAGGGCGAGCATGCATCTGCTGCAGCTGCAGCAGCTGCAGCAAGCTCCGGGAGCGGTGCAATGCATCCTCCCCCTCCCCCAGCCTCTCCCTTCCCATGCATGGCTCTCTCCGGGAATTCCCGGCCGCAATTCCCTACTGCACGGAGGTGGGGAAGGGAAAAATCCCGGCCTCGTCCCGCGGATTCCCTTTTTCTCCCCCAACCTTGGACTCACCTCGGTTCGGGGCTGCCCCGTTGGAGGGGTCGGCTGGGCGAGACTGGCGTCGCTTCTGCCTTTTCTCCGCCGAGGAATCGATAACGGAGCGGGCGGGCCGGTCCTGCCGCGGGGCCGAGCTGCGCTAAACGCTGCGCTAAACGCTGCGCTCCGCCCCCGTCCGCCTCGGCCGCACCTGCCCCGGGGGGAGCCGGGGGCGGTGGGGTCCGGTCCTGGGGCCCTGTGTGCCGTTGCCCCGAGCGGGGTGCATTGGGGCTCCGCCCGCCGGCCCGGGGGAAGGAGGAGGAGGAGGATGGTGATGATGATGATGAGGGTGCTGGGGGTGATGCCCTGCCCTCCACTCTCCGCCCCCTGCCCGGACACAGCCGGCCGGGAGGAAGAGGAGGACCCCTGCTTGACCCCCTTCCCTGCCCCCAGATCACTCTCCGCCAAACGGTCAGCAAGGTGGAGGCTCATCCGGGGGGTGGCCGGAGAGCAGAGTGTCCCCCCCCCCTGCTCCTAACAGACCCCGCCACCTGCTCCGCCCTCCGCCTTGCCCAGGTTGTGCCCGAGCTTCAGGCCGTCACCGTGCCCAGGCTGTGAACAGGCCGTGACCATGCCCAGACCCGTGCCCAGGCCGTCCCAGGAGCATGACCGTGCCCAGAACCTGCCCAGGCCTTGCCCGTACCCGAGCTATGCCCAGGCCGTACCCAGGCCGTGACCACGAGAAGCAGCCTGGCTCAGTGGAAAGAACCCTGGTTTGGGAGTGGGAGGTCATGGGTTCGTATCCCCGCTCTGCCACTTGTCAGCTGTGTGATTGTGGGCAAGTCACTTCACTTCTCTGGGCCTCAGTTCCCCCCTCTGTAAAATGGGGGTTAACTGGGAGCCTCACGTGGGACGACCCCATTACCCTGTATCTCCCCCAGCGCTTAGAACACTGCCCTGCACACAGTAAGCGCTTAACAAATACCAACATCATCATTATTATCGTGTCCAGGCCGTGACCGTGCCTCGCCAGCAACCGTGTCCACACGGTGTCCGGGTCACGACCGGGCCCGGGCTGTGTCAGGCCGTGACCGTGCCAGAGCTGTGTCCAGGCCGCGACCGTGTCCAGACCGTGTCCAGGCCGCAACTGTGCCCAGGCCGTGACCGTGCCCAGCCCGCGACCGTGCCCAGGCCGTGACGTTGCCCGGGCCGTGTCCAGGCCGTGCCCAGGCCAGTACACTGCTGCAAGACAGAACCCGGGCCAGCCCAGAAAGGGCTTGGATCCTCAAGATGCCCTCCACACCCAAAGCTCGTCCTCCAATAGAGCAATCGTATTTACTCAACACTTGCTTACTAGGTGCAGAGCACTCCACTAAGCACTCAGGACTTCAAGCTCGTGGTGGGCGCAGAACGTGTCTACCAGATCTATTAGATGGTACTTTCCCAAGCGCTCGGCACAGTGCTGTGCGTTCAGGTAAGCGCTCAGTACGGTGCTGTGCGTTCGGTAAGGGCTCAACACGGTGTTCTGCATTTAGTGAGGTCTCGGTAGATAAAATGGATTGGTCTCAAGACAAGTTAGATCCACAGCCAGCCAGGTTGGCCGAAAGACCACCAGGTGTAAAATCATCAAGTTCGGTGTTGTGCATAGAGGAAGGGGAGGAAGAAATAGAGATATGTCCCTAGCCCTCAAGACATTTAATCTAAAGAGACTGCAGAACTGGGCCCACCTGGCTTTCTGGAAAATCGAGCAAATCTAAATTCAGATAGTGCCTCTGATTGAGTATTTCCGCTCTCAAAACCTCAAGATCATCGCTCCTTTTAAAGCAATTAGAAGAACAAAAGGAAGCCCTTTCGAAAATGACTCTGTTGAACATTGCTAGTATTATGTGGGTTTGTTTGTTTGTTTTAAGTAATGGAAGGGTTGGGCCGTGTGACATATTCAAACCCCCACTCCCTATGAAGAGTGATGTTTTAAAATACCTCATCCTAAAAGACAAAGCAAAGTTATCATCAAAGTTAAAGACTTGAAAAACTGCTTAAAACTAATCTTCAGAGGGGAAGTTCCTCCTTGACGTTAAGGGTGAGGCATTTACAGCTTATGCTGCCTAAGCAAATTCAAAGTAATTTACAGATACCACTTAATGACCCTAAAGGAATGCCATTGCTACATCACACTTAAAAAAAAAATATTCTTCTCGTACCTTAATTTTAGGGTTGGGTACTGAAGAAAGCTTAGGATTTTTTCTTTCTTTATTTTAACGTGAACCTCTTTGTCTTTAATTATGCTGTCATCTCATAATACCAAAAACTGTGAACATGAACCCAGTAAAATTTAATTCCCCATTACTTTTACTTTGCAAAACATTGCATTTTAAACAATTAAATGTATTAGAAAGGGGTGAGGCTGGAAAAGTAGAGCAGCAGTTCAAGTGGGAATAATTCCATGTTTAAAACTAGGCGGAACTCATCAACAGCCTTAGCACGTATTTACTCAGTTTATTTATAGTCAGTCGACAGCATTTATTGAGCGCTACTTAGGGCAGAGCTCTGGACTAAGTGCTTGTGAGAGTACAGTACAACAGAGTTGGTAGACACGTTGTCTTCCCACAAGGAGCTTACAGTCTAGAGCGAGAGACAGGTATTAATGTCAATAACTACATATGGGTATGTACATAAGTGTTATGGGGCTGAGAATGGAGTGAAAAAAGGGTGCATATTCAAGTGCAAGGTTGATGCAGAAGGGAGTGGGGAGAAGAGGAACTGAGGGCTTAGTTGGGAATTGCCTCTTGGAGGAAATGTGATTTTAATAAGGCCTTTGTAGGAGTGGAGAGTGATCGCCTGTCAGATATGAAGGGGAAGGAAGTCCCAAGCCAGAGGCAGGACACGGGTGAGGAGCTGGTGGCAAGATAGATGAGATGGAGGTACCGTGAACAGGATGATATTATTACTAATAGTTATCATTGTATTTAAGGGCATACTATGTACGTGTCAAGCACTGTTCTAAACCCAGGATACGTATAAGTTAATCAGGTTGGACACAGACCCCGTCCCACCTGCTGCTTACAGTCTAAGGAGCAAGAACATTTCATCCCCATTTTTCACTGGAGGAAACGGAGGCACCAGAAGATACGTGACTTGCCCAACGTCACCCAGAGAGCAATTAGCAGAGCCAGTATTAAAACCCAAGTCCTCTGATTCCCAGGGTTGTGCCCTTTCCACGAGGCTATGCCTAATGGCATTAGAGGAGTGAAGTGGGAGGGCTTGGTTGTAGTAGGAAATCAGAGAAGGTGGGAGAGGGCAAGCTGATTGAGTGTTTTAAAGCCAGTGGTAAGGAATTTCTGGAGCTGGATGGGCAACCACAGGAGGTTGTTGAGGAGTGGGGAAGCATGGACTGAACAGTTTTGGGGAAAAATGACCAGGGCAGTTAAATGAATGGACTGAGGTCAGCAAGGAGGCTGATACAATAATCAAGATGAGAGAGAACAAATGCTCGAATTAACGCGGCAGCAGATCGGATGGAGAGGAAAGGGCAGATTTTAGCAATGTTATGAAGGTTGACCTGACAGATTGAATTTGTGTGTTGAAAGAGAGATGAATCAAGGATGGTGCCCAAGTATGGGCTTGTGAGACAGGGACGACGGTGGTGCCGTTTACAGTGACACAGAAGTCAAACTGTGGGCAAGGAACACGTCTTCCAACTCTGTTATACTGTATTCTCCTAAGAACTTCATACAGGCTCTGCACATAGCACATCCTCAATCAATACAATTGATGGATTGACAGAATTGGGGTGGGAAGATGAGGAGTCCCGATTAAGTTTGACATGTCGGTAGGATGTCTTAAAAGCAGGAGGAAATATGAGACTACAGAGAAGGAGGAAGATCAGGGATGAAAAGATAGGCTTGGGAATCCTCTCCATAGAGATGGTAAGTGAAACCATGGGAGCCAGTGAGTTCTCCAAGGGAGTGGGTGTAGATGGAGAATAGAAGAAGACCCAGAAGTGAGCCGTGAGGGATGCTCACAGTTGGGGTGTGAATAGGAGGAGAAGCCGGCAAAAGAGGGATGGGAAAAGAATCGGAAGAGTGAAGCCAAAGTTTTCAGTGAAGCCAAGGTTGGATAATGTTTCCAGGACAAGGGGGTGGTCCATCATGTCAAAGGCAGCTGCGAGGTCGAGGATGATTAGTATCAAGAAGAGGCTGTTGGATTTGGCATGAAAAATACCACTGGTGATTTTTGAGAGGGTAACTGTATGCATAAATATATTCCTTTCTATATTCAGTGATGTCTTTGGAGATAGCGGTTATTAACTTGTTAGGATCCTGTTGTGCCTTTTTGTTCCCACTGTCGGTAAGTAGTTTGGTTTGTATTTCTCCCCCAAAAGAGAGGGGGTTTTTTGTTTTTGTTGTACTTTCCCAAGGGTTAAGTTCAAAGCTTGACACTCCAGGTGCACAATAAATGTCACTGACTGATGGAAAAGAAAATCTTGGAGGAACCGCCCTCTACTATCTCCATCTCATTTAAACTTTAGTTCTGATGGTCAGATACTCTGAGCAAAGGAAATGGGGAGGTTTAAGAAAAAAGACATTTCATCAACTAACTCCAAAACTGCATGAGAGAGAGAGAGAGACTTTTATTTGCTGATTATTTAATCTAGCTTTGCATGTGTCTGCACAAAGCCACGCTGTTTTTCAGCACGAAATATTGTTGCCCAGTCTGCATGATGCAGATTGAACTGGGTAGACAAGCTCTACATTAAAAGAGGTGGGAGGGGTGGGGGGGGGGAAACCATACTCAGCAATTATGTTTTCAAAACCTGCCCCAAACACGCTTGTATTAAAGTCATCTTGATTGACTGGATTTCAAGATTTTCCACCTCCTAAACTGTCCTGCCCCACTGCCAGTTTAGGTGACACAGTAGCCACTTGTCTGCTGTGTGACCTTGGGCAAGTCATTTAACTTCTTTGTGCCTCGGTTACCTTATCTGTAAAATGGGGATTAAGACTGTGAGCTCCATGTGGAACAAAGGACTGTGTCCAACCCGATTTGCTTGTATCCACCCAGCTCTTAGTACCATGTCTGACAAGTAGTAAATGCTTAACAAAGCCTATTACTATTATTATTTGTATTATTGGGTCCAGAGCCCAACCAACAGAGAGAAGGGTGAGGACTCAGGACTGCCAATATCACAATTATCAGTGATCAACTGTATAATCTCCTGGCTTCCCATAGAGACCGATCTATTGAAACAACCCCAGGCTAACCTTTTCCAGCCCTCCCGGGCACAGTTTCCACAAAATCATATCCATCAATAATATTTACTATAGACCTACTCTGGGAAGAGCATTGACCAAAAGTGCTTGAAGCCCATGTTAACTTGAAAATTGAATTTGTCGCAAGTGCCCACAAAAAAGCAGGTAGAATTTGTTAACCTGATTTTACTTCAGCTTCTCAACTTGTATTTTATGGTAGAGAATCAAGACTAGTAATACTCATTACAGAAGACGCACAATGCCATCCATCATGGGGATTATACCTTTGCACTGTGAAACTATGAGAAGGTTTCGAGGTTTGGTGTCTATCCAATGTTTACAGGATGTTCTCTTTCTCTGAATAAGATGTAAATGGATATATCAAGGTCCGGACACCCTGCAACACCTGCAAGCTGGGGATACAAACTCCTTAGCTGATATATCCCAGATAGCCCGAAATCTAGCCCCAGTGTGAGATTCATTCATTCATTCAATAGCATTTACTGAGCGCTATGTGCAGAGCACTGTACGAAGCGCTTGGAGTGTACAATTCGGCAACAGATAGAGACAATTCCTGCCCGGTAACGGGCTCACAGTCTAAACCGGGGAGACAGACAGCAAAGCAAAACAAAACAAAACAAGCAGTCTAGCTCAGACATCAAGATAAATAGAATCATAGGGATATACATCATTAACAAAATAAATAGGGTAATAAATAATATATACAAATGTGCACAGTGCTGAGTGAAGGGGAAAGAGCAGAGGATGGGAGAGGGAATGGGGAGGGGAGGAGGACCAGAGGGAAAGGGGGGGCTCAGTCTTGGAAGGCCTCCTGGAGGAGGTGAGTTCTCAGTAAGGCTGAGAGCATTCAATCGTGGCAGGTAAATTCCCTCCCCACATCCTTCTCCCTCCTGCTCCCGCACATTTTCCTGTTGCCTGAATTCATCCTAGCCTCTTTGGCCTCCTCACTACTCCCATATCATGTTCCAGGAATTTTTTTTAAACTCTGATGCCTTGGTGCCATCCCTACAATAATGATAATAATTGTGGCATGTGTTAAGCATTTACTTGGTACCAGGCTCTGTACTAAACACCGGGGTGGATACAAGCAAATCAGGTTGGACACAGTCCCTGTTCCACTGCGGCTCACAGTCTCAATTTGACAGATGAGGTCACCTAGCAGACAAGTAGCAGAGCAGAGATGAGAGCCAGAAGGTCATGGGCCTCTCCAGTAGGCCGTGCTGCTTCACAGAATCTCCCCCTCTTCCCCTTCCCTTCTGTAGCCCAACAGCCTTGCCTTTCTCGTCTCTTTTCCCGTCTCCAGCACGAAGCCTCAATTCCCTGGCCCTGGCCATCCTTGAGACGGGGGTTGAGGCCAGGGAAGGTGGGCTACATGCCGGAAATGGGAAGAGAAAGGGACAGGTCAATGCCGCAGCACGGGTGGTTGAGGATGTTCAAACCAATAAAGACAAAAATCAAGCCTAGTGGAGAGACTGGGGAGATATAGGGAAATAGGAGTCTAAATTTGGGGTGAAAGCGCGGTGACTCCAAGGAAGATGCCAGGAACAGAGAGAGGTTTACAGCTAAATGTTGACTTTTCTATTTGCCTCAGCCAACAAGTCATAGCTGACTCTGGAATGGAACCTAAATAATTGATTGTAAGTTTATGATAAAATATGCCTTACAATCCAATATATGCTACGACCACATTGGTGAGGTGTGGCAGGAGAAGCAGCGTGGCCTAGTGGCATCAGAAGAACCTGGGTGATAATCCTGGCCCCACCACTTGTCTGCTGTGTGACCCTGGGGAAATCACTTCATTTCTCTTTGCCTCAGTTCCCTCATCTGTAAAACAGGGATTAAGGCTGAGCCCCATTGTGGTAAAGGGACTGTGTCCAACCTGATTATCTTGTATCTACTCAGCACTCAGTACAGAGCCTGCCATATAGTAAGCGCTTAACAAGTGCCATGAAAGAAAGGGAAAATAACCCAGGCATATGTGGGCTATGTCTTCGTTGTGCTTACAAATGCTTTTTTTTTTTTTTCAATTTTAGATTCTCCCTCTCTGGTCATATCACCATGACTTGCACCGACTACTTTAGCCTTCTTGTGTGTACCTGTTTATCAACACCTTCTTTTTATTTATGCTTTTTTTCTACTGTCCATTTGACAATTTGTGTCCACTCGTCTCTCCTATTAGATTACAATCTCCCTTAGGGCAGGACACTTGTCATGTGTTGAGTGTGGATGGGGAACAGGGTGTAGATTAGCACTCTCTTCCCAGTAAACAGTCATTCAGCTGTATTTATTGAGCGATTACTGTGTGTGGAGAGTGCGCTGTTTGGGAGAATACAACACAACAATAGACATATTCCCTGTCCACAAAAAGCTTACAGTCCAGAGACAAGCTTACAGTGTAATTCCGCTGATGAGAGTGGTTGGTGACATTATGGTGAGTGGCGAGCCCACAAAGTTAATTTTCGTGTATTTAAAAGAACTTGATTGGAATTCCCGTTGGCCTAGAGAGAGCCTGTAAAAGGCATACTTCTGCAATTAGAGCTGCATCTGTAACTCAAGGAGAGAAACTGAGAAGCCGATCCCGCTAGACCCAAAACCACAATTCCTTGTGGTCCAAAAGCATCCAGCTGAGGAACTAAGCAAAAGCACTTCAGAGAAATTACAGGCTAGCTTTCTGGACTGACTTATGGCCAAGACCAGGGAAGAATTTCAAATCCTTACTCATGAACACTATATTCTCTAATTTGGTGAAAAAAATTAAGCTTGATTTTCCCATAAAGTAAGTCATGAAACCACCTTAATTATCTGCATTAATTCTCTCCATGGTCAATCTCACTGTTTTCCTTTTACCTCTTCACAGGGATATCCACCAAGGACTGGAACAAATTTGGCCTTTTCAGCCTGGAAAAATTAACGTTGTCAGGAGATTACTAGACTGTAAGGTCATTGTGAGCAGGAAATGTGTCTGCTTACTCTGTTGTATTGTACTATACCAAGTGCTTAGTTCAGTACTCTGCACACAGTAAGCACGCAACAAATACCATTGATGATGCCATAATGGAAGTGTACCATATCATTAAAGGTGTGGATAGGGCAGAGTTGTTCACCGAAACCAACTGTTACCCAGACTAAAGGGGTGCTTATTGAAGTCTGAAGGTGGGAGGTCATGAGAAACCAATGGGAGAACTAATTCTCCCAGCTAATGTGTAAACATATGGAAATTAGGCTGTCAGAAAATAACACTAGAAGACACTCTTTCATGAAGAGACCTTCTCCTCATGCATCACTGTCATCCATTGTTCTAAATTGTGCTGCATTGCTGATGCATGCTCACAGTGTCATTCACTACCATTCCAAGATCTGTTTCTGAGTTTGGGTGACTGATTCCTGATCACACATTTATGCCTTTTGTTTTTTCACCACTTCTTCCCACTCTTCCTTCATCCCGGTTCTTCACCTCAGGTCCTGACCATTGCCTAGACTGCATTGCTCCTCTTCTTTCCAAGAAAGAGGCAAATTCTGTCCTCCTTCCATCTTGCTCCCAATTATAGTAGTCAGTGAACCCCAAATAATATCGGGGGCAGGGAGGGGAGGAAGGCAGGTGCTACTTTTTAAGGGGGTTTTTCACAACTAGGGCTTTCATCTTCTTCCTTTACCCTTGCTTCCTCTTCCCATCCTGACAAGATGCTCCAGTAGAAGCCCCTGCTAAAATGTAAGCCCTTGCTAGTTCGTCAGCTCCTTGAGGAGAGCGATCATTTCTGCTAACTCTGTCATAGTCTCCCCAACACTTTAAAGTGCTCAATAAAAACTACTGATTGATAGTTCAGGAAGGCAGTGACACTTTTCATGTCAGAAAACATGCTCCCACTTTCCAATCAACCCATGTTGTTTATTGAGCACTTTCTGTGATCAGAGCACTGTACTAAACACTTGACAGAGTCCAGTACAATAGAGTTAGTAGACACGATCCCGACCCTCAAGGAGTTTACTGTCTAGTGGGGCAGGCACACATTCAGCTTGTTGTGTGAATGTGTCTGTTATATTGCACTCTTCCAAATGCTTAGTATAATGCTCTGCAAACAGTAAGCACTCCATAAACACATTCGATTGATTAAATTGTTACATATGAGGGAAGGGGCAGAATATTGATAACTGTGGTATTTCCTAAGCGCCTATTATGTGCCAAGCACTATTCTAAGCACTGGGGTAGATACAAGCTAATCAGGTTGGGCACAGTCCCTGTCCCACATGGGGTTCACACTCTTAATCCCTGTTTTACAGATGAGAGAACTGAAGCACAGAGAAGTGAAGTGACTAGCCCAAGGTCACACAGCAGACAAGTGACAGAGTGGCAATTAGAACCCACGACCAGGTCCATGCTCATTCCACTAGGCCATGCTCTTTCTCTAGCGTAGGGATACACATATATATTTGTAAATGCCGCAGGGTCGAGGGGGGAATGAGTATCAAAGTGCTTCTACTTCCCTCAAATTAATTCTCAATAGGCCTAGAGTCCTAGAATCTTAATAATAATGTTGGTATTTGTTAAGCGCTTACTATGTGCAGAGCACTGTTCTAAGCGCTGGGGTAGATACAGGGTAATCAGATTGTCCCACATGAGGCTCACAGTCTTCATTCCAATTTTCCAGATGAGGTAACTGAGGCCCAGAGAAGTGAAGTGACTTGCCCACAGTCACCCAGCTGACAAGTGGCAGAGCCGGGATTCGAACCCATGACCTCTGACTCCCAAGCCCGGGCTCTTTCCACTGAGCCACGTTGCTTCTCTAGTGTCCCTATAACCTATTGCTACACAGGTAGTTGTCGGGGAAGTAAAAAAGCATTTTTGAGCCGGCAGGTTCTATAGCTCGGTTGCCTTTGGCAGCTCTCCACCCCAGTCCCGCTCAACGCTGATTTTCCCACAGATTTGCCCAAAAGGTTTTTTTTTTTGGGGGGGGGGGGGGGACGGGAACTTCCCCTTTAATTTTGCATGCAACCCCACCTTTTTGCAGACTTGCTCATGCTGCTTAGGATGAGGTTAACTCCGGGCTTGAGTGGAGTCTAACCAGGCCCCTGGAGCTTGTATAAATTAAGATAGAAGAGAGATAAACTGAGGTACTGCCACACCTCAAATCAAACCCTACCTAGCCTGGCTTACTCTCGCAGTCTTTTTATTCCCTGACATATCATATTGCAAGCTCATAAATAATCTATTGCCCTGAGGTTCTTTCCACTTTACTGCTTTACAGGTGTCTCCATCCAAAGAATAGTAGACCTGTCCTTCTGTAAAAAGATGTATTCGTAATTATTCCAATCCAGATGATTTATACCGCATCCACCTCGGTTGAATATTACCAAAAGGAACTCAGTCTTTCCGGTCTTTTTCTACCCTTTATCAATGCTGGGTAGAATTTCTCCTCGAGGTCAGGGGTCACAGCTACTCTCCCAAGTGCTAAGTACACACACAGTAAGAACAGCACACAGTAAATGCTCAATAAAGATTGTCCATTGATATCATATTCCAGATCTGGTTAACCCGAAAATTATAAATTAAATGAGCTGTGCTTTCCTGCCTCCAGGTCAGAAGTTTTACAGCCGCCTTTATACCACAAAATTTTAAACTCTTCAATTGGATGGTCTATCTTGTTTAGTTAATTCAAGGTCTTTCATTGTCTTCTCTGTCCGTACAAGCTGCAGCATCTTCACCCAAACCTCAAGTGCTGGCCTCGAACTCTCCGCACATTTCACTGATGCATATGAAATACTCATGAAAATAGTCCCCCTCCCCAACGGCCACTTGAAAATCAGTCTGAATTTTATTTTCTTGTGCTATACCTATCAGTCTCCCTTGAACGCTTGCAGATCCATCAGTTACTCTCCATTATTCTTGAGCAGCAGCATGGCCGAAGTGGGAAGGGTATGGGCTAGGAATCATAGGACCTGTGTTCTAATGTCAAAAATGTCACAACTTCTCGGTGCCTCACTTTCCTCATCTGTAAAAAGGGGATTAAACCCTCCTCCCTCCTTTTTCTATGATCCCAGTGAGGGACAGGGACCGTGTCCAACCCGATTAGCTGGTATCTATCCCAACGTTTAGTAGAGTGCTTGACTTAGAGTAAACACTTCCATACCACAGCTATTTTACTTTTATTATTACTATACAGAATAACCAAATTACATATTCCTTGCCAATAAGGATCTTAAACTCTACTAGGGAAAGTAAGCATAGAATATTTATAAAATAAGGTATAAAGGTATATACGCATATGTACGTATATACAAAAGTGATAGGGAGGGTGTAAATCGATCAATCAATTGTATTTATTGAGCTCTTTACTAATCTCTTGGGAGAGTACAATACATTAGAGTTTGTAGACATGGTCTCTGCCCACAATGAGCTTACACTCTAGAGGGTGAGATGGCATTAATATAAGTAAATTACAGATATAAATACATTACCGAAACATTCATAAACCGCATGTATGTATGTAGGTGTTCATAAGTGCTTTTATTCCATACTTACACATAGAATAAGAAAGTCCTCAGAGAAGACCATCTGCATCTTTTTTAACTCCCCCTTCCTGAAATATGTTTTTCCCATTTACTAATGTAAACAAGATTTGATCCAGCTGGAAGGTCCAAGGCAACAAAGATTCTCTCTCTTTTATAAGAAATTGGAGTAATATTGAATTCTCATAGAAGAATTGACAGAAAAATTCAATCAATTTTATGTCTGGGATTACATTTTTCCCCACACTGGGGAAGGGGTGTAGCCTAGGGAAAAGAGCACGGGCCTGGTAGTCAGAGGGCCTGGCAGTCAGAGGACCTGGGTTCTAATCTTGACTCCATCATTTTGTTGTGTGACCTTGTCAAGTCACTTAACTTCTCTGTGCCTCAGTTTCCTCATCTGTAAAATGGGGATTCAATAACCTGTTCTCCCTCCTACTTAAACTGTGAGCCCCATGTGGGACAGAGACTGTGCCCAACGTGATTAACTTGCTTCGAACACCTCTTGACACATAGGAAGTTCTTAACAAATACCATAAAAAAATCCAAAGACAGAAATCAATAATGAAGTCATTCAAAAGTTAATTGTCTGTTTCCCATGCTATGTTTCGTTTCATCGGGAAAAGTCTCATATGCTATCAGCTTTTCTAAATCTTTTTATTGTGGTCAGAAATGAAGCGCACAGTCTGTTTGGATAGAGGTCACATCTCCCTAGACTCTGTTGTTGCTCAGAATTAGCAAAAGAAACTTAAACGTCAATTAACCAACCAAATTAAGGCACAGAGTGAACTCCAAGAGTTTCTTCCTAAATATAACTGGGTAAAGATTTTGTAGGGACGATAGTTTATTATAAAGGGGTCACAGATGATGACCCATGTGGATAATAATAATAACCATTATTCTTGTATTTGTTAAGCACTCACTATGTCCCGAGAAATGTTCTAAGCTTTGGGTTAGATCCAAGGTAATCAGGTTGTCCACGTGGGGCTCTCAGTCTTAATTCCCATTTTACAGATGAGGTAAATGAGACCCAGAGAAGTAAAGCGGCTTGTCCAAGGCCACACAGCAGACAAGTGGCAAAACCGGGATTAGAGCCCATGTCCTCTGACTCCCAAGCCCGTGCTCTTTCCACTGAGCCACACGGCTTCTCATATATTGGATATTGGTCTCACAGCCATACGTGATGTTGTTTTGGGCCCACAGCCTAGTGTAATGACATCATACACTCCATTCTGCAAAAGTCTGTCCACAAACTAGGTCGTCTCACTGGGAGCAACCCTGCCCCCCGATGAGGTTGAAGTTATAGTGATAGGACTAGTAGCAGCTCTGATAATTTATTAATAATGTTGGTATTTGTTAAGCGCTTACTATGTGCCGATCATTGAATACGATGCTCCATACTTAGTCCTTGGGAAGTATAAGATGAAATAAGTGGCGCCTTCCCTACCCACAGAAAGCTTGCAATCTTAATGGGCTTCACGACCGATAATCGGTGGTATTTACCGAGCACTTACTGTGTGTGGAGCACTGGACTAAGTGCATGGGACAATACAAAGTCATTCAATCATATTTATGGAGTGCTTACTCTGTGCAGAGCACTGTACTAAGCACTTGAAATGTACAATTTGGCATCAGAGACAATCCCTGCCCAACACCAGCCTCACAGATTGCTACCACATTAATGAAAGCACTTAACCCATCCCGCCTTGATCACTGTATTAGCCTCCTTGCTGACCTCCCTGCCCCGTCTCTCCGCACTCCAGTCTATACTCCATTCTGCTTTCCGAATCATTTTCCTTCAAAAACGTTCAGACCATGCTTCTCCACTCCTCAAGTAACTCCAGTGGTTGCCCATCTACCTCCGCATCAAGCAAAAATGCCTCACCATTGGCTTTAAAGCACTAAGACACCTTGCACCCTCCTAACTCACCTCGCTACTCTCCTGCTACAACTCAGCCCGCACACTTCGTTCCTCTAATGCTAACCTTCTCACTGTTCCTTGATCTCATCTATCTTGCCAATCTGTTCCCGATTTGTACATTCCAAGCGCTTAGTACAGTGCTCTGCACATAGTAAGCGCTCAATAAATACTACTGAATGAAATACTATTGAATGAACCTCTCTCCCACATCCTACCTCTGGCCTGGCATGCCCTCCCTCCTCCTACTAGACAGATAATTGCTCTCCCCCACTTCAAAACCTTATTGAGGGCACATGTCCTCCAAGCAGCCTTTCCTGACTAAGCCCTCCTCTCCTCTTCTCCCACTCTCTTCTGTGCCACGCTTACTTGCTCCTTCGTTCATCCTTCCTCCCGTTCCATAGCACGTACGTATATATCTGTATTTAATTTATTTATACTAATGTCTCTTTCCCCCTCTAGACTGTGAGCTTGCTGTGGGCAGGAATGTGTCTGTTTGTTGTTATATTGTACTCTCCCAAGTGCTTAGTACAGGGCTTTGTACACAGTAAGCGCTCAATAAATACGATTGAAGTAGAGTTGGTTGATAGAATCGCTGCCCGCACGAAATTCAAGGCTAGATGGAAACAGTCAGTCAGTCAATTGCATTTATTGAGCTCTTGATGTAGGAAGATCACTGTACAATGCATTTGGGAGAGTACAAAATAGCAGCGTAACAGACACGTTCCCCATTCCCAGTGAGCTGGTGAAGCAGCAGATAGCAAATATGGAACCAGTAGGTGTAAAGCCCTGAAGCTGACTGTGAGGATGTAAAGAGAGCCAGTGGATGGGGTTGAGAAACGGAGAAATGTGGGCCAAGCCATGCTTCGGGAAGATGATCCAAATGGAAGCGTGTAGTATGATCGGAGAGGGGAGAGGCTGGAGGCTGGGAGGCTAGTGGGGGGGGCTGTGCAATATTCTGGCCATGACAAGGCCAGAGCTTATTGCAAGATGGTGATATTTTGAGTAGAGAGGAAGAACAGATCAGGGAGATGAGAATCTTTGTGTAATCCTTCCCTGGTATCTGGCATCACAGACCCCACAGCTGATTCACGGAGCTGGGAGGTAACGGACACAAGAAGTAAATTATCTAGGCCGAAAGGTGTCGGGTGTAGACCTGTATATCAAACTGTTACCTGCTTTTCTCCATTTACCCTTTTGTTTATATCCTCATACTTTTCTACCTAGAGGATATAACATGGGAGATCATGAATCATTTGAGGAAGGCTTCCTGGAGGAGATGCAATTTTAGTAGACCTTGGAACATGGGGAGAGCATTGGTCTGCCACATGCGAGGGGGGAAGGGGTTCCAGGGAAGAGGGAGGTCATAAGCAAGAAGTCAATGGAGGGAGAGAAGAGAAAGAGGCACGGTATTTAGGTGAGCTTGAGAGAAACAAAGAGAGTGAGCTGGGCTGTAGTGGCGTAAGGTAGTGCATAAATGGAAGGAGAGAGAGAGGTAACTGAATGTCTTAAAACCAGTGCTCAGGAGTTTCTCCTTCATGGGTGACCATTGGAGGTTTCTAAAGAGTGGGGATTTGTGTGCCGTACGGCGGCACCTTCGATAAGGAGTTATCCCACTAGACTGTAAGCTCATTTTGGACAGGGAATGTGTCTTCTAATTCTGTTGTACTTTACTCTTCCAAGCACTTAGCACAGTGCGAAGTGCTCCGTAAACATGACTGAATGTCTTAAAGCCAATGGTCAGGAACTGCTGCTTGCTGCAGACTAGAAATGAGCGACCATTGGAAGTTTTTCAGATGTGGGGAGACTTGAGCAGAAAGTTTTAGAAAAATGATCCGAGCAGCAGAAGGGAGAGGGAAGGGACTGAGAGTAGGGAGGCCAGTAAAGTGGATGATGTAGTAGATGAGCTGGGATGACAGACTTTTGGTGGCTGTTTACATGGAGAATGAGCTCCCTGTGGGCAGGGAATGTGTCTACCAATCCCGTGGTCTACCAATCCTGTTCTATTATACTCTCCCAAGTGCTTAGTACAGTGCTCAGCACACAATAATCGTTCAATAAATACAACTGACCGATTGAATGATTGAGAGGAAGAGGTGAATCCTGGAAATGCTGTGGAGGAAAAATCAACAGAATTTGGTGTGAGATTGACTATGAAGGAATAATAAAAGAGGGAGAGATCAAGGATAAGTGCTCAGAATAGGGCTCTATAACCTTTCCTAGTTATTCCTTTCTCAGATAAAAAAAAAAAAACAACTAAAAATATCATACAATTGTCTTCTCCTTCAGGGAGCAATCTGAAGCACTCATTGAAAAAACAATCTGCCTTTGTTTAATCCGGGCTCCTGAATGAATCAAGCCTACGTTCCCGCTCCAGACACTGTACGTTGCCAAAACTAGCTTTGGGTTTGTAGCCGATAACTTGAATCTTCAGACCACACACTTGTAATTTTATTTCACCTTCATCCTCCTTGGAGGGGGCCCCACAGAGATATTCCTGAAGTATAATTGTATATACACATGGGCTTCCTATGAGACACATTAGAATCAATATTTCTTTGAAATGGTAGACTACCAATGGCATACTATAAACATTGTAACTCAATAGTATTTTGGGGAATTTAAAAATCACCGCTAAAGAAGGAGATTAGTGTTGATCGTGTAATCAAATGAACAATGTCTAGATGAAACAAAATAGGAAGGTTTGCAATAATAAAAACTCTGCAGAAATTGTTTCTTTTCCAATCATTCCTACAGTGTCAAGAATCGACGACGAGCATACGTACCTGAAGAAATAATGGAACATGGTGAGAGAGTGTATACATGTCTTTCTCTCTCTGGCCCTGTAAGCTTATCTTCTAGACTGTAAGCTCATTGTGGGCAGGGAATGTGTTATATTATTATTTATTGTTGTTATATGTTACAGTTTTTTGTATTATTTTACTTTCCCAAATGCCTAGTACCATGCTCTAAACAAATTAACTGCTCAATAAATACGATTGAATGAATCCTTCTTACTCCCTGTCTCACCCTTCCTCCAAATCCCTCTCTCCTTCTCCCTCCCTCCTACCCACCTTCACTCCCAGTCAGGGAATCCCCGGGGACAAATTCACCTCTGCGCAAAGATCCAGCGTCCCGGCTTACCCTCTGTAGGTCTGTTAGCTTTTTACCAGGCTGATTTCCTGTATTCTCTCTCAAAGTGCCTTTGATGTGCCTCTACAGGTTTTCAATACACCATCTCCAGATTACATAAGATCCGCACCGACTGTCAGTTTCAGAAATACATGACAATTCCCGAGAAGCAACTGCCAGTCAGAATGACCTGAAGCGCTCCGCCAATACTTATGGCTGGCCAACCACCTTACCTGGAGCCAGAAAGCCCTGGGATAAGCACTTATGCAGCGCTCTGCACACAGTGAGCACGCAAATACCATTGGTTGACTAAAGAGTATCTTTCGCAAGGTAGGTCACCTCCCCTGGCCATGTGGGTGGAGCAGCAAAATCAATCAATCATCTCTGAGGAGAGATGAGTACTGAACTGCTGAGCTTTCCCGGGCTCCAGCTGTCTCCCAGCTCCACTCTGTGACTTCCTGGAGCTCAGGGAACCAGCTCAAACACGGGGGACAACAGGAAGCCAGGCCTGCCCCTGGGATTGAACCAGCCCACTAGGCCAATTCATATTCAGATAGCGCCTTACCCGTCCCCAATCGGCTGCTGAGTAAACTTTCCTCTACTCTCTTCTCAGGTTTCACTGTTGTCGTAGCCCTCGAGGCTTGACGACCAGGGCCAACTCGATTATTGCGGGAACTGTTTTACATTAAAGTTCTCAGCCCTCGCTGGATGGGTGACAGTCTTTGCTTCTTGGGTGCTTTTGTGTCTCAAATCAACCTCCTGCCGAGCGGCTTGCCTAATTGAATCTCATCGGACCTTGTCTCCTAGGACTTGGTAGGTATATGTAAATCTCGTCTTGACCGATCTTTCTCTCCTAAACTTAGCAGGAGAAAGATTGTTACTGTACTGTATTAGGAAGAATAACCTTAAAGATTGGAGTGTTTTCTGGAGGAGAGCCTTACAGTCCCAGAGGCACGTCAAAGTAGCGAAGCAACATGGCCCAATTGGATGGAGCACTGGCCTGAGAGTCGAAAGGACCTGGGTTCTAATCCTGACTCAGCCACCTGTCTGCTACGTGACCCTGGGCAAGTCACTTAACTTCTCTGTGCCGCATTTACTGCATCTGTAAAATGAGGATTAAGACTGCGAGCCCCATTTGGGACAGGGATTGTGTCCAACTTGATTTTCTACCAACAACCCAAGCACTTAGTACAGTGCCTGGCACATAGTAAGACCTTTACAAATACCATAAAAAAGGGGTAGATGTCTCCCAATAGGAGAGGTGGTACGGTGGTCTAATTTCGATAACTCATTTTGGGAGTTTTCTCACTAGGTTCCCCGGCAACAGTGGGGCTCTCTGGAGCACAGCTGTTTTTCAGGATCACGACTAGGAAAGAGATCAGTTTAAAAGCCCATTTCATTAAACTATTTGTATGATCGATATGAAGGTCTGATAGCAGCGTTGGCATTGGCAGTTCCCTCCAGGGTAGACTCGTAAACAGGGAAACATGATGAATGATGCTACTATTCTTATATGAATCACCCCATATAATCTCTGGCAAGCTTTTCCGGATGAATTCGTGCCAACCGGCAAGGCCCAAAACAACACCACTATCCATCCACGTATGTCAGGAGTGTCACATCAGTCCAGGCCAGCTGCCCGCATGGACTGAGAAGCAGCAGCATGGCCTGGACTGATGTCAGAGGCCTGAGAGTCAGAGGCCCTGAGTTCTAATTCCATCTCTCCCATATGCCTGCCGTGTGATTGATGTTGGGCAAGTCATTTTACTTCTCTGTGCCTCAGTGCCCTGATCTGCAAAATGGAATTTCAATACCAGTTCTCTCTCCCACTTAGATTGTGACCTCTTGTGGGACCTGATTATCTTTTTATCTCTCCCAGTGTTTAGCAGAGTGCTTGGCACAAAGTAAGCACTTAAATACCATCACTTTTATTTCCTCTTTTCCTCTAGACTGTAAGCTCATAGCAGGCAGGTAACGTGCCTACCGTCTCTGTACTGTACTCTCCCAAGAGAGTAGTACAGTGCTTCGCACCCAGTAAATGCTCTTTAGATATGATTGAATGAATGTATGAATACACACCCAAATGGTGAGCGCAGTGCTCTGCGCAGAGTAAGAGCTCAATAAGGGTGATCGATTGACTTAAGTAGCTGATCGCGCCTTGGACCTCTCCACCCAACAGCCAGGTGATTCCTGAGTTTACCCACTGCCCATCTTTATGACTCACGGAACCCTTGGCGTTGTCCTCTGTGGGACCACAATCATAATAAAAAAATAGTAAATATGATATTTCGTTAAGCACTTTGGGCCAGGCACTGTTCTAAGCACTGAGATGACTATAAGCAAATCAGGTTGGACCCAATCCCTGTCCTACAGGGGGCTCACAGTCTCAACTCCCATTTTACAGATGAGGTCACTGAGGCCCAGAGAAGTGAAGTGACTTGCCCAACGTTACACAGCAGACAAGTGGTGGAGCCGGGATTAGAGCCCATGACCTTCTGACTCCCAGGCCCGTGCTCGATGCCACTACGTCAGGCTGTTTCTCACATAGCTCACCATAGCTGCCCAACTGCGATTTCTCACTTTCTTTCCTCCACATCACCCAGGTACCTCCATTCAGACCCGCCTTCCAGTGGGACAGAGAACAGCAGCCCCAACCTGGAGCCGCCCCCACGGGCAAAACCTCGGAAGACCTTGGAGGCAGCTGCTGCTGCAGTGGTTATGTGTGACTTTGGGGAAATCATTTAAATTTTCGATGCCTCAGTTACCTCATCTGTAAAATGAGGATTAAGACTGTGAGCCTCATGTGGGGCAACCTGCTTACCCTGTATCTACCCCAGTGCTGAGAAGAGTGCTCGGCACATAGTAAGTGCTTTACAAATACCAACTTTTTTTTTTTTTACGGTGGTTGCGGCCATACCTGTCAGTCAGTCAATCAGTCAATTCTATTTATTGAGTGCTTACTCTGGGCAGAGCATTGTACTAAGCGCTTGGGAAAGTACAATATAACGATATAATGGGCACATTCCCTGACCACAATGAGCTTACAGTCTAGAGTGGGGAGACTGACATTAATATAAAGAAATAAAATTACAGATATGTGCATAAGTGCTTTGGGGCTGGGAGGGGGTAATAAATAAAGAGAACAGGACAGGACGTCACAGAAGGGAGTGGAGAGGAAGGGAAAGAAGGGCTTAGCCAGGGAAGGCCTCGTGGGGAAGATGTGCCTTCGATAAGTCTTTGATGGAGGGGAGAGGAACTGTCCGTCGGAAATGAGGAAGGGACGCGCTCTGGGCCAGACGCAAGATGCGGGAGAGAAGTCGGTGGCAAGATAGACAAGATCAAGGTACAGTGAGAAGATCAGCATTAGAGGAGCAAAGTACACTGGCTGGGTTGTAGTATGAGAGTAAGAGGTGAGGTAGGAGGAGGCCAGGTGACAAAATGTTTTAAAACCATTGGTGAAGAGTTTCCGTTCGATGTGAAGGTGGATGGGCAACCACTAGACATTCTTAAGGACTGTGGATTCACAGCCGTGAGGAGCCTGAAATTCTGCCCATCCTGCCACAGTACCCTACTGAACTTTGTTTTAGTCTGTTTTAGTGTTTCGTTTCACTGCTCCTTATGTGTCTGTCGCCGGTCCCCCTCCCCTGAGGGACAGGGACCACATCTAATTCCCACCGGTATATACTTTCCCAGTGCTTAGTGCAGTGCTCTGCATTCAGTATGCACTTAATAAGTACCATTACTACTACTAATGAATACTATTTCTACTCAGTAAGAAAAAAAAACCAGAAAAAATTCCATCCCACTGATCTTTAGATTTAAAAGATGAGTTCTTCAAATCTTAAACACAAGGACCAGAAGGGTAATTAGGGCAAATTGATAGCCAGTGGACTTTAAATTTTATATTACCTCTCATTGCAATATCCTGAAGCACTTGACAAAACATTAGACCCAATCTTATCATCATCATCATCATCATCATCAACAACACCAGTGTTTCCTAAACACCCACCAGGGCACAGCCCTGAACTAGGTGTTGCGGGGAATTAAAAAAGAAGAATGAAAGTACAGGCGAAGCATTCATTCAGTCATATTCATTAAGCGCTTACTATGTGCACAGCAATGTACTAAGTGCTTGGGAAAGTACAATATAACAATAAACAGTGACTTTCCCTGCACACAACAGGCTTGCATTCTGTGGTTGAGGAGAAAGACATCAGCACAAACAAATAAAACTACTGATCAATAGGTAATTGCTATGGGGCTGAGAGGGAGGAGAAGAGCAAAGGGAACGAGTTGGGGAGACGCAGAAGGGAGTGGAAGATGAGGAAAAACGGGGAGATGAGGAAAGAATGTGGCCTAGAAAAAGAACATGGACCTGGGAGTCAGAGGATCTGTATTCTAACCCCAATTTTGCTTCTCACCTCTTGGGTGACCTTGAGCAACTCACTTAAATTCTCTGGGCCTTGTGGTCGTCATCTGTTCAAATGGGGATTCAATACCTAGTCTTCCCTCACTTAGACTGTGACTCTCATGTGGGAAAGGGACCGTCACCAACCTGACTGTCTCGTATCTAGCCCAGCACTTAGATAGTAAACGCTGAACACTATCGTAATTATCATTATTATCAATTTTGTTATCTGGCAGCAAAGCTCCTGTGCAGGAGGTGTGTTATTTAGTAGAGCATCATGGAAAGGTTAAGATGAATGGATTGAAGAGGGCAGGGCTAGTGACGAAAGCGGTTAGATATGTGGACACAAAAGCCAGAGGGTCAAGACAGTCAGATGGATTTGTCAGGTGACCATGTGTCCTGCCTTGGCTTGGAAAATTTTAGAACTCCAGGGTCCCGGAGCATTCCCACCCAGGATTTGCCAACACTCTAGATTCCTTTCCCAAGCAATTATTTCTGGAAAAATGTAATTGTGGAGGACACAGGATCCCTCAGAATATGCAGACACAAAGGGGAAATAATCACTAGCAATACTCTTGGAGTAGCAATCCTCCCCTCGTCGCTATCTTACTCGCTCAGAAGAGGCTGTTTGTTTTCTTATTTCCTTCTTATGGGGAGACGGGGGGCAGGCTTGGTTGCTGGAGCTGGAAGGAGCAAATTGATGGAAAGTTTTGGCCCCAGTAGGGAAGTGGTTTAATTTGACCTAAACTGTAGGCTTTTGAAGGTGGAGACAACATGTTCAGAGTTGATGCACAAGGAAAATAAGAAGCGCATGGCTTGGTAGAAGGAGCACAGGCCTGGGAGTCAGAGGCTTTGGGTTCTAATCCCAGCTCTGCACTTGTCTGCTGTTTCACCTTGACCAAATCACTAAATTTCTCTTCCTCATTTTTCTCAACTGTAAAATGGGGATTAAACCCTTCTCCCGACTATCTAGCCCCATGCAGGACAGGTAGTGTGTCCAAACTGATAAAACTTGTAACTCCCCCAGCGCTTAGAACGATGCTTAGCAGATAGTAAGAGCTTAATAAATACATCACTATTATCGGTATCATTATTATTATGATTGCTTTTTAATGAGGTCCCAGAGTGGAGAGAGCCTGGAAGCAGGTAAACTGACAATGAAGGCAATGTAGTAACACGGTCAGGAAGCCATCATTAAGGCTTGGATTATGGTGGAGATAGACATCTGGGAAAGGATAGGATTAGATCGGACCAAATCATTAATCGCCGGGGATCTGTTATCCTCACTCTGCTATCTGCGATCTGCTGTCCTCTCACAGCAGGCAGTTTGAGAGAAGGGGAAGTTGCTTCCCAGGGAGTTTCTTCAGCTAATTTTCCCCGTGAAGCAGCTGCCCAAGGAAATCCCCTCAAAATAACATCAAAACCCCAGCCCAGGCCTGGCTCTGGCCTCCTCTGAGCCTCGAAGCCGTCAGGAGCAACTCTGCGATGCCCAGTACTGGTGGGCCCAGGTCTGAGGGCCTCATAGAAGCCCCGTGGCTTACTGGAAGGGACTGGGACCTGGGAGTCAGGGAACCTTGGGTGCGAATCCCAGCTCTGTCACTTGCCTGATTTGTGATCTTGGCAATCAGTGGATCATATTTATTGAACACTTACTGTGTGCAGAACACTGCATTGAGCACTTGGGAGCCCACAATGAGCTTACAGTCTAGAGGGGGAGACAGACATTTATATGAATAAATTTTACAGATAAGTACATAAGTGCTGTGCGGCCGGGTCGGGTGAGATGGGGGTGAATAAACGGAGCAAGTCAGGCCAGTCATTTAACTTCTCCGTGCCTCAGTTTTGTCTTCTGTAAAATAGGGATTCAGTGTCAGTTCTCCCTCGGAGGTAGACTGTGAGCCCCATGAAGGACAAAGACTGTGTCCAACCTGATTAGCTTGTATCTACCCCAGTGCTTAGCGCAGGGCAGGGCACAAAATAAGCGCTTATCAAATACCACAATTATCATTATTTACCATCCTTGTCCATGTGATTTCAACTGTGATTTTCAGCAGCATTAGCTTAGCTGCAAACCACCTCCCACCTCCCCCACCAGCCTGCTGTAACCAGCCTGACAGATTTAGTTATCTTGTGCCTCTCCCTTTGTTGGAGATAAGGGGACCTCTTCCACAGACCCAAAATGTTCTGCTTGGGATACATTATTTATTTCAAATGAATGAACTCTTCACTCTGAAAGGATAGTTTATTTTATTTTATAGAATGAATATTATTATCCCAGGAAAAGTATCATTTTCTCAAACTTTGCAGCCATCACTGGTGAAGCACCTAAGGTGAATGTTTCTAAATATATCAAATCAGATCTAAGAGTGTCTATCACTAATCTCCAGATAACTTAGTTTCTGGATAGGTTTTGGGGGTTTTTTTTTTTGGTATTTGTTAAGCATTTACTCTGTGCCAGGCACTATACTAAGCGTTGGGGTGGAGCATGGGGTTGGGAGTCAGAGGTCACTTATCGGCTCTGCCACTTAGCTATGTGCCTTTGGGCAAGTCACTTAACTTCTCTGTGCCTCAGTGTCCTCATCTGTAAAATGGGGATTAAGACTGGGAGCCCCACATGGGACAACCTGTTTACCTGTATCTCTCCAAGTGCTCAAAACAGTGCTTGGCACATAGTAAGTGCTTAACAAATGCCATCATTCATTCATTCATTCAATAGTATTTATTGAGCACTTACTATGTGCAGAGCACTGTACTAAGCGCTTGGGATGAACAAGTCGGCAACAGATAGAGACAGTCCCTGCCGTTTGACGGGCTTACGGTCTAATCGGGGGAGACGGGCAGACGAGAACAATGGCACTAAACAGCGTCAAGGGGAAGAACATCTCATAAAAACAATGGCAACTAAATAGAATCAAGGCGATGTACAATTCATTAACAAAATAAATAGGGTAACGAAAATATATACAGTCGAGCAGACGGGTACAGTGCTGTGGGGATGGGAAGGGAGAGGTGGAGGAGCAGAGGGAAAAGGGGAAAATGAGGCTTTAGCTGCGGAGAGGTAAAGGGGGGGATGGCAGAGGGAGTAGAGGGGGAAGAGGAGCTCAGTCTGGGAACGCCTCTTGGAGGAGGTGATTTTTAAGTAAGGTTTTGAAGAGGGAAAGAGAATCAGTTTGGCGGAGGTGAGGAGGGAGGGCGTTCCGGGACCGCGGGAGGACGTGACCCGGGGGTCGACGGCGGGATGGGCGAGACCGAGGGACGGCGAGGAGGTGGGCGGCAGAGGAGCGGAGCGTGCGGGGTGGGCGGTAGAAAGAGAGAAGGGAGGAGAGGTAGGAAGGGGCAAGGTGATGGAGAGCCTTGAAGCCTAGCATCATCAGAACCCGATTACCTTGTATCTACCCCAGAGTTTAGGACAGTGCTTGGCACATAGCTTAACAAATACTATCATTATCATTATTATTATTAGCGAATCGAGTTGGACACGGTCCCGGTCTCACGTGAGGCTCACAGTCTCCATCCCCATTTTACAAGTGGTGAAGTCGGGATTAGAAGGCATGACCTTCTGACTTCCAGATCCTCGCTGTATCCACTGTGCCATGCTGCTTCTCTATTCCAGTGTTGAAGCTGGTAGACGGTGCTGTCTTTTTCAAAGATGCTTGATCCCTTCGCAGTACATGGAAGATAACTTCTGGCGTTGGAGCACAACATACAAATTCTTGGCGGCAACACTATTGTATTGTAATAATAACCGCGGAATTTAAATACTGACAATGCGCCAAGCACTGTACTAGGCCTTTTGGTGGATAAAAGATAATCAGTTCCAATATAAGGAAGAGGGAAAGCAGATTATTGAATCCCCATTTTGCAGATGAGGGAACTGAGGTAGAATGAAGTTAAGTGACTTGTCCAAGGTCACAAAGCAGACAGATGGTGGAGCCAGAATTAGAACACACATCCTCTGAATCCCAGGCCTGTGTTCTTCCCACCAGGCTACACTGTTTCTACTGAGCGCATAGTACAGTATTCTGCACCCAATAAGCTCTCAGTCAATACCACTGATGAATTGAATGATTGAGACATGACCCTCTCAGCTTAGGCAGGTCAGGCACTGCAGGACCCTGAATGCCAGGGACCTAACTCTGACCCAGATACACCGTCACCCAGGACCTATCTCTCAGGATGGACAGAAGTTCACTCTCTTGGGTGGATTCCTTAATTAAAGCCGTAAGAATGTGATCAGAGCCTCAGTAAACTCCTTCTTAAACTCACATTTCTGTTTCTGGCCACTGGGACTTAGAGACGTCTTCTCTGAAGTAATAGAAGGGATTTCCAACAGGATGATGGATGTGCTGATATGCACTGAGGAAGGCATACCGGTATGTCAGGAAAGGAGTCCAGTTTTACCCATGAATGCCTCTTTGTTATAGGAAGGAGAAGCGGGCTCCTTCCTTCATTAAACTGCTTGATGCCAATTAAACACATTAAAATTAAGCAATGAGTTATGATCAGGCACATCTTAAAAGTGCCAGGAATACAACCCTTGGGTGTGTTAAGTTGTGTATTTATTGGGACACTGTAGATCCATTTGTGTTCTGGTTCTTATGCAACCTGCCTCTCAAGTACCCTTTAAGTACCTACGATTAGCACCTTGATGACTGTTGAATATATCTGACACTGAGGGAAGTGGAGAAGAAGGAGCCTTTGTGGTTTTTCTCCCCCCCCAAAACATTTTTCTGCTATTAAAATCTCTAGATGGTAAGGTTGTTGTGGGCAGGGAACATGTCTACCACTCTGTTGTATTGTACTCTCCCAGGCTCTTAGAACAGTGCTCTGCACACCAAAAGCGTTCAATAAGTACCAGTGATGATGTATTAAAAGTGATCCGGGAAGATGCCGTGTGTATCTAGAGAAGCAGCGTGGCTCAGTGGAAAGAGCCTGGGCTTGGGAGTCAGAGGCCATGGGTTCGAATCCCAGCTCTGCCACTTGTCAGCTGTGTGACTGTGGGCAAGTCGCTTCACTTCTCTGTGCCTCAGTGACCTCATCCGTAAAATGGGGATTGACTGCGAGCCTTACGTGGGACAACCTGATGACCCTGTATCTACCCCAGCACTTAGAACAGTGCTCTGCGCAGAGTAAGCGCTCAACAAATACCAACATTATTAAGAGGAGCTGATGGAGGTGATCCCTGTGCTATAAAGGATTCCTCTTCCCATTTCCTCTAACCTGGGTCTATTTGCCAAATCACTACCTGCTCAGAGTGAAGTTAGGGACTTGGGGGGTGGGGGGCAGATGGGGACACTGTGGTGTGTGGAGGTGGGGCTGTGGGGCTACTGAACCCTTCAGCACTTTACAACTGGTCTCCACAGTTATGTGGATCTTGGCCCCTGCCATAGCTAAAATGCTCCAAGAGGACTGTTTAGGTTTAAAGCTTGTCTTACCTTCCAGCTGCCTTTTATCTGACTCACCCAAGCACAGGCAATGCTGATGTCTCCCGTCCCAGCTGATAGAGACGTGAAATGACCTCAAATCCCTTCCCCTGGTCCTGTTTCTTTGTGCTCTTAGAGAATGCACAGTCAATAGATCGCAAACACCACCGTAGATTCTGTAATATCTCATTTGCCAAGTCATGCTATCCCACTTTGCATAGATTACTTCGATCAGAGAAGCTCTAAGAACTTTATAAATAGTATGTCATTCATCCCCACCAGAGGCCTCTGAAGAAGCTAGGTGGAAAATATTTCCAGCCACTGGTGGCACACTGAAAGAAACCGTGACACAGAGGAGGTAAGCCACTTACTTGTCCACTGTCACAGATCAGTAAACTCGCTTTGGGCAGGGAACATGTCCCCCAATTCTGATCGCCTTATAACTACCTTATAACGAATATAATGATAGTAATAACTCTGTTGTACTCTCCCCAATGCCCTATGTGTTCTGCACATAGTAAGCATTCAACAAATAATAATAATTACTATAATATTAGTAAAGTGTTTACTCTGTGCCAGGCACTGTACTAAATGCTGGTGTGGATCCAAGCAAATTGGGTCAGAAACAGTCTTTGTCCCACGTAGGACTACTGGTCTCAATCCCCATTTCACAGATGAAGGAAATAAGGCAGGGAGAAGCTAAGTGACTTGCCCAAGGTCACCACAGCAGGCGAGTGACAGAGCTGAGATTAGAAGCCATGACCTTCTGACTGATGATGACTACCAGTGAAATGTTGAAATTTTGGTAAGTCCTGTATCTACTAGACCAAGCCATAATAGTGAATGGAAACATTTACTTAAAATCCATTTTTATGGTTGTCATTTTAGTTACAGAAAATCCAGGAAATGTGGAGTTGAGTTTTTCACAAGAACTCTTACTCTTCCTAAAGGACATTTATCACTATAAGATCTTGCATGACCACACTGCCCATCCTATCTCCTTTAAGCTCAAAGGCCAGGAAGAAGAGAGATGTTGAGTAATTAATTATCTTTGAAGTTGCTCTCCAACTCAACCACATCCGGTGGTGTAATGGTCCACAAAAATCAAATTTCCCCCATCATTAGAGAAGAAATTTTTGTTCCTTTATCACATTGTGCAGTTTCCCTATCAGTATTTCCAGGATCCCAGAAGGAATCATCCCACCAGATTGTAAATCCCCTCAGGGTAGGGGTCATGTTTACTTAATTTTCCACTCCCCAGAGCTTAATATGTTGTTCTGTTCACAGTATGCATTCAGTAAATACCACTGATTAATTGACCCAGGTCTTTTGTATGAAAGAACCCAAGGAGCAGATCTATATCTAAGGGAATAGTTTGATTTTGCAAAAAAATCTATATAGATTTTGTTTCCTTGTAGAAAGGTTGTCTTTATTAATATAGACCTGAATTCTATCACCATTTTTTATTATTTAAAGATGAGGAAGTTGAGAGTCAGAGAGGTAGAGCAAGTTGCCTCAGGTTGCACAGCAAAGTAACAGGGTAACTCAAAGACTAAACATTTCTAATTCATTGCAGAGTGAGTGGGTCTTCACTCTCCTTTTGATGGGATTTTGCACATCCCCTTCACTCCACTTTAGATTGGGTTGAATGAAACTAAAAATCCAAAATGTTCTTCATTATATATGACTGAGTTTGGAGGGCAAAACCATAGGCAAAACTTAAACTTCCCAGGGATCAAATTCCAAGCACAAGAGGGAAAACTCTTATTTAAATGACTTTGTTCCCCTTCATCCCTCATGAATCATCAGAACATTTGTATTCACTGCCATCTGGAACTTAGAGATCAATCAATAAATCATATTTATTGAGCACTTATTATGTGCAGAGCACTGTTCTAAGCACTTGGAAGAGTACAATATAACCATATAACAGAGTTGGTAGGCACGTTCCTTGTGCACAGTGAGCTGATAGTCTAGAAGATGAGGTATAGATTTGGCTACAAACAGAAATTTGGCCGGTTTGCTTAAGAAAAAAATAATCAAGATGCCCCTTTCAGAGCAAATATCTGGGCAGTTAGAGTTGATTTGGGGTTTCAAAATGAAATTAGAAAATCAATTCATAAAAATAGCACCAAAATGCCTATTACATATTCACATTACATCAACAGTCTTTCCCCTGGCTGCTGTTCTCAAGTTTTCATGTACGGAAACTGTTTAGACTTTGGAACCTTTTCACTGTGAACCTCACAGTGTCAGTGAAGGGTCAGTTCTTGGTCCCGTTCTCTTCTCCATCTATACTCACTCCCTTGGTGAACTCATTCACTCCCACAGCTTCAACTGTCCTCTCTATGCAGATGATACCCAAATTCACCTCTCCTCCCCTATTCTCTCTCCTTCCCTCCAGCTTGTATCTCCTCCTGCCTTCACGACATCTCCACCTGGCTGTCCGCCCACCGCCTAAAACTCAACAGGTCTAAGACTGAGCTCCTTATCTTCCCTCCCAAACCCTGTCCTCTCCCTGACTTTCCCGTAATTGCGGACGGCGCCACCAACTTTCCCGTCTCACAAGCCTGCAACCCGGGTGTCATCCTTGACTTCGCTCTCTCATTCACCCCACACATCCAATCCATCACCAAAACCTGCCGGTCTCATCTTCACAACATCGCCAAGATCCGCCCTTTCCTCTCCATCCAAATTGCTACAATCTCTCATCATATCCCGACCGGATTACTACATCAGCATCCTTTCTGATCTCCCAACCTCTTGTCTCACACCACTTCAGTCTCTACTTCATTCTACTGTCCGGATCATCTTTCGACAGAAATGTTCTGGGCCCATCATCCCCCTCCTCAAAAATCTCTAGTGGTTGCCTGTCAACCTCTGTGGGAATCAAAAACTCCTCACTATTGGCTTCAGAGCTGTCCATCACCTTACCCCCTCCTACCTCACCTCCCTCTCTCCTTCTACAGCCCAGCCCACACACTCTGCTCCTCTGCCGCTAACCTCATCACTGTGCCTCGTCTCGCCTGTCCCCCGCCGACCCCGGGCCCACGTCCTGCCTCTGGCCTGGAATGCCCTCCCTCCTCACATCTGCCAAACTAGCTCTCTTCCCCCCTTCAAAGCCCTACTGAAAACTCACCTCCTCTAGGAGGCCTTCCCAGACTGGCCCCCCTTTCCCTCTGCTCCTCCTCCCATCCCCATCGCCCCAACTCCCTCCCTCTGCTCTACCCCTCTCCCCGCCCCACAGCACTTGTGTATAGTTGTACCTGCTTGTTATATTTATTTTAATGATGTGTATATATCTATAATTCTATTTATCTATTTTGATGCTATTGATTTCTGTCTACTTGTTTTGCTGTCTGTCCCCTCCCTTCTGGACTGTGAACCAGGTGTTGGGTAGGAATTGTCTCTATCTGTTGCCCGAATTGTACTTTCCAAGTGCTTAGTACAGTGCTCTGCACACAGTAAGCGTTCAATATATGAATTGAATAATTGAATGACTTAATATACTGCAAGCTCCTTATGGGCAGGAAACATGCCTGCTAATTGTTCTTGTCTGTCCGCCTCCACCGATTAGACCGTGAGCCCGTCAAACGGCAGGGACTGTCTCTATCTGTTGCCGACTTGTTCATTCCAAGCGCTTAGTACAGTGCTCTGCACATAGTAAGCGCTCAATAAATACTATTGAATGAATAATTCTGTTGCACTGTATTCTCCCAAGCATTTAGGATGGTGCTCTGCACACAGTAAGTGTTAAATACCATTTACTGATTAATAGACAGGTGTTTATTAAGGGCTCCCTAAGTGCCAGGCACGATGCTAACGTGGGGGTTGATCCAAGATCATCAAAGGTTAGTACTGTAACATTGGGCTGTTGATTTTGGAACTTGATGTTCTCTGTAATTCACTTTTATTGTTCTCCCCTCCCTTAGATTGCAAATCGACAGAGGGCATGTCATGTGTATTCACCTTGTCCCTAATAATAATAATAATCGTACTTTATTAATAGGAGACTTGCGCTGGGTTAGAAATCGACAGGAGCTAAACTAGAGCTGCAATAGAGGAGGTAACTGATGGACCCCTAATCCTGATCCTTCCATTCCATGATGGTTGAAATCCTCACAGGCTACCTGGAGTTAGCAGATTGGTTCATCCAGCCAGGATGAGAGCATCAGTGGGGTCTGCCATAGCAACAGTTTTGACTTTGAAGTCAGGTCAATCAATCATATTTATTGAGCACTTACTGTGTGCAGAGCACTGTACTAAGAGCTTGGGAGAGCACACTAGAACAACAGTCACATTCCCTGCCACCAATGAGCTTACAGTCTAGAAGGGCGGACATCAGTATAAATAAATTACGGATCTGGACATAAGTGCCGTGGAGGGTGGGGAGGGATGGTGAATAAAGGGAGAAAATGAGGATGACGCAGAAGGGAGTGGGAGAATAGGAAATAAGGGCTTAGCCAGGGAAGGTCTCTTGGAGGAGACGTGTCTTCAGTAAGGCTTTGAAGGGGGTAGAGTAAGTCAGATATGAAGAGGGAGGGCGTTCCAAGCCAGAGGCAGGACGGGAGCGAGAGGTAGGTGGCAAGATCGACGAGATGCGCAAGATCGAGGGCAGAGCTGAGTGGAAAAAGCATGGGCCTGGCAGTCAGGGACTTGGGTTCTCATCCAGGCTCTGCCACTTGTCTGCTGGGTGACCTTGGCAAGTCACTTAATACATCTCTGTGCCTCAGTTCCTTCATCTTCAAAATGGGGATTCAGTGTCTGTTCTCCCTCTTAGACTTTGAGCCCTATGTGGGATCTGGCTATCTTGTATCTGAGGTAGATACAAGATAATCAATAAGGTGTATGGCACATTTGTCTTGCAAATACCACAATCATTATTATACGTTGTCCCATAGTTCGGTGTGGCTCTTGGGAGCCTAGGCAAGTGGAGGTATAGTTGATGATAGGATCAAGCCTGAAAGCGGTGGAAATTGTGGTGTGTCTAGCCATTCTGCTACCTCCTGCAAGTTCTTGAAGAACAGATCATCGGGCCTCTCCCTGTCAGCTTCAATCCTCTCCTGAGCCAATTACACAGAAGTTCCTCCATAAATATTATTTGACAGCCTGGACATTTGACATAATGGAACACACCCACGCCCTCTCCCACCCCCTGTCTGAAGTTGCAGCAATTCCTTTGTTAATTTTCAGATGATTCTGCACCAAACATCAGTATTTCCAGACATTACTAAATCTCAGAATTAAAGCGTTGAACTGATAGTAAATTAAGAGAAGGGAAAAGGGTGTAACAACATGGTGTTCTGCCTCAAAAAGACTCGTGGAAGGTATTTAAAATTGATTTTTTCTGGTGTTAACTGTACATTTAACTCCTCCCCTTTTTTTTCCCCCCAAAATAAACAAGGGTCTCTTGTTCCTAAGTAAAAATGTCCCAAACCAATATCCTTGTTTAGGGATGGTATTCAGGGTGGTAACACTCCCAGAATTTTAATGCCATACTTGAGGTCTGTCAACTCTCTCCATCACGGGCAGAATCAAGAATGTTGCATCAGCAGGTACACTTAATCAATAAATGGTATTTATTGAGCACTTACTGAGCACTGAAGTAAGCCCTTGGGAGAGTACAGTACAATAGATTTGGTAGATAGAACACAGGACCTGGGAGTCAGATGGATCTGGGTTCTAATCGCAGCTCTGCCACTTGTCTGCTGTGTGACCTCGGGCAAGTCACTTCACTTCTCTATGCCTCGGTTACCTTATCTGTAAAATGGGAATCAAGATTGTGAGCCCACTGTGGGATAGGGACTGTGTTCAACCTGATTAGCTTGTGACTACCCTAGCACTTAGTTCAGTGCCTGGCACATATTAAGGACTTAACAAATACCACAATTATTAGAAGGGAGTCAAGATGGCAGAGAAAGGTATGGAGAGGGTTTGAAGAAACCTCCCCATTCCTTAATCTCCTCTTAATGTTATTTAATCAATCAGTCAAGGCTCTATATAGGATGTTTAAAGTGTGCAGAGCACAGTGCTAAGTCTTTGGAAGAGTACAGTAAGACAGACTATGAAGATATGATCCTTGCACACAAAGAGCTTATTCCTTATAAAAGACATTTATACAGTCATTTATTTTTTTCCTGGTATTTCTAAAGTCCTTATTATGTGCCAGATACTACTAAAATTTGGGGTAGATACAGGCTAATTAGGTTGGACACACTTGGGGCTCACAATCTTAATCCCCATTTAACGGATGAGGGAACTGAGGCACAGAGATGTTAAGTGATTGCCCAAGGTCACACAGCGGATGTGGCAGATCTGGGATTAGAACTCAGGTCCTCTGAATCCCAGGCCTGTGCTCCTTCCACTAGGCCATGCTACTTCTCATGGATTGATTAATTAAGGTAAGGATTTTGGAGCCTAGAAAATAAGCTTGAGAGAACTTTGGCTTTTCCATAATTCTCAACTGGAAAACAACAACATACTCTGAGTAATAAACATATTTCATAGTATTCTCCTTTCAAGGATTTCAGAAGGTTTTTTTAAAAAAAACTCAGTTCTTATAAAAGCCAGAGCCTTTCAAAATGTTTCCTTATCTTTATTTTTTAGATAGTGAAATTGAGGCACAACATGATGAAACATCTTACCCAGAGTAACAAAGAAAAGTCAGAATCGGTGAACAAGTGTTGAACCTTAGATTCCAACCTCCTGTACTTCCTCTAAAGAATGTGAAATAATTTTTAAAAAATCAACATATTTTAATTTTTTATCCTGGCACTTCAGAAGCAGTTTTCAGACAACCAATAGCCATGTGAAGGTTGACTTCACTGTTCACATTTTACGATGATGCTGATGATGATGGTATTTCCGAAGCGCTTACTATGTGTCAGGCACTGTTCTAAGCACTGGGATAGATACAAGTTTATCAGATTGTCCCACGTGGGGCTCACAGTCTTACTCCCCATTTCACAGATGAGGGAACTGAGGCACAGAGAAGTTAAGTGACTTGCCCAAAGTCACACAGCTGACAAGTGGCGGAGCCAGGATTAGAACCCATGACCTCTGACTCCCAAGCTAGGGCTCTTTCCACTAAGCCACGCAACAGTGGAACTGAACTAGGGAGAAATAAAGGAAGCTGGTCAGATCAACTCTTGTTGACTCCTAAATATCCATTAAAGCATACAATTCTAAGGTTTGAATTTATAAGGTATCTAGGAACAGAAGCCTTTTGGTAGGAAAAGGTGGACCAAAGGCAAATGAAGCTTTTCCGGAAGTATTCACGAAAAGGACTTCAGGGATTTTTCATTGCTTTGATGAGTATTTAGAATGGGGCGTTCAATGGTATTTATCGTGGCTCAGTGGAAAGAGTCAGAGGTCATGGGTTCGACTCCAGGCTCTGCCACTTGTCAGCTGTGTGACTGTGGGCAAGTCACTTCACTTCTCTGGGCCTCAGTTACCTCATCTGTAAAATGGGGGTTAACTGTGAGCCTCATGTGGGACAACCTGATTACCCTGTATCACCCCCAGCGCTTAGAACAGTGCTCTGCACATAGTAAGCGCTTAACAAATACCAATTTACTATGTGCAGAGCACTGTACTAAATGCTTAGAAAGGCGCAATACGATAGAGTTGGAAGACACAATCCTGCCCACAAGAAGCTTATGTTCTACAGGGGGAGGCAAACATTAAAATAAATTACAGCTAGGAGAAATAGTACGGCAGAACAATACGTACGAAAATGATGTGATGCTGGGGGAAGGTAAGGAGAGTGTGGACTGTCAGATTTGAAGCGGGAGAGAGCATCAGGCCCTAGGGTGGATCTGGGTTAGAGGTGAGCCGTAAGGTAGACGAGATCGAGGTAGAGAGAGCAGGTTGACGTTAGGGGAGCCGAGTGGGCGGGTGGGGTTGTGGTAGGAGATCGGGGAGGTTAGGTAGAATGGGGAGAAATCTGACTGAGTGTCGTAAAGCCGATGGTGAAGAGTTTATTTTTGATACAAAGCTGGATGGGCGACCACTGGAAGTCTTCGCTGTACCTGCCACGCATCAGGATAATCACATTCTAATCTGCATCTTAACACCAAGTCCAGGGATGACCCATCCAGCGTGGCCTAGTGGAAAGAGCATGGCCCTGAGAGGCAGAAGGTCTGAGTTATAATTCCACTTTGCCACTGTCCTGCTGTGCGATTTGGGGCAAGATCAATCAATCCATCAATCAGTGGAATTTATTAAGCACTTACCCTGTGCAGAGCACTGCACTAAAAGCTTGGGATAGTACAACAGAGGTGGTAGTCACGTTCCCCGCCCACAAGGAGCTTACAGTCTAGTTTACAACTATGGATAAGTACATAAGTGCCACGGGGCTGATGGTGGGGTAAGTAGCGAATGCTTGAAGGGTAGAGATCAAAGTGCACAGGCGAGGCAGGAGGGAGAGGGATTAGGGGAAATGAAGGTTTAGCCCGGGAAGGCCTCTGGAAGGCAACGTGATTTTAAAAGGGCTATGACGGTGGGGAGAATAGTGTTTTGCTGTATATAAAGGGGAAGGGAATTCCAGGCCAGAAACAGGACATGGGCAAGGGACAGATACAAGATAATCTGGTCCCACCTGGGGGTCACAACCTAAGTAGGAGGGAGAACAGGTGTTGAATCCCTATTTTGTAGATGAGGGAACTGAGGAACAGAGAAGTAAAGTGTCCCTATTTTGTAGATGAGGGAACTGAGGCACGGAGAAGTGAAGTGTAACGACTTGCCCAGGCACTCAAGTGGCAGACCTGGGATTAGAACCCTGGGCCTTCTGACTCCCAGGTTGGTGCTCTATCCACTAGACCACACTGCTTCTCTGCATATAAACAACATGCTGCTCCCATTCATTCTGATACATTAGCATATGACCGACAATTCAGATATGTGACCAGAAGATTGCAGGGGTGTGGAAATAGGCGGTGGGAGGGAGTGTTTGTAGAATAAATGTCCTCAAGCGACCCAACCTATAATGGATCTAGAGGGGGGACATTAATATGAATTACAGATATTACAGATATGTACATATCACTGGACGTATCAGGAAGAGGGCAGATGTTTTCCCAGAATTCTCTCCCTTTTCCTTCCCGTGAGTGGATCCGAGATAGTAGTTTTGAAGCTGGTATGTGCCCCTAATATTGGCAGGAGGTTTTGTGGGGAGGAAGAAGGGCAGTGCCATTGGGTGATGGGGATATTGCCCCCACAACTTTTTGAGCTGGACTCCCAGCCTCACTCATGCCCAATCTCGACCAAGGCATGAGTTTACAATCTTGTGATCCAAATAGATGGCTCTCTGACCTGTAAACACTTTGAAGTCTGTCCTCTCCCAGTGCCCACCCACAGTAAATTTTCTGCATCCTTTTTGTCTCCAAACTCAAAAATGACACCAGCTCTTGCTGTTCAAGCTTGTGTGCCTTTCCCCACTGTGCGCTGCTACTGGACTCTCGACCCTGTTATTTCTAACCATTTTTTTAGCCCACCTAACAGAATGAATATTCCAACAGGAACAAACACATTGTTTTGAGGATAAGAGGATAAGAGCAAGGGCTTGTTTGCTTGTGGTAACTATGGCCCTTTTTCCACTAGAGTTCTGTAGCCTGGACCTCCCCAGCACCTGACTTGCTCCCTTTCTTTATCCCCCTTCCCAGCCCCACAGGAGTCATGTCCATATATGTCATTTATTTATTGATATTAATGTCTGTCTCCCTCTCTTGACTCTAAACTTTCTTTGGGCAGAGAATTGGGTCTGTTATATTGCTGTATTGTACACTCCCAAGAGCTTAGTGCAGTGCTCTGTACGCAGTAAGTGCTCAATAAATATGATTGATTGACTGAACTGAGGAGCCTCCTTTAACTGGGTCTGGATCTAGGGGGGTTCTGTTGCCTGGATCAACCTCTGCTGGTCCCTTTCCACCAGAGCCCTGAGCCCACTCGACCCCAAGAAACATCCTGAATCTCCCCTCTCCCATTCATCACCAGCAGCCCGTACCTCACAGCTTTTGGAACTCTGGGACACGGCAGCCATTCATGCCTAAGACCAGATACAGAGGCTGCTCTGGACCAGGTTGCTGGAAACTGCATTCCTCGAGGACTCGGGTCTTCACTCTGACCTCTGCCAAGTCACCTTCTACTCACTACATCCCTGTTCTCTCCTCTTACTTCCACCCCAAACCTCCCAACCCCAGAATCACACACTACATCAGTTCACTCCCACCCGACTTTTCTTCCACCTTGAGCCAGTCCCTTGCCAGTCACCCATTCTGAACCCAATCTAAATGCGGCCTGTGGAGCAACTACTCCAATATGGGCTAACTTCTCTTCATCATTCACATTCCTCTCCTCCACAAAGCTCGCATCAGATACGTACTTGGGAGCTCACAGTTCACCACTGTGCTTCTAAACAAAACAAATTACATACCCTCAAGACTTTAAGTTCGTGTGGGCAGGGATTGTGTCTGTTAGATTGTTATATTGTACTGTACTAAGCACAGCGCTCTGCACACACAGTAAGCACTCGATAAATGTGATTGACTGACTTTAAGCACTTACTCATATTCACGTCCACTTCTTCCTCCTACTTCAGTGTCTTTCTCTCCTGCTGGAATCATGGTAAGGTAAGGTAAGGATCGTGTCTAACTTTATTTACCCTCCTAGTGATTAGTATAGCGCTCTGCACACACGGTAGAGACTCAGTAAATGGATCGATCGACTCGAGAGCCTCTAATGGAATATTCATTCATTCATTCAATAGTATTTATTGAGCGCTTACTATGTGCAGAGCACTGTACTAAGCGCTTGGGATGAACAAGTCGGCAACAGATAGAGACGGTCCCTGCCGTTTGACGGGCTTACGGTCTAATCGGGGGAGACGGACAGACGAGAACAATGGCGATAAACAGCGTCGAGGGGAAGAACATCTCGTAAAAACCGATGGCAACTAAATAGAATCGAGGCGATGTACAATTCATTAACAAAATAAATAGGGTAACGAAAATATATACAGTCGAGCGGACGAGTACGGTGCCGTGGGGATGGGAAGGGAGAGGTGGAGGAGCAGAGGGAAAAGGGGAAAATGAGGCTTTAGCTGCGGAGAGGTAAAGGGGGGATGGCAGAGGGAGTAGAGGGGGAAGAGGAGCTCAGTCTGGGAACGCCTCTTGGAGGAGGTGATTTTTAAGTAGGGTTTTGAAGAGGGAAAGAGAATCGGTTTGGCGGAGGTGAGGAGGGAGGGCGTTCCGGGACCGCGGGAGGACGTGACCCGGGGGTCGACGGCGGGATGGGCGAGACCGAGGGACGGCGAGGAGGTGGGCGGCGGAGGAGCGGAGCGTGCGGGGTGGGCGGTAGAAAGAGAGAAGGGAGGAGAGGTAGGAAGGGGCAAGGGGATGGACAGCCTCGAAGCCTAGAGTGAGGAGTTTTTGTTTGGAGCGGAGGTCGATGGGCAACCACTGGAGTTGTTTAAGAAGGGGAGTGACGTGCCCAGATCGTTTCTGCGGGAAGATGAGCCGGGCAGCGGAGTGAAGACTAGACCGGAGCGGGGCGAGAGAGGAGGAAGGGAGGTCAGAGAGAAGGCTGACACGGTAGTCTAGCCGGGATATAACGAGAGCCCGTAACGGTAAGGTAGCCGTTTGGGTGGAGAGGAAAGGGCGGATCTTGGCGATATTGTAGAGGTGAAACCGGCGGGTCTCGGTAACGGATAGGATGTGTGGGGTGAACGAGAGGGACGAGTCAAGGATGACACCGAGATTGCGGGCACCGAGACGGGCGGTGTCAAGGATGACACCGAGATATGTTAAGGAGGAAGCAGATATAGTGGAAAGAATAAAGGGCTGGGAGTCTGTTGTTCTGGGTTCTAATCCTGACTCTGCCAACCTTTAGCTATGTGAATCTGAGAAAGGTGCTTCATCTCCTTCTGCCTTCATTTCCCCATCTTTTAAATGGGGTTGAGATATCTGTTCTTTTTTCTTCTCAGATTGTGAACCCTGTAGAATCCAGGGCTTGGTCTAAACTGATTTTTTCATTTCTGCCCCAGTATTTAGCACAGTGCCTGGTACAAACTAAGTGCTAAGTGCTTAATAAATTCCGAATTTAATTAATTGCCAATTTAATTAACTATTGGCTGGCAACCTGAAAGTGTCTCTCTCAAGAAAGGCTGAATAAGCAAGTACTTCAGGCCTAGGTGGGAAAGAGGAAAAAGTTAAATCTCAATAAGGAAGTGGTAGTTAAAATTGGGAACAGATTCATCTCTACAATTAAGATTTCAAATTGTAACAGAACTATTTTTTAGTTATAAAAAGACACAAAAAAAAAATCTCCATAGCAAGAACAAGGATTGACAGAATGTTGAAAAAAGAGTCAAAGGCTGATGAACTTAAAACAAATTTCTCCACTGTGGCCTGTACATTAAGTCGGGGGGAGGGGGTGTGGGAGGATGGGGAGGGGGGATGGGGAGGAGGGAACAAGTTTGTTCTGAGCTACAGTGATGACGAATGAAATTTTTATTCTCTTCAACAAGAAAAGCTCAAACAAATGGGCTGTGTTATAATGAAATGGTCATTTGTCCAAATGCTGATTCCTGGTCCATCAATATCTCTTTGTGAGAGGTACACCCCTAAAAATCTGCCTTTGTCTTGAGTGGAATGCTACCAGAGGCGTGTAGTGCAAGGAGTTTCAGCAGGACAGGCTGAAGTCAACAATGAAGCCATACACAAGCTGAAATTAAAATGTATATATTTTTTCTGTACCATGTTCTATTCATTACCTGACTAAAGCGCAAGCAGGAACAGAGTGTCTTAAAATCAGAAGTTGTAATTCAACTGTGGAAGACACTTTAAGACATTTTAGGGACAGAGAAAACAAGAGATGTTTACACCATTTCAAGAGGCTCTGTCAAATTCTTTGCCTTCGAATCTGCCTGAATTTGCATTCAAACTGATTTGTCTCTCCATTTTTTAAAACTCCTTGATGAAGATATACTTAAAATGTTTTCCCTAGTCTGTTTTTCCCCTTTGACATTTTGGTGAGAAGCATTCCTCCCTCTGTGGTCCTATGGAAAGAAAAACCAACAAGGTACTATTTTAACTGCCTCCTTGTTCATGCATCACTTCATTTAACATCAGTAATTTTTCACATTTAAAGAGTGTCTCTAAAAGCACTATATGCCAGTACATTTTGGTCTCATGACTTAGGCTTGACAGGTAGAGAGAGAAGAAAAAGAAACACATGAAGAAGAAACACATGTCAGTCGAGGGAGCATAGACCAAGAGCCACGGTATAGGTGGCCGGCCTGGAGTTTTTTCAGTGCTCAGAGAGGATTCAAGATTCCCACAAGCCTCGAGATGGGACTTGAACAGAGGGAGCTGGATCAAAAGACAGGCATAACAGGATGCCGTAGGCATAGCAGATGTCACAGGAGATCAGACGGGGTCGGTGGTGGGAGAAATGAATGAAGAATCAACCAGCATATTCTACTCTCATTGTACCTCAGTCTTGTCTATCTTGCGGCCCACCTCTTGCCCACAACCTCCCGCGGGCCTAGAACTCCTTTGCCCCTCATAGCTGACAGACCTCCATTCTCCCCACCTTCAAAACCTTACAAATCACATCTTCTCCAAGAGACCTTCCCTAACTCATTCCCCTTATTCCCCTCTGTGATGATTATGCACTTCGGTGGACCCCGTAAGCACTTGGATACTCACCCCAGCCACACAGTACTTGTGTAAATGCCCTTACTCTATGATTCGCCCTACCGATAATCTATTTTAGTGTTTGTCTCCCCTTTTAGACTGTGACCTCCTTATGGGCAGGAGTTGTGTCTCCTGGCTACAGATGCTAATGCGATGTAGGTTGTGCAAACCTAATAGCTGGCTGCTTGCCGCTGTTTTGTTTTTCCTCTAAATTCTCATCCACAGAGGATTGGATATGCAGGTAGAACTGCCTTCGGGCTTCAGCGATGATGCTATAGGCAGGGAGATTGCAATCTATGGGTGCAGTTCTGCCTAATAAAGTTGATGATCTCTTCCCTATAATGTTTATATCAAGAGCATCTCTTTGCTAGGCTGTAACCTTGAAACTCACAGTCTGGCTCCATTTCAATTCTGCCTCTTGGTGTAATGATGTTCTCAAAGCCTTTGCTCTGAGAGATTCTCTCCATTTCTAATTGACATATACCTAACTAGCCGTTTTCTTTTGCTATTGACCCTTTTGTAACTCCGTTATCCTTATACTATCCTAAATTTTTATTACAACGCCCTGCACACACTAAACACTCAGATAATTGACTGTTGACTTTCAGCTGGCCATGTTTTTGTTTTGTTTTTTTGTTCATGGTATTTGTTAAGCGCTTACTAATGTGTAGGCACTGTACTAAACACTGGGATCGATACAAGGTAATCAGGTTGGACACAGTCCACGTCCCACATGGGGCTCACAGCCTTAACCCTGATTTTAAAGATGAGGTAACAGACACAGATTAGTGAAGTGACTTGTCCAAGGTCACACAGCAGACAAGTGGCAGAGCTGGGATTAGAACACAGGTCCTTCTGTCTCCTAGGCCTGTAGTCTATCCATTAGGCCAGGCTGCTTCCCTGCTATTCTTTCATCACTACTTTTTCTCTAGTCTTTTGTCAGTCAGTCATTTGATAGTACCTACTCTTTACTGAACTCTACTTAGAAGAGTTCAATAGAGTTAATAGACACAAACCCTGCTCTCAAGGAGTTTACCATCTCCAGACTGCCTACCATCGAGCTCGGGGAAGAAATCTGCCTTACTTCCTCACTACTGGACTTCCCAACACCTCTTTCTGTCCCTCAGAGTGAAGAGAAACAGCAGCTTGAGGCTCTCTGATCCTTTAGAAGATTGGGAAGGCAGGAACATGAGGCTCTGGCTGCAGCTTTGCCTGTTGGAACTGCTGGACTCTGAACCAAGAGAGGCCTGCAAGTGCTTCTCTGAACCACTGTCCCTTATTGGTCATATCGTATTTATCACTGTATCTCTCTTTTAGTGTGTTTTGCATTCTGTTTCATTTATCCTTATGGATAACCTTCCCTCTCTCCCTTTTTCTAAGATTGTGAGCCCTCTGAGAGCCAGGGACTCTTTCTGAGACTCACCTGTTTATTTTTTCCAACATTAAAAACAGTGCTTTCCATAGAATAGTAATCTTATTACTATTAATCAAGAGGCTGAAGTAATAAAGGAAAGGGACCTTGAACATCTAATAATGTGACCCTTAGATGTATAGCTGCTGCTAAAAGCCACTTTCAGAGTGACTATATGGACCGACTTTTTCCTCATTCATGGTGGGGCTATTGTTTGGAGGAATTCTGGGGCCAGGTTTAGTTTTTGTTATTATAATCATAATAATAGTGATATTTGTTAAATAGTTACCATGCACCAATCACTGTATTAAGGAGCTAGCGTAGGTACAATATAATAAGAACCAACATTTCCTGTCCTACATGGACCTCACTTTCTAAGGGAGAGGGAGAAAATATATTTTACAGGTAAGGAAACAGATAGAGAGAAGTCGAGTGGCTTGCCCAACATCACACAGCAAGTGGCAGAGCTGTGATTAGACCCAAGTCCTTCTGACTCCCAGGCCTGTGGTCTATCCACTAGGCCACACAGTGCATCATACTGTACTAAGCACTAGGGAAAGTAAAATATGATAGAGTTCAATCAATCCGTGGTATTTATTGAGCACTTACTATTTGCAGAGCACTTTGTGAGAGTACAGTACAACAGAGCTGGTAGATACACTCTGTGACCTCAACAAGCTTAAAGTCTAAAGGAGTTGTGCTTACAGTAATTAATTTTAAGGTCCGTCTCCCCAGCTAGACTGTAGGCTCCTCAAGGGCACTCTCCCAAGTGTTGAGTATAGTCCTTTTTACACAAGAAGCACTAAATACGTACCATTGATTAACTGCATCAAACTGTACATTCACTGGTACTAGTTTTAGATTCTCACATGCCCCAGCCAGTGGTAAGTTCCTTCCAGAAAATCATTCAAAAGTTTGGAAGATAAGACTGCTAAAATGTTAAAGATTGGAATCATTTTTACTGGGCAAGAAAAGCTAAACGGTTCAAATCTGCTGATGTGGGCCGGGAATGCGTCTATTTTTGTCTTGTACTCTCCCAAGTGCTTAATACAGTTCACTGCACCCCATAAGCGCTCAAATACGACTGAATGAATAAATGATGTCTTCCTTCATTTACCATCATTTACCTCTCTCCCTTCCCAAAATATATGCTGTACTTAAATCAGACCCGAACAGAACGTCATCTAAATTCCAGTCTGCTTTCCAAAAGAGATATACCTCTTTTTGTTCTCCAAGGGAACAAAATACCACACTTATTATGATTATTAACATTTTTCATAGAGATGGTATTCTTCCCTCTGCTCCGTTGGAATTCAGAGCACGGGGCTTTGAAAAATGATTTGATCTATTCCCATTTAGTGATTCATTTCCTCCTCCTGCCCCAACCCCACCAAGTTTTGATAGGTCCTGTTTTTCTTGTACATGAAGCTTCTGCTGTAATTCAGTTCTGAATGGCAGACAGAATCCCAGAGTCAGTTGTGTGTCTGTTAGATGAAATTTTGCTGGGGGACCCGCGTATGCTAATGGAGCAAGATGGGAAGAACAGGAAAGTTGAAATGACTTGAACACCTAAAGTACTGTTTGCCTGGAAGCCATCACCACACCTGGCTGAATATACACTCACAGGGTGGGGCTGTGATGGGAATCTCTTTAATTGGAAAGTTTCAGCTTGCATTCCTCTATTCCCTATTGAGGTCGAACATACATCTCGATTTATGTCTTCACGTACTAAGAACTGAGTTGTTTTCTCTTGGGAATCATTCATTTAAGGTGAGTCACCTGTTAAGAAAGGGATCTTCCATAAATCCACATAAGTTTAAACCCTACATTAAGACTGTTTCTTCTCTCTAGAGCTCCAAAGAGAGGTCGGCTTCTTTCAGTCAGCCAGGATCCGTGAAGCGTGACCAGATATGAGTCCAGGGATGAGAATAAATATCTGTACAGATTCATATGGTGCCTCACTGTCTTTGGCTGAAAGGAGATGGTGGGGGGCGGGTGGTCACTGCCCATTCAGAGGAAGAGTAAGTTTGGCTGCAGCGTCAACCACGGCGGGCAAAATGGGTCTACCCGATCCTTATCCGCTCCTGGTGGATGGCACCTACCACCTGTGAGACACCCAACTGCTCTTCCCCTTGACATCGACCCCATACTGTTGGAACTCGGTACCAAGGAGGGAAACTGAGTCAGGCTCCTAATCTTCCTGTCCCGAAAATGTCAATCACAGCCCGAGAACCTCTCTTCCGGAAAAGGGGCAGCAATGATGACTTCGGCTGAGTGACGGTGGAAGTGGCTAAACGGGATTTGTGGCAAAACCCACAAGGGACTCATGCCATCCCCCACATGTGTGGAAAATTCAGGCTTGCCTGGTGACTGGATCCTCCACAAAAATGACTTAATGATGATAATTAAGGTATTTGTTAAGTGCTTAAAATATGCCAGGCACTGTCCTGAGCTCTGTAGTAGAAACAAGGCATTCGGGTTGGACACAGTCTCTGTCCATCATAGAGCTCACAGTCTTAATCCCTATTTACAGAAGAGGTAACGGAGGCATAGAGAAGTGAAGTGACTTGCTCAAGGTCACACAGCAGATTGGTGAGGGAGCCAGGGTCAGAACCCACTTCCTCCTGGCACCCTGGCCCCTTCTCTATTTACCAGGCCATGCTGCTTCCCACCTCTTGGGCTACCCTCACACTGACTATTGTCCAACGTTTCACATGCTCTAAAAATGGTATGCACTTTGGGCCTTGACTTTCTTCTGCAAAATGGATTTAAAAGGATTAACTAATTCATGAGATCATCCAGAAGGGTAACTTAGTAAAATGGACATGAACGGCTTTGTAAAATATGAAATGCTATCAGTAGAAGTCGGCCATGGAACATAGAGTCCAGTAAAGATATCCTTAAAGTAAATGTCACACTGATAGTTGACTCAGTAGGAAAATGACTTCAGCACACTGGAAAAGAACTGTTTCCTAAAGTACCAGGCCCAAGTGGGAAAATGGGAGAATAAACGGAAAGATGAGTTGATGATGAGGCTTTCTTTGCAAGAACCCTGAGTGTTTCGTATACCGGCAATACAGAAGTAGAAAAACAGAACTGTAGAAATTAATGGGTCAAAGCAAACTCTATGCTTCCCCTCACCTGCCTCAAGCTATCAATGCTTGGGATTACAAAGGAAGCTGGATGTGTGAAAAATAGTACGTGGATACACACACAGTGTCTGTGCTTACAAGGAATAAGTGCATTTTTTTTTTTTAGAGAGGATTATCCTAGTGGAAAATTCCTCCCAGTACTGAAAATGTTCGCGGTAATATAATGTTCACAACTGTGTGCCAAATCTGTGGGCAGAGCCCTGTACAGAGAGAGCAAGTGCTGCTGATGCCACATACCCACCCCCAAACCATGTCACCAGCATGCCATCCTCATTGGCAGTCTGCCCATTTGTAGTCGGTAGCAGTTTATTAGCCATTTTTACCCTAAATACACTTAGCTGTCTCCACAATCCCCTCCTCACCCACTTCATCCTTTTTAATAACAATAATAACCACTGTGGTATTGGTTAGGTACTTACTTTGTGGCAAACACTGTACTAAGCCTTGGGCTAAACAGATCTGGCACAGTCCCTATCCCATATGGGGTTCCCAGTCTAAGTACTTTAAACTTGCTCACCCAAATCCTGCAGTTTGGGGAAGCATTCCCCCCAGAGCACTTATGCTCATAGCCATAATTTATTTATATCAATGTCTGTCTCCCCCTCTAGACTGTAAGCTCGTTATGGACAGGGAATGTGTCTATCCCGCTCTGTTATATTGTACTCTCCCAAGTGCTTAGCCTAGTGCTCTGCTTTTGATTGATTGAAAAATCATCCACCTCTGCTCTTCCCCCGCAATGGGCTGAACTCCCACTCCTGGGCCTCATTGTGATTTTTTTTTCCTCAAGCTCCTTGTCCCCGCTCCTCTCTCTCATCCCATTCCAGTCTTTGCTGCTTCACCCCCAAAATCCACCCACCAGCCACTCAGTTGTACCCATTTAAGTAACCCCTCCCTCCCCCACTGAAGCCCCTCTTCGGGAGAAAATTTAAATGTATATTTTAAAATTATTTTTGACCATTTGTGATTCATTGAAAGCAAAAGTGGGGCTCCAATAGAAACAGCAAGGAATAATAATCACAGTATTTGTTAAGCGGTTACTAAATGCAAAGCACTGTTCTAAGCACTGGGGTTGATACAAGGTAATTAGGTCATCCCGCGTGGGGCTCACAGTCTTAATCCCCATTTTACAGATGAGGTAACAGTCACAGAGAAGTTAAGTGACTTGCCCAAAGTCACACAGCTGATAAGTGGCGGAGTCAGGATTAGAACCCATGACCTCTGACTCCCAAGCCCGGGCTCCTTCCACTAAGCCACGCTGCTTCTCATACAGGCTGGGTCTGAAAGAGAGCCTGTCTAACCCACTGTCCTTCCTCTGATGTGTAAAAGTTGTTTTGGGAGATAGTCCTTCCAGAAGTTGGAAGACGTAGCATGGACTAGTGGATAGAGCACGGTCCTGGGAGTCAAAAGGTCATGGGTTCTAATCCCAGCTCTGCCACTTGTCTGCTGTTTGACCCTGGGCAAGTCACGTCACTTCTCTGTGCCTCAGGTACCTCATCTGTAAAATGGGGATTAAGACAGTGAGCCAGTGTGAGGCAGGGACAGGTTCAACACAATTTGCTTGTATTCCCCCACAGTGCTTACTACAGTGCCTGGCATATAATAAGTGCTTAACAAATACCACAATTATGACTAATAATTTAGGCTAAATCTAAGGAGCAGTGGCACTGATGCTTGGCATTGAATGACCTTGGTTCGTTCCCTCAATGTTGGAAAAGTGATTGCTTCCTCATAGATCACCAGGTAAACACCCAAATGCCCCTAGGGGCAATTGACCTTCGCTTGCTGGCTCTCGAGTGTCTCATAATGCCAGGTAGGGAGAACAGTGTTTCTTCTAGGACTACCTTCCCTGCCCAATTTTCATCTACTTATACTTCCCCAAACTTTCCATCCACAGGGAGCACTGTGGAAGAGGAGAAACCCCATTTCGGTTGGGGAAAGCACATTTTGCAGGAGCATGAGGGTACTTTGATCCGGCAAAAAAGAATCAATTCCTTATTGCAGTTTCCTGATGTGTGCCCAGGCATGTAGCTGGTGGTAGTATCTTGCTTCCAGTATTTCCAAGCCTAAAGGGGATACTTTTGACCCAGTGGATAAAGCTGACTCCTCCGGAACCGTGCTAATTTAGCCCCCTCATTCCTGAGAAGGGCCAAAGCTCTGAGGTGGTCTGCGAGGAAACAGACTTCCAAGGACCTTGATTTCCAATAACTTTTCTTGTCTCTCTTCTGCCAGTCATTTGCGTAAGGAAAATTGACTTTGATGCCTGAGGAAGAGCAGAGCAAGTCTTTTAATTCTCCTTATTAATGATATAATAACATGTGCTAGGCGATGACAGTTCCATCTAAATCTTCACACTCGAACTGTTCGCTCTCAGGGAAAACTGCTGAATCAAGTTGGAGTCTAAAGTGGGTTCTGCTAATGCAAGCCGGAGAGATTTTTTTTCCATTGTTGGAGGTGAAGGGACAGAGGGACGGTGAGGGATAAACGGGTCAAGAAACATTTGTATTTTTACAGAAACAACCCAAGAAACAGGATTCAATTACTGACTATAGCCTAGGGAACCTCAAGAAATGTGTGTATTCGCTATTACTCGTAGCACCTATGTACGTATTGGCTTTCATACTATACTATTTAAGCATTTTATCTATTCCCCCCTTCAGCTTTTCATTCTCTCTTTCCTCCTACATCAATCGACGGTATTTATTGAGTGTTTACTGTGTGCAGAGCACTGTAGTAAGCATTTGGGAGAGTACAATATGTTAGAGTGGGTTGATCCCTGCCCTCAAGAAGCTTCCAGTCTAGAAGGAGCTTCCTGTCTAAGTGTAAATAATTCTCTTTCTGTCTTTCCTGTTGGGTTATGAATTCTTTGAGGGAAGAAAATTGAATCTTTCACCTTTACTGCATGATCTTAGCGATTCAATACAGTGCCTGACCCAGCGGACCCTCAATAAACTATTGACTGAGTGTGAAAAAAGAGAGGAGAAAAAGATACAGATTGAAGATATGGGGGAGGAGAAAACCTTTTCCCTAATCAGAATTGTCTTGGTCTCTGAGAGGACCCCTAAACCTCACTTGAGGAAGTTGCCACGGCTAATTTTCCTGTCTCCCAAGCCCTAAGATTACCGACAATGTGCCTCCAAAAGAAGCAGTTTGACCCATTAAATTTAAGGCCAACTCCACAGGAGACAAAATTGAGGGACAGGTACATAAGAGAGAAATAAAGACAAATCACCTTGCAGAAAAGGCACTCCTTGAGTAGGATGAAAGTCACTAAACTTATTTTGGCCTCAATTTCCACATCCGTAAATGGGGGGTTAAAATTCCCATTCCCACTCCCTGCCTAAACTTGTGAGATCCATTCGGGACAGGGACTGTGTCTGATATTATCTTGTATAACCCAAAGAGCTTATTGTAGTGCTTGGCATAGAGTGTTTCACAAGTACTACGATTATTATCCAGTCTGATGTTTGGCCCATAATAAGCACTTAACCAATTCCAGAATTACTATGATCATCAATGGTAATTATGGTATAATTATATTAGACATATATTACTATCATATAGCAATAATGATTATTGTTCTCCTTATCCTTTTCCTTTCCTTTTGATAAATGGCATAACCTAATGGGAAGGGCACAGGTCTGGGAATCAGAAGACCTAGGTTCTAATTAGGACTCCGCCATTCACCTATCGCTTAATTTCTCTGCGCCTCAGTTTTTTTAACCTGAAAAATAGCAGGAATTTTTATCCCTGCCTTCCCCACTTACCAGACAATGAGCCCCATTTGGAACATAGACCAAGTTCACTCTGATTATCTCATAACTTCCCCAGTTTTTAGTAAGTGCTTGGCACATAATAAGTGATTAATATCATAACTATTCTTTTAATTTATTTTTTTCCTTCTAATTCAGTCAATCTTTCATTTCTTCCTCTATTTCCTCCTTTTCCAGCCACTTTTCTATCCCCTTCCCTGAGCCCATTTTTCTCATTCAGGAGGCTGGGGAGATGACTCCCCCCTTGGACCCTTGTTGATGGGACTTGGCTTTCTGGGCAGCTAAGAGCTAGGCCATCCCACTGACAGAGGAGAGGAGAGTAGAAAGGAAGGAGGATTGGGTGATTGGGTGGGGAGTCACAGTTTCTTTTTTCTCAACTGTCTGGTAAAAACAATTAAGTTTCTGAAAGTGAACCGGGTTTGCTTTTGTCAGAAAGTTCTCTCTTGTCACCCAGTTCCTTGCTTTCCAGATCCATGTTTTATCAGCCCCTAAGTGGTTACTGTTGCCCCTGGGAATGTCCTCAACCCAGGAGAGAATGTGGCTCAGTGGGACTGCCAGACAAAAGTACAACTGAAGCTTCTGGTTCCTGACTTGGGACCAGTGGTTCATTTGAATTGAGTTCTGAGCTAGCTTTTTTTTTTTTTTTTAATGGTATTTATATATGTGGCAGGTGCTGTACTAAACACTGTAGTAGATACAAGTTAATCATGTTGGACACAGTCCTTATCCCGACTCAGGAACGAATGGTTCATTTGAACTGGGTTCTGAGCTAGCTTTTTTTTTAAAAATGGTATTTATATATATATATATATATATATATATATATATATATATGCCAGGTGCTGTACTAAACACTGTAGTATATATGAGATAATCATGTTGGACACAGTCCTAGTCCCAGATTTTACAGATGATGTCACTGAGTAGTTAAGAGACTTCATCATCATCATTCCCATCATCATCAATTGTATTTTTTGAGCCCTCATGTGCAGAGCACTATATGAAGTGCTTGGGGCAGTACAATAAAACATAGTTGGCGGACACATTTCCTGCCCACAGTGATCTTACAGTCTAGAGGAATTGCCCAAGGTCACACAGAAGACATTGCAGAGCTGGGATTAGAACCCAAATTTGTTTTTTAATGGTATTTGTGAAATGCTCACTTTGTGCCAGGCCCTATACTCAGGGCTAGGGTAGATGCAATTTAATCAGGTTGGATTCAGCCCATGTCCACATGAGGCTCACAGTCTTAATCCCCATCTTGCCGAGGGATAACTAGGGCCCAGAGAAGTTAAGCGACTGGCCCAAGGTCACACGGCAGACAAGTGGTGGAATCGGAATTAGAATCCGGGTCCTTCTGACTCTGAGGCCCATGCTCTTTTCACTAAGTCACTCTGCTTCTCTGAGAATTTGAGACCCCCTGCTCTATAGCCCCCAAATCCATGACACTCTCACAGGGAACATACTCATGTTAGTGACAGCAGAGATCTATGGCTCTCCGGTGCACCCCATGTAGCCTCTCCAAGTGTTTGTGGATCAGATGTCTTAGGAACTCTGGCCTATGAAATGGCTAGCATTATTAAGACTACATATCCCAGAGGCCCCTGGAGTGAACGTCAATCGGGAGTATTTATTGAGTTCCTGCTGTGGGCAGAGCACTACATGTGGTGCTTGGGAGAGAGAAATAGGTAGGAATACATTATTTACAAATAATGGGCACAAAAGGAAGAACAGTGATAGCAGCTGTGGTATTTGTTGAGCGCTATGTGCTAAGCACTGGGGTGGATAAAAGCAAATCCGGGTGGACACAGTTCCGGTCCCACACGGGGCTCACTGTCTCAATCCCCATTTGAAAGGTGAGGTAAATGAGGCACAGAGAAATGAAGCGACTTGCTGGAGGTCCCACAGCAGACATGTGGTGGAGCTGGGATTAGAAACCATGACCCTGTGATTCCCAGGCCCATGCTCTATCCTCTAGTCCACGGCGCTTCTCTACAAGAACATAACAGGTGGTAACGTGAGTATGTCAGGATGGAATAGCAAAATAAAATCACCGTGAGTGCCCCCCGTCCCACCTCTTGCACCAGAGTCCACCTCTCTCCGAGGCCCCGAGCAATTCTGAGGAACAGTCAGTGGTATTTATTAAGCACTTATTCTGGGCCGAACACGTACTAAGCATCTGGAAGAGTTCGGTAGAGTAAGTAGACGTGATGCCTGCTGTCAATGAGCCTACAGTCTAGCGGGAAAGATGGATATCTCAATAAATGATAGAGGAAGTCACGGAATATAACGATACATACATATATGTTGTGCGGTTAGGGAGTGGGATGAATACCTAAGTGCTTAGGCGGTGTAGACTCAAGTGCAAAGACTGGGAGGAAATAAGGTAGGAGGATGAGGTAGATCAGGATTTACAGGTAAAGTTTGACCACGAAGAGTGGAAATGAATAAAGTAAGCTGTCGTGTAAATGAGCCTTCTTCCGCGTTAAATTCCAAGGGAGTGATTTAGGCATTGTTAGTATCACAACTCTAGCAATGTGCTTTGGTTTAGAAAACCTCTCTCACCCTGTCTGCAGGAGGGTGACCTCCGTAGAGAGCCGTCAACCTAATTGGCTTATCCCTGCCAAATCAGCTGTCAGATCGAAAATCCACCACCCGCAGAGCCGTGACAATGGAGAAGAGGGGTGGCATAGATAAATGGGAGTTCTTCCCTGTAGAAAACACACACAGGCATCCATCCACATGTGGCACCTTGGCTAATGAGGAAATGAAGAGCGTACGCTGTCAAAAGTCAACCGAAAAGGGAAGGGCACGGGAAACGCCAGAGCAGAGAAGAGATAGGTGACAGGAGGAGATTTTCTTTAACGAGCTTCCTTGTCTCGGTTTCCACCCAACGGCACCTCAGAGCCCCTCTTCAATCAATCAGTGGTATCTGTCGATCACCTACTGTGTACATAGCACTGTATTAAGTACTTGGGAGAGCTCACTACAGTTGGCAGTTACTCTCTCTGTCCGTGAGTGGTTTACAATCCAGTACGGGAGACAGACATTCAGATGGATTTGACAGGAGAAGAAATAGAGTATAAGGATCCATGATCGACATTACTGAGCAGAGGTATGTACATGCCTCCATTCTCATGTCTACGTTAGTCCCAGAAGCCAACAGCTTCAATCCTTTGGTAGCAGATGCATCGACTACTTCTAACCCATTGGTTAGAACAGGATTAACAGATTGAGGCCAGGGGAGAAAGAAAGGGGAAAACAAGTTCCCAGGTAGTTGAAGTTAATTCCTGGTGACTGACTGCAGTTGCTGCCCTGTGAAGGTCTCCATTTTACAGATGAAGCAACTGAGGCCCAGAGGAGTAAAATGACTTACCCAAGGTCACACAGCAGACAAGCTGCAGCATGGCATAGTGGATAGGGCACGGGCCTGAGAGTCAGAAGGTCATGTGTTCTAATTCCACCACTTGTCAGCTTTGTGACCTTGGGCAAGTGACTTCACTTCTCTGTGCCCCAGTTACCTCATCTGTAAAATGGGGATTGAGACTGTGAGTCCTACAAGGGGCAGGGACTGTGTTCAAGTTGATTTGCTTGTATCCGCCCCCTCCACCCCAGCACGTAGTACAGTGCCTGGCATAAAGTGCTTAATACTATTATTATTATTATTATTATTAATAAATGGAGGAGCTGGAATTAGAACCCAGGTCCTCTGACTTCCAGGCGTGTTTTCTTTCCACTAGGCCACACTGCTTCTCAGAGATGAGGAGAGATGAAAAATCTGTGGCAGCTAATTCATTCTGGCTGAATCAGGGGCTGACTTTTTAGTGGAGCAGGTCACTTCCATAAATATCAAGGGGGTGTTCCCCCCTCCAAATGAAAGAATTTGCAAAATATAGACTTCTATGTACTATTACATCTGCTGTGGGATCAGCACCACTCAATATTTCAGAGAAAATGTCTGAATGATCAAATATAGAGGTCACCAGCAGGAATCAAGTCGATATTCCAGAGAAAACGGCTGAATGATCAAATCTAGTGGTCACCGTAGGCACTCAAAATGAATTCCAAAAAGAGCTATCAAGCAGGAGTTGTGTTCTAGAGGAAACCCTTTCATTCAGTGAGTTCAGAAAAACCACCAAGGCTGACATTTATCAATGTAAATTCAATTTTACTTTGCCCACTAACAAAAAGGTATACACCCACAACACTCACTATTTTACTGTATTTAACACTGTAAAGGTGCAAAATCACAAAGAAACTGAAAATACTGTACTGTACTTACATTCTGCCTTTACTACATCTTCCTCCTTACTGACCTCCCTGCTTCTGTCTCTCCCCAGTCCTTACTTCACTCTCCTACCTGCATCATTTTTCTAAAAAACACATTCAATCCATAGTTCCTTGCTCCTCAAAAACCCTCACTGGTCGTCCATCCACCTCCACATCAAACGGAAACTCCTTACCATCAGTTTTAAAGCACTCAATCAGCCCTCCCACTCCTACCTCACCTCACTGATTTCCTACTACAACCCAACCAAGGCACTTCCATCCTCTAATGCCGACCTACTCCCTGTACCTCCATCTTGTCTATCTCGCCAACCCCCCCCCCCGGCCCATGGCCTCCCTCTGGCCTGGAACTAACTACCTTTCATATCTGACAGATGACCACTCTCCTACTGTTCAAAGCATTCCTAAAATCACAGCTCCTCCAAAAGGCCTTGCCCGACTAAGCCATCATTTCCCCAGCTCCCCTTCCCTTCTGTGTTGCCCTAACTTCTATACCTGGAGGTGCTATATCTGTAGAAGCAGCAAAGTGTGGTGGATAGAGCATGGCCTTGAAGTAAGAAGGTCGTGAGTCTAATCTCGATTCCACCATTTGTCTTCTGTGTGACCTTGGGCAAGTCAATTTACTGTGCCTCATTTACCTCATCTCTAAAATGGGGATTGAGACTGTGAGCCCCACATGGGAGAGGGACCGTGTCCAACCCGATTTGCTTTTATCCACCCCAACGCTTAGTACATGGCCTGGCACACGATAAGCACTTAACACTATTATTATTATTACCCTTTAAGCACTTGCTTTCACCTCATCCTCAACCCCACAGCATTATGTACACACCCATAATTTATTTTAATGTCTGCCTCCTCCTCAAAATTATAAGTACCTTGTAGTCAGGGAATGTGGCTACCAACTCTGTTATATTGAACACTATCAGCTTCGTACAATGCTCTGCCCACCATCAGTGCTCGATAAATGCCACTGATTGATTGGCTACTGTACAGTGGAATGATAGAGTGCTGTGACTGAGGTACAGACTGGAAACTGTAGCCACTGTAATTTAACCTTGACTGAGAGCATGTGAGCGTAAAACCTTTATTCTTGTACCCAGTCTACTTCCAACATCTTGAGAATTGTGCTATACCCAGAGAAGATTTGTGTTAGGAGAAGCACATTTTCTTTGTACGTTCCAGTGGCTCAGTGGAAAGAGCACGGGCTTTGGAGTCAGGGCTCATGAGTTCGAATCCCAGCTCTGCCACTTGTCAGCTGTGTGACTGTGGGCAAGTCACTTCACTTCTCTGTGCCTCAGTTCCCTCATCTGTAAAATGGGGATTAAGACTGTGAGCCCCGCGTAGGACAAGCTGATTCCCCTCTGTCTATCCCAGCGCTTAGAACAGTGCTCGGCACCTAGTAAGCGCTTAACAAATACCAACATTATTATTATTACAGTGTTCTGCACACAGTAAATGCTCAATAAATATGACCGAATGAATGAATAATAAAATAGTACATTCTAACAGAATCACCAATGGCATTTATTGAATACTTAGTTCCTGCAGGGCACCATACTAAGCACGAGGGAGAGTACAATACAATAAAATTGGTAGACACAAAGAATCATCCCTCTGAGCAAATATTCTTTTTCATGTAAGTATTGATTCATAAGTTAAGGAATAAAAGCAAAGAAAGCACTGACCAGATTCTTTAAAATCAGATTTGATATTTGTAAGAGGTAACACTATCTCCTTGTGGAAAGAGCATGGGCCTGGGAGCCAGAAGACCTGGGTTCTCTTACCAGCTCTGTCACTTACCTGCTGTGTAAGTCACTTAACTTCTCTATCCCTCAGTTTCCTTATCTGTAAAATGGGGATTAAATCCCACTCCCTCAAATTTAGACCGAGAGTCCCATGAGAGACCGGGACCATGTCCAATCTGATTATTTTGCATCTATCTCAGTGCTTAGTACAGTGCTTGGCCTGAGATAGGTGTTTATAACTGTAACTATACCTGCTAGACTAGACCTGGCATCCTCACTACAAGAGAGACCACAGTAGGTTTCTAGGATGGCAGGTCATGGAAAACCATCCCCTGCCAGAAGCGGCATGACCTTGTAGATAGAGCTGAAGCCTGGGAGTCAGAAGGACCTGGGTTCTAGTTCTGATTCCACTTGTCTGCTGTGTGAACTTGGGCAAGTCGCTTCACTTCTCTGTGCCTCAGGTCCCTCATCTGTAAAAAGGGAATTAAGGCTGTGAGCCTCATGTGGGACCTGGACTGTGTCCGGCCCGATTAACTTGTATCTACTCCAAAGCTTAGACTACTTGCCCGGCACAAAGTAAGCATTAAAAAAAATATCACTTAAAAAATATTCTTAACTCATCTCTAGGTGATCGAGCAGAAGTCAGTTACCATTTCTGAGGGCCAGATCTGCCATCTGCAAAACGAGTGCAATATTTTTCTTTATTTGTTGCCCTCTCAAAGAACTTGTGATGATGTTGAGTATACATCAAGCATTTTACCACTGAGGAGGAAGCTCAAATGTAGTCAGAATTCAAAATTAGGGACCCCAGAATTGGGACAGGGAAATTTTAGATGGATGATAGCTTAGATACTGCTTATGGAAGAGTAATAATAACAACGACAATAATGATAATAATGATAATACTATTTATAAAGTACTATGTGCCAGGTACTGTACTAACCACTGGGGTAGATACAAGATAATCAGATCCCTCATGGGGCTCAGAGTCTAAGTAGGAGTTAGAACAGGTACTGAATCCCCATTTTGCAGATGAGGGAACTGAGACCCAGAGAAACTGAGTGACTTGCTCAAGGTGACACAACAGACAAGTGACAGAGCTGGGATTAGAACTCAGGTCATCTGACTTCCAGGCTTGCGTTATTTCCACTAGGTTACACAGCTTCTGTACACTGTAACAGAGCTGGTGTTGGCCAGAGGTACTTGTTCAGTGTGAAAGCAAATGGGTCAGCAAATTGGGTGGGTGGGAGAGATGGGGTGAGGGTCCATCAGTTAAAGTGTCAATCTGAGCTTCAAAATCAGGAAAGCTTCCTCTGCCATGATGGCATTGACGTTTAAGGTCTCACGGGAACACGGGAGGATGGACAAAGCCCCAGGTTAAGAACTGAGAGGCATGTTAGATCCCAAAGCGGTTCAATTGTATTTATTGAGCGCTTACTATGTGCACAGCACTGTACTGAGCGCTTGGAATGTACAATTCGGCAACAGATACAGACAATCCCTGTCCAATAAGGGGCTCACAGTCTAAACGGGGGACACGGGCAGCAAAGCAAAACAGAACCAAACAAAACAAGTAGTCTGGCATAGATATCATCAAAATAAATAGAATCATAGATATATACACATCATTACCAAAATAGAGTAATAAATAATATATACAAATATGCATAGCGCTGTAGGGAGGGGTAGGAGGAAGAGCAGAGGGCAGGAGAAGGGGGGAAGGAGGACAGAGGGAAAGGGGGGCTCAGTCTGGGAAGACCTCCTGGAGGAGATGAGCTCTCAGTAGGGCTTTGAAGAGGGGAAGAGAGTTAGTTTGGCGGAGGTGAGGGGGGAGGGCATTCCAGGACGGCGGTAGGACGTGGGCCAGGGGTAGATGGCGGGACAGACGCAAACGAGGGACCGTGAGGAAGTGAGCGGCAGAAGAGCGGAGTGTACGGGGTAAGCTATAGAAGGAGAGAAGCGGGGGTGAGGTAGGACGGGGCAAGGTGATGGAGACCTTTTGAAGCCAAGAGTGAGGAGTTTTTGTTTCATGTGAAGGTTGACAGGCAACCACTGGAGGCTTTTGAGGAGGGGAGTGACATGTCCAGAGCATTTCTGTAGGAAGATGATCTGGGCAGCGGAATGAAGAATAGATTGGAGCGGAAAGAGACAGGGGGAAGGGAGTTCAGAGAGGAGACTGACATCCAGTCGGGATATTATGAGAGCTTGTACCAGCAAGGCAGCAGTTTGGATGGAGAGGAAAGGGCGGATCTTGGCGATACTGTGAAGGTGATGTCGGTGATGGATTGGATGTGTGGGGTGAATGACAGAGCAGTAAGGGCTTAATAAATACGAATGAATAAATGAATGAAAGGAAGGAAGGAAGGCTCCAGGCTATGACAAGAAGACCCTTATTGCCTTCCGGTATTCTGGTGCCAGAGCAAGAGAACAGACTATTTGCCTCCCTCAGCCTAGTGGATAAAGCACATGCTAGGGACCCAGAAGGATCCTGGGTTCTATTCCTGTCACTTGCCTGCTAGGAGAACTTGTGCAAGTCACTTCTCTGTGCCTCAGTTTCCTCATATGTGAAATGGCCATTATATCCTACTTCCTTTTACTTATCCGGAGAGTGCCATGAGGGTTAGGGACTCTGTCCAATCTGATTCTTTGGCATCTACAGTGTTCTCGCTCTAAACTGTGATGATTGAACTCTAGTGTGACTGACTGCATTACCCTATTTATTTTGTTAATGAGATGTACATCACCTTGATTCTATTTATTTGCTATTGTTTTAATGAGATGTTCATCCCCTTGATGCTATTTATTGCTATCGTTTTTGTCCGTCCGTCTCCCCCGATTAGACCGTAAGCCCGTCAGAGGGCAGGGACTCTCTCTATCTGTTACCGATTTGTACATCCCGAGAGCTCAGTACAGTGCTCTGCACATAGTAAGCGCTCAATAAATACTATTGAATGAATGATCGGCAGCAGGGCGACTGGGTGGAAATGATTTCATCATAGAAATTACACAAGGAAGTTATGCAATCACCTACCTCATCCTCTGCTAATCTAGGACTGCTTGTTATCCATTTTCTCAGTGCTTCAGACACTGGGCAAAGAGGTTTTCTAATTCCAGGGTTGTTAAACGCTGGGAAGTTTTCTTGACATTTAACAATAATTTAACTTTTCTTGATGACATCCTATTAACCTGCGTTGCACCCCGTCAGCTCTTGCTCAATATTTCCAATTTTCTCCATGGCATTTTCTTCCCTTTAGATTGCTCTTACTTCTCACTTAGCCAGCCTTTAATCAAGTTATGCCTATTTGACTCTTTTAAAAAATCATCCTATTAAGCCACTCCCTTTGGGACCCTCAATTATCATGTTTTAGAAATGTGCCTCTGAAATCCCTTGGAGATTTCTACATCTTCCTGGCAATGGAGCTTGCCAAATTCAAGGCCACAAGGGAGCACAGCAGTCCCCTTGAGTTACAAAGAAAGGTATTCTCCTTTGCGCTGTGGCCTGATCCTTTTTCAGTTGTGAGTCCCAACTTGCCCCTTTAAACGACCGTATCAAATAGCAAACAGATAAGATAATGACCACCTGCTGCTCTCTCTAGAGGTTTGTGTTTATGTTATTTACTTTTTACTATATTAGCATTTGTCAAGATTACAATCCTGTTAAAGCAAAGATTTGGCCTTTAGGGAGCAACTGCTAGGTCTCCAAAACTCTTGTACAATCCCACCTCCTTGAACAACCATCCCCTATCAATTCCCAACACCCTGAGTTATAGCCACTTAAACACCCTGCTATATATTTATAATTCTCCTCCACGCTTCTGTATTTCTGGGCATTCAACTGTACAGCAGTACAGCAGGGCTTAGTGGACAGAGCACAGGCCTGGGAATCAGAGGACCTAGGTTCTAAGCCTGGCTCTGCCATTTTCCTGCTGTGTGACCTTGGGCAAATCAGCTCTCTGGCCCTCAGTTTCCTCCTCTGTAAAATGGGGATTCAATACCTGTTCTCTCTCTTATAAATATAAAGGAAGGAAAATAAATATAAGGTTTATAAAGGTTATAAATGCCTTGTGGGACAAGCACTGTGTCCAACCTGATTAACTTGTATCTACTCCAGTGGTTAAGTGCTTGACACATAGTAAGTGCTTAACATAATAATATGAATTGCAGATTATGGGATATTTTTCATTAGCCCATTGGCAAGTGGTGGTTGCCAAAACATTTTAGCACTAAGTGCTAGTGTAATGAATAGCATGTTTTATATATGTATATGCACACACATAGATGTATATATTCATGTAGCATATGGTGGAGTTCAATTTCAAACCAGTGGGATAAAATCACATTATGTGATATTATAAAATAATCTGAATTTTATTTATTTATTCCTTTCAGGAATTCTGAACTCAAACAAATTCAGTGGTTGCAACAGAAACTGTCAGTTGATGATGATGATGGTATTTGTTATGTGCCAAGCACTGTAAGCACTGAGCACTATTCTAAGTCCTGAGCACTGTTCTAAGTTAGTTCTTAACAGTACTCATCAGGATATTTCCAAGTGGGAGTCACAATGTTTTACACTCAGCAAGAGTTTAATAAATCGAGTTTTTCTTAATGCAGATACTGCAAGAATGTAACCGTGACATTATAGAAGTGAAATGATAATGATTTTGGTTTCATTAAGTGCTAACTACATGCCAAGAACAGTACTTCGTGCTGATACAGTGTATTCATGTTGGAAACAGTCCCTGTCTCACCTAGAGCTTACTGTATCAGGAGAAGGTAGAATAGGTATTTAGTCCCCATTTTGCAGATGAGGAAACTGAGGAATAGTTAATGTTAAGAGACTTATTCAGCGTCATACAACAGACAAGTATTAGAGCTGGGATTAGAACCCTGGTCCCCTGACTCCCAGGCCTGTGGTCTTTGCCCAGGCTCCTCACTGCACTGCTGAGCTTTATTCATCCAGAATAATAATAATAATAATAATGTTAGTATTTGTTAAGTGCTTACTATGTGCAGAGCACTGTTCTAAGTGCTGGGGTAGATACAGGGTCATCAGGTTGTTGCACGTGAGGCTCACAGTCTTCATCCCCATTTTACAGATGAGTAACTGAGACACAGAGAAGTGAAGTCACTTGCCCACAGTCACACAACTGACAAGTGGCAGAGCTGGGATTTGAACCCATGACCTCTGACTCCCAAGCCCAGCCTCTTTCCTCTGAGCCACGCTGCTTCTCCGAGGGAGAAGGGATACATTTCAAAACCCAAAATCTGTGTGATCAAGAAACTGTTTTAATCTCCTTAAACTGTGAACGCAGTGGGTAACCACCACATTTTTTGTGTCACTGCAGACTGGTACCAAACTACCAAACAGCAGTTCCAACTATGAAACCATCTGATCAAGCTAAAGGAAACTAGGAAGGGTCAGATTCTCGTCAACTCATACGTGCTGTGTCCTTGCTTTTCTGAAAGCTATTGGACACCAATTTTCCAGGAAGAATGAATTCACATCCCTGGGGCTAAAACATAACAGGAAATCAATATGAGTTTAAAGTCTACCCTGCTCTGCTTGAAAGTAAGAATAAATGAATTGTCACTGTCACATTACCCTAGGTGAAATAGTAATTCACAGTAAAAGTTGCCTATTTTCACCAAATGGTTATGTTTGAATTATTCCACCCTCTCAGCTGAAGAAAATTTCCCTATCCTATAAAGTTCTTCTTGGAGAGCAGAGGATGGTCTAAGTATCCTTGAGAAATGTCTACTGACTTTACGATTCTAGGCTATGGCTAGAGGTCATTCAACTGAATCCAAGGAAACACCAGGCAACTGAAAATTCTGTACCATTTCCTGGTAGGGAAAGCCATCCCACTCTTAAATGGGCCACAGGGAAATGGAATTTATCCTTGACTTATTCATGTAGTTCCATAAACTGGAACTGTAGACCCAGATCAGATAAGTGATCAGAGAGGGGGTAAATAAGGTGGACTGGAGTGGGCCTGGCAACTCTTTTCTCTCTCTTGAGGGTTCAATAAACTTTGCAGAGATCACTTAAATGTAAATTCCTTGAGGATAGGGGTTCTGTCTACCAGCTCTATTGCATTGTACTCTCCCAAGCGCTTAGTACAATACTCGAGTGCTTACTATATGCCGAGCACTGTACTAAGTACTTAGGAGAGTACGATAGAATTAGCGGGTACATTCCCTGCCCATAACGAGCTTACAGTCTAGATGGGGGGAGTCAGACGTTGATATGAATATATTTTACTCTCCCAAGGGCATAGTACAGTGCTTTGCACACAGTAATCAGTGATATTTATTGACCACTCACTGTGTGCAAAGCATTGTACTATCCACTTGGAAGAGTCCAATACAATCGGTTTTCCTGTATGGACTTGTCTATCCCCTTGCTTATTCTGGTTCTCCCTTTTTGCACCTTCCTCTATTATATGATAATAACAGTAGTATTTTTTAAGTGCTATCTATGTGAAAAGCACTGTATTAAGTGCTGGGGTAGATAGAAGATAATCAGGTCCCATATTAGACTCTAAATGAGAGGAAAGACAAGTATTGAATCCACATTTTGCAGATGAGGGCACAGAGAAGTTAAGAGACTTGCCCAAGATCACACAGTAGGCCAGTGACAGAGGCAGGATTAGAAGCCTGACTGCCAGGCTCATGTTCTTTCCACTAGGCCACACTGCTTCCCCACATCCTCGTTAATTAATATGTGGTAGCCAGAACAGCCCCTAGTATTCCAGGGGCAGCTGGAACACAGTTTGAGAGATAAAGCCCTGCTTTTTCTTTTATTTTTCATTCATTCATTCCCCTATCCGATTTCCTAGCTCTTGTGACTCAGTAGCATGCCTTGTAAGTCCGGTGAGTGCCAGAAGCAGAACAGAATTTCACTTACCTATACTTCAGTTGCCTTAGTTTTCTAAAGATCAGTGTCGGATTATAAATTAATATGTGGTAACCAGAACAGCCCCTAGTATTCCAGGGGCAGCTGGAACACAGTTTGAGAGATAAAGCCCTGCTTTTTCTTTTATTTTTCATTCATTCATTCCCCTATCCGATTCCCTAGCTCTTGTGACTCAGTAGCACGCCTTGTAAGTCCGGTGAGTGCCAGAAGCAGAACAGAATTTCACTTACCTATACTTTAGTTGCCTTAGTTTTCTTATGATCGGTGTCAGATTATGATCTCAGTTTGAATTTAAAGGCAGAACCAATAAAAGCTTTTTTCTTTCCTTTTAAATCCTTGGAAATGACTTAGCTCCACCAACTAGTTCACAAAAGACGATCTTCCACTTTTGCTCTGTTGTCAGCTAGAATGAGCTCTCTCTGACCTTGCAATTCTAGCAGGTTAATGATTCAAGAGCTATAACTTTCTGGAGTTAATTAGCTATGCTTTCATGCCTCTTTATGGGGCTGGAAATGTGTGCCAGTCCTTTCTCACACTTCTTGCCTGCTTGCAAACTATTCAAACGGCTGTAACAGTACAAACAGGCAGTGCTTAGTAGGCTATTATGTGTGTGGTTGAAGCAGCATTAGAACAGTCCTGGAGAATAGAACTGGCCTATAAACATCTCAGAAAGGAAAATGGATGTGCAGTTCTTCTCTGCCTCTGACCATTTAGAATGATGTGTTGAGTCATTATCCACAGCACTGACATTTGGGTACCGATCTGTACAACCTGCTTAGGTACCAGAGACGCGTATTAGAAATACCAAGCACGCAGAAGATTTAAAAAAATGCCTGCCAGCTGGTGGATTACCTGAATAGGCTTTTGGCCAGGCTTGGCCTGAATAATAATAATAATAATAATAATGTTGGTATTTGTTAAGCGCTTACTATGTGCCGAGCACTGTTCTAAGCACTGGGGTAGACACAGGGGAATCAGGATGTCCCACGTGGGGCTCACAGTCTTAATCCCCATTTTACAGATGAGGTAACTGAGGCACAGAGAAGTGAAGTGACTTGCCCACAGTCACACAGCTGACAAGTGGCAGAGCTGGGATTTGAACTCATGACCTCTGACTCCAAAGCCCGTGCTCTTTCCACTGAGCCACGCTAATGATGTTTTTTGTAAAGCACTCAGTATGTGAAAAGCAGCACGACTTAGTGGACATGGTAAATGTTCACATATACCTCCCCTCCTCACCCAGAGCACAACTTTATCCTGCATGTTTACACGGTCTCACACTTTCCCTCACTCACTAGGTGGTATTTATTGAGTGCTTACTATGTGTAAATCACTGTAATAAGTGGTTGGAGAAGCAATGTGGCTTAGTGGATAGAACAAGGATCTGGGAGTCAGAAGAACTTGGGTTCTAGATGTGGCTCCACCACTCGTCTACTATGTGACCTTGGGCAAGTCACTTCACTTTTCGGTGCCGCAGTTACCTCATCTGTACAACGGGGATTAAGACGGTGTGCCCCAGGTGAGACACGGACCGTGTCCAAATTGATTAGCTGCACCTGGCCCATACTAAGTGCTTAACAAATACAATTTTTAAAAAAAGATACAAAATAGGCATAGACTATCCCTGCCCTCAAGGATTTTACAGATTAGGGTCTCCTCCTATATAGTCTCACACACCCACTGACTCTTCCATGCACAGATGCTCTCTAAAACATGTCTTCTCTTACTCATGCATGCACCCTCTCTCTCACACACACACACACTCAGACACACCCTCCCTCTCTGACCCAAACTGTCACACACCCTTCTTTCTCTCTTTCATACACACGCACACACAAACACAATTGTTTTTGTTTCTCTCCTTAGCAGCTGCTGCTGCTAAAATGACAACCACATGAGCCAGAACTGGCAAGACAAAGGTTAAGGAAGAAGTAAGAAAGAGTATCCAGTCCAGAAGTTGGAAGAGCTCCAAGTTTTCCTTGTTCCCTCACTCTCTTTTGTCTCTCTATTACCGGCAATGTGGAGCCCCTCACATTTTCTGTTCCACAGTCCTGCAGAACCAGGTCAAAGTGGGGTCGTAGTCATGGAGGTGGAGTTTTTCATAGTAAAGTAATTTGGAATAGGAATGAGGAAGTTCTCCTACTCTCTCTTTTTTTTTTTTGTTAAATAGTGTTTAAGTGCTCACTCTGTGCCAGGCACTGCAGTAAACACTATGGTAGATACAAGTAAACCAGGCTGGACACAGTCCCTGTATCTCATGGGGCTCACAGTCTTAATCCCCATTTTACAGAGGAGAAAACTGAGCCACAGAGAAGTTCAGTAACTTGACCGAGGTCAAACTGCAGACATATGGAGGAACTAGGATTAGAAACCAGGTCCTTCTGACTCCCAGGTCTGTGCTCTATCCACTAGGTCACTCTGCTTCTCATTATTACTCTCCGGTAATTTCTTAAACATCAGTTCTTAAATGGTCCTTCGCTCAAAAACCTCATCGCATTTAAGAGCAGTGATGTACTGTTCAACTCTCAAGTTACACGTGGGAGTTGACTATTTTATCAAGGGGAGAGTAGAAATATTTTTCCCCAATCTACATCTAGAAGATAAACCTATGCAATTCTCAGCACTATGTAAAGTGTGTGGTGGGACTTAATTCAATTGAAATTTGATTAGAAACAGTTTTCTTCAATTTTTAAACCGTGACACTTTTCTAAAGTCTAAAATTAATCAGTCGTATTTATTCATCATTTACTGTGCGTGAAGCACTTTACAAGATTCTTGAGAGAGTGTGATACAACAGAAATGATACACATGACCCCTGCCCTCAAGAAGCTGTCATCCAAATTACATCATGCTAACCATAACTCATGTCAATAAGTTGGACCAAGCAAGTTTCTTCCAAAAGTGATGTAGGACGGGTCTGTCTCTAACTGATCATGCGACGATTCTGTAATTGCCTCCAGAAGAAACCTTTCCAAGTTGTATCATCTTTCATTAAACAGTTTGGCTTCCCTACTGACATCCACTGTCTTCCTGCTGACCGCTAAAAGAAAGGATGATGCCAAGAGCACAGCTTTGTTCCTGAAGGCCTGACTGCATTCCAGAACTTCATTGACAGCGATCCAGTCTGGCTGTCTTAGATTAAGAAAGGTATCGATGTGTTATCGACTGAACAGTTTTAAAAGTCAGATGTAGCGTATTTTTTATGGCACTTGTTAAATGTTCGCTATGTGCCAAGCACTGTACTAAGCGCTGGGGTGGATACCAGACAGTGAGGATGAGCACCGTCTCTGCCCCATCTAAACTGTAAGCTCAGTGTGGGCAGGGAACATGTCTACCACCTCTGTTATAAACTCATATCGTATTTTCCCAAGTTCTGCACACAATAAGTGCTCACTGAATATGACAGATTGATTGTTCCACAGAGTTTACATAGGAGGGAGGAGGATTTAATCCACATTTCACAAATGAGGCAACTGAAGCCCAGAGAAATGAAATGACTTGCCCAAGGTCACCCAGCCGACAAGTACCTGAGATTAGAACCCAGATCCTCTGATTCCCAGTCCCTGGCTTTTTCCACCAGACCTCTTCCCATCTGTGATAAGACCAGGCCTCACAACCTTAGAATAATTTGGAGACCACAACTGCTCTATTGACCTTTAATTTTGTCTGAAACTTGATGCTGTCTTGGTCCTTCCCTCTGCCAGCCTCCCAGAGCACAAGCTGGGTTCCTTCATTTGTTGCTTACTTTCATCTAGCTTGGCATCACTGGAAAATGACCTACCTATTTATGGTAACAGAATACGGGGACATTTCGGGTTCAGTTAATAAGGTATTTTGAGTGGCCAAGTCGATGGTGAATCCAGAAATACGCTGGTTTTCTTGACCCCCTAACTCTGCTCATTTATCTCTCACTTTCCTCTTATAAGGAAATAACTAAGGGAAGATGTTTTCAGGCAACCTAATGCAGACTATTGCTTTGGTTAAGTATGCAAGAGTATTTCAGACTGGGTGTCCACAGAATCTAGTTTCATGCTATCTGCCCCAAGAATGGCATATATCAGTAACATCCGCTGGATAAATATGATTTTTGAGAAGATTTAATTGAAGAATTATGCTTCAAGTCCTCTATAGGGTCAATATTCCATCCCTTAAATAATTGTGGTCAAATCAGAGACAAGGGTAGCGTGTGTTTTTCTATTTAAAATAAAGATAAAGATAAAATGAGTCAATGATCTAGTTGCTCAGTATTTCCCTTCTTTCCTCATTTTTCTGTACCATAACAACAAGTGAAAGGGCCCAATATCCAGTTGAGCCCCAATTTTTTTCCTCTTTTTCCTTAGATTTCCAACTCTCATTTATGCCCCTAGCAAACAGGAAGGGCGAGGGAAAGATCCCTTAAGATCACCCTGGCCCAGAGTCAATATGTATATCTGCTTGTTTCCTGTGGAGCACAGCCATTTCTGTCAGTGGAATCCAACATGGCGGCCTGAAACAATTAACATGGTTGAAATGGAACACTGTTAAAGAGTCAATGTCTTTTGCTTCAATAACACGTTCTGTTTTCCTAGCTATTTACTAGGAAGGAGAGGATTATTTTTCGATAACATCCCTTCTACCGACTCTCTCCAAGTTAGAAAAAGAGCTCATATTTAAGCACTATCTTTAAATACCGGGTTGTGAGTATGCAATATATGCGTGAAGCTGATAATGGCATCACAAAATATTATCAAACCACATATCGCAAACTCACCTTAATGTGAAATGCAGCCCTTGTGAAATAACTCACCAGGAAATTCGCTGGAGGTAATGCTTTAAAGTGAGAAAAATGAATTCTGATCCCTTAAGGAAAATGCTAAATATTTCTGAGTGGTGATTGTTCACTATCTGAAAATTAATTTTTATCAGTGACTTGAATGTAAGGTCACCAACGCATTCCTGCAAGGAGGACGAGTGAATAAAGATTTTACAATTCCAACAAGTAGAATGAGGAGAAAAGTTCAAACAACATTGAATCTGAACTTTAGTGTTACAAAAATGAAATTACATTCAAGTAATTTTTTTCTGGTAATATTTCAAGGTCACAATTCAGATTGAATAAGACATCAGACCACAGACTAGTAATAAACAAATGGGATCCGTTACCACAGGAAATTGTGCAGTTTGAAAATGTCACTTCAAGAGGAATTTTTAAATTTTTGTGCACCATAATTGGTTATTTAAAGAAGAGTTAGGGATGGAAAAAAGAAAAGTTCAGAATATTCAATGGTTCATCTCTACTCAGTGATAGATGCCAAAATGACAAACATCAGACTGCACCATCAAGCATCCTTTGAGAGGCAGATTTTGGGCTGGTGGATGATTGGATCTTAATGGTCCATCCAGGTCAAGAAGGACACGCATGGACCATCTTTGAAGGCAGGGACACATCTTTAGTCCCACTGGACTCTTCCAAGCCCATAACATGGTGCTCTGCATTTTTTAAAATTGTTTTTTAATGTATGGAAGGGGGCAATGGTAAACCACTTCCGTATCTTTACTAAGAAAATGCTGTAGTTGCATATACCAGAACGACTTTATGACAGAAGATGGGATGTTCCGAGAAGATTGCGTCCATGGAGTTGCTAAGGGTTAGAAACGACTCGATGGCATTTGAAGAAGAAACCGAGGCAGAGATAAGTGATTTGCCCAAGTCTAAACTGCAAGTGACTGAGATGGGATATGAACTCAGGTCCCTTGACTCCCAGGCCCTGCAAGTTCCACTAAGTCATCTGAAGATCATTTGTTTTCATTTAGTCTCCTTGCTCTTGGGAACAAATTGAACTCTTGCATAAAGCATTTCCAGTCACTACTAGTGTTTCAGTCAATTTTAAAGCCTTGGGTGCTGTTAGTTGAAACTTATCTTAATATGCAATCTCCTCACTCATCAGTTTGTGTTATGCTTTCAGTTCACTTCTGGTGCTATATTGTGCATCTCCACTCATATCAATCCAGTCACTGCATGTTTTATTAAACTGCAAATGCCTAGGATTTAATTACATAAAAGGGAGTCTCTCTCTGGCTCTGCGCTGGGCCTACTCTGCTCTCTCTCCCAACCTCTCTGGAAATTTCCTTCTCTTAAAGATATATGATCTTTAACCTTTAATGGGAAGCAGAGTGGCCTAGTGGTTAGAGAAGAGAACTGGGAGTCAGAAGGACCTGGGTTCTAATCCCAACACTGCCACTTCATTCATTCATTCAATAGTATTTATGGAACACTTACTATGTGCAAAGCACTGTACTAAATGCTTGGAATGTACAATTCGGCAACAGAGAGAGACAATCCCTGCCCAATAACAGGCTCATAGACTAAACAGGGGAGACAGACAGCAAAGCAAAACAGGACAAAAAAAACCCCATCATCATCAAGATAAATAGAATCGTGGAGATATACACCTCATTAACCAAATAAATAGGGTAATAAATAATATCTACAAATAGGCACAATGCTGAGGGGAGGGGATGGGGAAAGAGCAGAGGGCGGGAAGGAGTAATAATAATAATAATGATAACAATAATAATGTTGGTATTTGTTAAGCACTTACTATGTGCAGAGCACTGTTCTAAGCGCTGGGGTAGACACAGGGGAATCAGGTTGTCTCTCCTGAGGCTCACAATCTTAATCCCCATTTCATAGATGAGGTAACTGGGGCACAGAGAAGTTAAGTGACTTGCCCGCAGTCACACAGCTGACAAGTGGCAGAGCTGGGATCCGAACCCATGACCTCGGACTCCCAAGCCCCTGCTCTTTCCACTGAGCCACGCTGCTTTTCTAGGGGAAGGGAGGAGGAGCAGAGGGAAAGGGGGGCTCAGTCTGAGAAGGCTTCCTGGAGGAGGTGAGCTCTCAGTAGGGCTTTGAAGAGAGGAAGAGAGTTAGTTTGGCAGATGTGAGGAGGGAGGGCATTCCGGGACAGCGGGAGGACGTGGGCCAGGGGTCGACGGCGGGATAGGCGCGAACGGGGGACCGTGAGGAGGTGAGCGGCAGAGGAGCAGAGTGCACGGGGTGGGCAGTAGAAAGAGAGAATGGAGGAGAGGTAGGAGAGGGCAAGGTGATGGAGAGCTGGCCACTTGTCTACTGTGTGACCTTGGGCAAGTCACTTCACTTCTCTGTGCCTTAGTAGCATCATCTGTAAAATGGGAATTAAGACCGTAAGTTCCATGGGGGAAAATGGACTGTGTCCCACCTGATAAATTTGTATCCACTCCTACATTTTGTATGGTGTCTGGCATATAGTAAAGCGCTTAATGAATACCACAATTATTAATATTATTGCTAGGTGGCATGGAGGCTGCCAGCAGAAGGTAGGGACTGGGTCTACAGAACTAGCAGCGTGGCTCAGTGGAAAGAGCACGGGCTTTGGAGTTAGAGGTCATGGGTTCGAATCCCAGCTCGGCCACTTGTCAGCTGTGTGACTGTGGGCAAGTCACTTAACTTCTCTGCACCTCAGTTACCTCATCTGTAAAATGAGGATTAAGACTGGGAGCCCCACATGGGACAACCTGATTCCCCTGTGTCTACCCCAGCGCTTAGAACGGTGCTCTGCACATAGTAAGCGCTCAACAAATACCAACATTATTATTATTATTATTATTAACTAGAGAGAGCATTTCTGGATTTCTTTCTGGGCCAGTGTCTATGAGGTGGCTTCTGATCTCCCTTTCTCTCTCCCCCACAACCTTCTGGAGCAAAAAAGCCCTGTTATTCCATCAGTGATTTGCCTGAATTTCTGATGGAAAAGTTATATTTTTATTGACCACTAAGCAGTCCATGAACTAAGATATAGAGACTCTAAATGGTTCACTGACGAATCACCCAATTTGACCAAATAATAGTTGAAATGCCCAAAAAACCACCCCATTGTATTTGTTTACATGCTTATTATGTACCAAGCATCCGTGCTAAATGTTGAGATAGATGTAGTGCTGAGAAGCAGAGTGACCTAGCAGAATGAGCATAGGCTTGGGATTTAGAGGGACCTGGGTTCTAATCTTGGCTCCACCGTCTGCTGTGTGACTTTGGACAAGTTATTTCACTTCTCTGTACCTCATCTGTAAAATGGGGATTAAGACTTTGAACCCAAAGTAGGACATGGACTGGGTCCAACCTGATTAGCCTGTATCTACCCCAGTGCTTATTACAGTGCCTGGCACCTAGTAAGCACTTACCAAACACCATCAGAAAAGATACAAGATAATCAGATCTGACACAGTCCCTGTCCAACATGGGACTCGGAGACTGAAAGGGAAAGAAAGCAGGTATTTATTATCTATTTTACAGTTGAGGAAACTGAGTTGAGGCACAGAGAAGTTAAATGAGTTGGCTGAGATCACACAACAGACAAGTGGAAGAGTTAGGCTTAGATTCCAGGCCTTCTGACTCCCTTTCTTTCGTTCTTTTCACTCAGTAATGGAGCTTCCTGAAGATAGAAAAATATTATAAAATCAGAGAAAACTGGCAATCTGATTTTCTTTTGAATCTGATTAAACTATTTTATTTCCAAATTCAAACTATTATCCCTTGCCACTCACTAACCCATTCTCCATTAGAGTTTTAGAAAACTTATTCAAAGTAACTGGGCTCACCATCTGCTTTGTTTCCAAAGCAATTTTCAGGTCCTCCACAATGGCAGGGCAAACTTTAGGGTGGATAGAATGGGCAGTTGCCTTGGTGCCGAAGACAGTGATGGTACAAAGACACGGAAGCATTCCCCTTGCTTCCTCTCCCTCCCCCGACATTGCATCTTCTGTCCCCTCCCTCCACTTTCCTCCACGGTAGGACTAAAATGTTCTACCATCTGGGTATCAATTTTGCTAGACGTTTAGCTTAATTATATTTAAGCACTCAAGTGCCAAGCTCTGGAATAAGCACAAGATAATCCAATTAGGCAGAGACCCTGTTCCACTTGGGGCTCACAAACTAACAGGTAAAGGGATCGGGTAACACCAATTTACAGATGAGGAAACTAAGGCACTGAGGGGGTTCAGTGATTTGCCCAAGGACATTTAGCAGGCTAGTGGAAGAGCTCAGATTAAAACCCAGATTGGCTCATTTCCAGACTCTTTTCATTAGGCTGCATAGTCTCCTCAAAAAAGGTAAATTAGGTTGACTGCATCTCTTCCTTAAATTGTAATTATTTTTTGTGTAGCCACTTATCACTTAAAATATAATTGCATAATAATTTTATTATTTATGGAGCATTTACTGGGTGCAATGAACTCTACTCAGTACTTGGGGAGTACAAAAAACAGAGAAGTCCTGCCCACAAAGAGCTTACACTCAGCGTGGCTCAGTGGAAAGAGCCCGGGCTTCGGAGTCAGAGGTCATGGGTTCGATTCCCTGCTCGGCCACTTGCCAGCTGTGTGACTTTGGGCAAGTCACTTCACTTCTCGGGACCTCAGTTCCCTCACCTGTAAAAGGGGATGAAGACTGTGAGCCTCACGTGGGACAACCTGATTACCCTGTATTTTCCCCAGCGCTTAGAACAGTGCTCTGCACATAGTAACCTCTTAACAAATACCAACATCATTATTATTATTATTGTTCCTGCTTGGATGGAGAGGGAGCGATAGATCTGGGAGAAATTATTTGGGAAGAATGGGTAGGATTTGGCAGTAAACTGATAGTGAGAATCAAAGGGCAGTCAGGAATCCAAGATGATACCAAGTTGGCACACTTCTGGACAAGAGAAATATTGGTATCATTGACAGAGATGGGGAAAGGCAGCGTGGCTCAGTGAAAAGAGCGCGGGCTTGAGAGTCAGAGGTCATGGGTTCGAATCCCGGCTCTGCCACTTGGCGGCTGTGTGACTGTGGGCGAGTCACTTCACTTCTCTGTGCCTCAGTTCCCTCATCTGTCAAATGGGGATTAACCGTGAGCCTCCCGTGGGACACCCCGGATCTCCCCCAGCGCTTAGAACAGTGCTCTGCACAGAGTAAGCGCTTAACAAATACCGACATTATTAAAGTCGCAAGGAGATGGGCGTTTGGAGGAGAGGACGAGTAGTTCCCCTGAGACAGCTCAAGTCAGAAGTGCCGACGGCATAGCTAGTTGGAGATGTGAGATCTAAGATTACATGAGAAGTCAGTGCTGGAGAGGGAGATTCGGGAGTTATCTACATGAAGGTGGTGGCTGAAGCTTGTGTGCAGATGACTTCAAATCAGGAATCGGGGAGGCAGCTAGTGGGGCATTTCAAGAGGGAGTTGAAGATTTGGAAAATATAGAGAGTCACGGGAGTCAACGAGGAAGGAATAGTAGAGTTGTCGATCAGAAGACGGAGCCGCTATTGCAACACAAACTGCATTTGTAATGGCAGCGGGGTGGAGTTTTCCCCCGGCTGCGTTGAAAAGTGCAAGAGTGAAGGAAAGGGATTGTAGAGGGGAATAAACAACATGAGGGTGGGGAGGCAGAGAGTTGAAACTGGTGGAGAGAGCAGAGGTGAGGGCGTGTACTTCTGCGTGTAGGATCTGGAAGGCTGGGAGGGAGTCCAGGAGGGATGAGATAGCTCAAGATGGATGGAGGTGGTCACGGTAGGGGCGAGCATCGAATCCGAGGGACGTGAGGTGTGGGTGAGGGAGAACGCCGGTAGATTTTGATCAGAACTGATCATGGTACTTAAGCCCTCTCTAGATGGTAAGCCCATGGTGGGCAGGGAGAAGCGGCATGGTGAGCAGCGTGGCTCGGTGGGAAGAGCCCGGGCTTTGGAGTCAGAGGTCATGGGTTCGAATTCCAGCCCTGCCACTTGTCAGCTGTGTAACTGTGAGCGAGTCACTTCACTTCTCTGGGCCTCAGTGACCTCATCTGTAAAATGGGATGAAGACTGTGAGCCGCACGTGGGACAACCTGATTCCCCTGTGTCTACCCCAGCGCTTAGAACGGTGCTCTGCACATAGTAAGCGCTTAACAGATACCAACATTATTATTATTATTAGTGGATAGAGCATGGGCCTGGTAGTAAAGAGATCATGGGTTCTAATCCTGGATCCACCACTTGAGAAAGGAATCATATGGCTGGCAGGGAATAGGGGAGCAGGGGGACTATCCGCATTGAGTTCGAAGTCCCCAAGTTTCAAATTAACATCTTAATTATTCAAAAGGTACAAGTAATTCCATACAATGTATTAGAAATTTGGAATCTATTTTTTGGCTCTCTGAAATATAATAGGTGTTTTTCAGTGTCATTTGATTTGGAATCAACGCTTTTATTTTCTATTGTTTTTGAATGTTTTTGAAAGGTGTGGGTGACGGTGCACGCACACATAACTTTGTGCAGGAAAAGAGGACCCTGAAACCGCTCATGCTTGTCATTAGCCAGGTCTCCTATTTTGCAATCAGGAAAATGTTCCCTGCAGGCAAGGGAGGGAGAACACGGGGCAAAAATTCACACAACTTCCTGGCTGCCCTTACATGTTTTTATGTGATGGGGAAATCCTCACTCCCTCCTCACTCCCTAAACCCAACCACTTGGGATGATAAAACCGTGTCAGCACCCCAAACCTCACCGCCTCGATTAAATGGGGCACAGAGCAGCAGAAGAGAGTGAAAGGAGGGAGAGACTCAGAGGCAGCAAACTAGCCACTCAGTGGAAGGGAAATGGGTGCATCTCAAAAAGCAGCATATCTTACTGGTAGAACATGAGTTTGGGAGTCAGAGGCACCTGGGTTCTAATCCCTGCTCCACCACCTATCTGCTGTGTGACCTTGGGCAAGTCACAACTTCTGGGCCTCAGTTACCTCATTTGTAAAATGAGGAGCTCCAGGTGGGACGGGGACTGTGTACACCCTGATCAGCTTGTATCTCCCCAGTGCTTACAACGGTGCTTGGCACATAGTGAGCACTTAGCAAGTATCTAAATTATTATTATTTAGCTCTGCTCACCGCTCTGCAGCTGCAACAGCCAGTTTACAGCAGCAGCGGTGACTGGGTAATCTTCCCCTCTGGCTGGTGTCCAGTGTTCCTGGATCGGGGCATGCAGGAAATAATGTCTCTCTCTTGGTCAGGGAATGTGTCCCCTGTGGACCACAGGGAGAGCAGAGTCCTATATGCTTTGGTTGTCCTGAGCGCGACCTTTCCCGATTGGCTGTTATCCCATTCCCTTGAGAAAGCTGAGGCTTGAAAGGGGTCAGGTCCCTTCTTCAGGGTCATATGCCAAGTTAGAGGCAGAGCACAACAGAGCACCCGTCGCTCGAGGCCCAGCTCCGCTACTTGTCTGCGATTTGACTTTGGGCAAGTCTCTTCACTTCTACCTCAGTTACCTCATCTGTAAAATGGGGATTAAGATTGGGAGTCCCATGTGCAATATGGACTGTGTCCAACCTGATTACCCGGTATCTACCCCAGGGCTTAGAACAGTGCCTGGCACATAGTGAGTACTTAAATACCAAACAAAAAAGTGTCTCTGCAGCAGAAAGGCAATACATTAGCTTCAAATACAATCATCTCTGTTTTCCAGAGTATGGATTATATATCTTTGAACTGAAAACAAATTTATATTTTCCAGAGGGTTTTCACGTTATTTTTTTTCTCCTAGAGACTCGGTGAGAAAGGGAGAGACAACATCTACATCTATTAATCCTTATTTTAAACATGAAGACGGTGAGGCCCAGAGAGGTTAAGCGACTTAGTCACGGTCATTCGGCAGGCAAGTGGCAGAGCTGGGACTAGAACCCGGGTCCTCTGATTCTGATTCTTTCGCTGAGGCTGGAAGCTCCTCCAATAGATTGGAAGCTCCTTGAATGCAGGTGTCACATCTGCCAACTCTGATGAATTATACTCTCTCAAAGGCTTAGCTTAGGGCTCTGCACGCAGTAAGAGCTCAGTAAATTCCACTGATTGACCACTCAGATTAGATATGGGACCCAGCGTGGCCCAGGAGAGCTTAGTTTGGTTTCATCTTCCTAGGCCCTTCCCGTTGTTTAATCAGAAATGGGTTGTTGGGTTTATGGCAAGGATTTTGTTGCTGTTTACAGGGTTCTGGACTTCGAAAAGGCTCTATTCCCTGGAAAGGAAAGTAAGCAAAAAAGCAATAATAATAAGGGCATATGTTAAGTGCTTATTATATGCCGAGCACCGTTCTAAGCGTCGGGCTAATAATAATAATGTTGGTATTTGTTGAGCGCTTACTCTGTGCAGAGCACTGTTCTAAGCGCTGGAGTAGTTACAGGGTCATCAGGTTGTCCCATGTGAGGCTCACAGTTAATCCCCATTTTACAGATGAGGGAACTGAGGCACAGAGAAGTGAAGTGACTTGCCCACAGTCACACAGCTGACAAGTGGCAGAGCCGGGAGTCGAACCCATGACCTCTGACTCCGAAGCCCAGGCCCTTTCTCACAAGTTCATCAGGTTGGACACAGAACCTGTCCCACATGGGGCTCACACTCTTAATCCCCATTTTACAAATGAGGTAACAGGCACAGAGATGTAAAAGTGACTTGCCCAAGGTCACAAAGCAGACACATGGCAGAGCTGGGAGTAGGACCCAGGTCCTTCTGAGTTCCAGGACCGTGCTCTATCCACTAAGCCACACTGCTTCCCCAGTAAACAATGTATTCTATTTACTGAGAAGAAGAACAGACAGAGGACAGATGTGGGAGTCTGCGTAGCTCTGCAGAAGGTAGATGAATTTCCAGGTTCCTTTCAGTTCTAGCAGTCTATAAACATTGCTAGGGATGCCCTACTCAGTGTTGGTGTAACCTTGATTCTTTCTGAATAAAATAGTAATAATGATGTTGATCATGGAGATTAAGCGCTTCCTGTGTGCCACACTCCGTGCTAAGTACTGTGGTACGTTGCAACCAGATGATACACAGTCCTTGAAAGTCAGGATTCAGTCTAAGTAGGAGGGAGAATAACAATAATAATAATTATGGTATTTGTTAAGCGCTCACTATGTGCCAGACACTGTACTAAGTGCTGGGTGGATACAAGCACACCGGGTTGGACACAGTCCCTGTCCCACATGGGGCTCACAGTCTCAATCCGCATTTTACAGATGAGGTAACTGAGGCACGGAGAAATTAAATGACTTGCCCAAGATCACACAGCAGGGAAGTGGCGGAGCTGGGATTAGAACCCATGACCTTCTGACTCCCAGGCCCGTGATCCATCCACTCTGCCATGTTGCTTCTTAACTGGTACTAAACCTGATTTTTTTACCAAAGAGAGGCAACCGAAGAACAGAGAAGTTAATCGACTTGCCCACGGTCAAATAGCAGGCAAGTGGCAGAACGGAGATTAGATTCCAAGTCTCCTGACTCAGAGGCCTGTGCTACTTTCATTTGGGGACATTTTCCCTTTAAGAACTTTCCCGGACTTGGGCATGACACCTAACTCCTTGATGATATCAATTCACAAAGTGGAAGCAGAAAATCGTCTCTGAAGATGAAGCCCATAAAAGGGCCGGGGACGCTATTTTCCTGCCCGATTTGGCATGAGTGAATGGAAGAGTGCTCGATTTGCTGACAGCTAGAACTTCTATCCTTCACCTGATCTAAAGAGGCCCTGAATCAACGGAACAAAGCTTTGATGACTGTCCCGGTATAAAGCAGTCCACGCCCTTCTGAGCAAGACCTTTGTCCTTGGAGACTCCCTCCTATTGCTTTCTGAAAGCGATCGCTTGAGCATTAAAAATAGAATCGTGCCCCATCCCGAAGAAGGAAGAAAAGCCCGATTTAACATAAAATGATATGGAGTGGTTTTAATCCTTGATGCTTCCCTCTTCCATCTCAAACGATTTTTTCTTTTAAAGAAATTTTAAAGAGACATTTTCCACTCGGGACCGCTTTATTTCAGTGTGAGTTGAAAATATTTGCTTTTCCCCTTGTCATTGAATTTCAAAACTTTCTCTCTTCATTCCTTTATACTCTCCCCAGGTTTGTGAGAGGACTCTGGGCATGAGGAGAAGGTTTGATCAAAGTGGGGCAAGGAGTAAGTATTTTGGTAGGGGAAAGAACTATAGGTGAAACATTATGTCCTCAGGGGTATTAGTACAGTTTCTAATAGACGGTGAAGAACTCTACTCTAAGCAGTCATGGCTAGGCTTTACTTTTAAATACCAAAAAGGGCCCACCAAGCAACTGGGATTGGCTAATGGGTTGATCTCATCATAAAAACCTGGAGTGTATGATGGAGAGTCATCAGACCAGGGAGTGAGGCAGATCGGGCCTTCATCCTGCTGAAGTCTCCATTCTGCTTTGAGTCTGATCCTACCGAATGACAAGAAAAAGTAAGGGGAAATTAGTTGCCTTGGGTCTTGGTCTCGGTCTGTCTCTCTCATAGAGAAGAGGAGTGGCCTAGTGGATAGGGTACATGCCTGGGAGTCAGAAGGAACTGAGTTCTAATCCTGGCTCTGCCACTGCCGTGTGAACTTAGGCAAGTCACTTGACTTCTCTGTGCCTCATTTACCTCATTTGTAAAAAAGGGGACTGAAAATGTAAGCCCCATGTGGGACAGGGACTTTTGTCCAACCTGATGAACTTGTATCTAACCACAGTGCTAGGCACATAGTAAGCACTTAGATATAATGATAACATTCGAGGGTTTTACATTTATACCCATTCATGGCCAGAGCGACTGCAGGATAATGTCAGTGCTGTGCAATAACTCAGCTGATGCCAGGGTTGTCACCTGATTCTATACCACCTTCCTTATCCAGTTACTTTGGGGATTTCTGCTGGACTTGAAAAGCTCTATGAGATACCCTAGGTGGTTCTTTAATCAGAAACCTTCATCACCTTTCCCAAGACCAACTGTCATTTCGTGGCTCAGTGGAAAGAGTCCGGGCTTGGGAGTCAAAGGTCATGGGTTCGAATCCCAGCTCTGCCTCTTGTCAGCTGTGTGACTGTGGGCAAGTCACTTGACTTCTCTGTGCCTCAGTGACCTCATCTGTAAAATGGGGATTCACTGAGCCCCACGTGGGACATCCTGGTGACCCTGTATCTACCCCAGCGTTTAGAACAGTGCTCTGCACATAGTAAGCGCTTAACAAATACCAACATTATTATTATCATTCTTTACTTCTGGCAGTTTGACATTCCCCTCCACAGAGACAAATGGGTTGGACTTTGGACCTGGGTAGTTTGGACTTTGGAGCTCGTTCTGTCCCCTTAGCAGTGATACAGGCTCTTTTCCTTTCTTTGCCTTTCTATGCTATGCTAAGATTCCTTGCTATGGTTCATCCCATAAAATCACTCTCAGGAACCAAGGTTTAATGTCAAAGTCTTGTTGCTTTTTTTTTTGTAGCTGCAGTTTGGTGGAGAAGAACTCTCCAGACCCAGTTCCAGATTTGCCAACATCTATGGCCCTCCAAAGGACTGACAGTGCATCAGCATAATTTTTTTCCAGTAGGATCCACGTTATCTCTGTGGACTTAATTTAGTACATGCCCAAACTGTGTCTCTCTCTCTCCCTTCCCAGGCTTCCCTCCCTTCCCCCTGAAGTAGAAATATTGTCTTTGGCTGCAAAACATCAATTCCCAATCTGGTGGTATTCTCGGGGGAGGACTGAGCACACTGACAGTTACAAAGAGCAAGGAAAGAAAAAGCAGATGAAGATGGAAGAGTTCAACCTAGATAGAAAATCCAGATAAACTCAGACAACAAAGCATTTTCCCCAGAAAATAAAACAGAATGAAGACCTCCCTATACAAGAGGAAAACAACTGCACCTGAACTTTGGCCCTCCTTAATTGAGTCCATGAGATACATGTATCCAGGAGAGAACTGGCTCTGAATGAAATTCATTACTACTATTGTCTCCGCAGACAATGCCGATTGTGTTAAGTTTCAGTTCCTTGGCATTTTGCTAGTTTTCCAAGAGTTTGATTCCCTTAAGAACATTTTCTCTAGGCTATCTAAGACTTTCAGCTGCTGCCAGTCCTAGTCTTTATGCATCCCCAGGACAATGTCTTTTATGCATATGTGTATATTGACATATAAATATATAGGACAGTCTCTGACTTGCAGCATTGCTCCTTCAGTCTCATGCGAGTGCAGTGCAGGGGGCTGATCCTTTCACACATCCTTTTTGCCCACAAATTCAAATATAAGAACATCATGCCCACATTTCAAAATTTGACTGTGAAAATGTCCCCATGCTTATCTTCTCCCGATCCATTATGGTCCCGTGATTTAGCTGAGCCCAAAAGGTAGGACAGAGAATGATGATGATGCTTATGGTATCTGTTAAACGCTTACTATGTGTCAAGCACTGATCAGAACACTGAGCACAGACAGCGTACCCTGAATAGGAACATTAACCCACATTTAGCTAGGCTGAAGTCTAGCGGTAACAAGTGTGTAACCCAAGTCTGTTCACATTTGGAGCTCGATCTGTTCCCTTAGCAGTGATGCAGACTCTTTTCCTCTCTTTGCCTTTCAGATTCCTTGATGCGGTTCATCCCCTACAGTCGGTCCCGGGAACCAAAGTTTAATGTCAAAGTCTTCTTGTTTTCTTTTTGTAGCTGCAGTTTGGTGGAGAACTCTCCAGATCCAGTTCCTGATTTGCCCAACATCTATTGCCCTCCAGAGGACTGACAGTGCAGCAGCATAATTTTTTTCCAATAGGATCCACTTTACCTTTATGGACTTAATTTAGTACTGTGTGTGTGTGTGTGTGTGTGTGTGTGTGTCTCCCTCCCTTCCCCTGCTTCCTTCCCTCTCCTCTGAATTAGAAATATTATCTCTGGCTGCAAAATATCAATTCCCAATCAGGTGGTATTCTCAGGAGAGGACTGAACACACTGACGATCGCAAAGTCTCACTTGGAGCAGAATTCCAAACCAGCACTTGTACTTAATGTGAGGAAAGCACACTGTCCATGCAGAGGTACGAATGTAGAGATAACTGTGTGTGGTCCCACTGTATGGTTGTGTTTGTGACAGTTCCAGGCTAGCCAGAGGCCTCTCTCAATACAACTAGTCTTTATTTTGGATGGATCAGAAGTTGCCAGCTCAGTCTGCTCCAATGTCCTTAATTCTCAAAACAAGTCTTGTAGGAGAAAAAGATGAATATCAATAGTGGGCATTTGGGGGTGGGTGGGGGGGGGAGGAAAGGGAAGAAAGAGAGAGAGAGAAAAAGGGACAGAAACGGAGACAGAGTATGCGACACACGTATATTTATATATGTATATATCAGAAAAAGTGATTGCTTTGTGATTCACTGGTTAAACATCCTCTACTAAGGCCTAATTTTAATTGTTTAATGACCTTTGGATTATTGGCAACTAGTACTTAGAAATTTTATTACAAAATTTGAACATTAAGCCTTTAGAAAAGTTCAGGACTTTCCAAATCAATATTCTCACATAGTCTCAAGGGTAGGAAAATTCTGAAGGTGATCTTTTTTTTAAAAAAAAAAAAATCTTAATCTTGAATTTATGATTTAAAAAGTTAATTTCATTCAATATGGGAATCAGCAAGGACTACTGGAAAGAACAAAGGCCTGAGAATCAGAGGAACAGGGTTCTAATTTCGGCTCTGCCAATCGTCTGTTGTGAATCTATGGGCAACTCACATTACTTCTCTGTACCTGTTACCTCATCTGTAAAATGGGGATTTAAACTGTGAGCCTTATGTAGGACATGGTCTGTGACCAACCTGATTAAGTTGTACGTGCCCCAGTGTTTAGTACAGTGCCTGGTACATAGTAAGAGCGTAACGATACCATTAAAAAAAATTCACATCGGTGCCCCAGTGATGACCTTGGTGCTGGACTAGATACAAGGTAATCGGGTTGGACACAGTCCCTTTCCCATATAAGACTCATAGACTTAATTCACGTTTTCCAGTTGAGGTAACTGAGACCCAGAGAAGTGAAGCAACTTGCCCAAAGTCACACAGCAGACATGTGGCAGAGCGGAATTAGAACCCAGGTCCATCTGACTCCCAGGCATGTGCTTTATCCACTAAGCCATGCCACATCTCTGTGTGGCACAGTGGAGATAGGAAGCTTTTCTATCATCTATAATACCCACCACAAAAATCTATGTAGCAGCATATATCAATCAGTGATGTTCATTGAGTGCTTACAGTGTGCAGAGCATTCTACTTAGCGCTTCAGAGAATACAGTGCAACAGAGTTGATTCTCTGCCTGCAAGAAGTTAGGCAGCAGAGTCATCAAAAAGCAATTTCATGAAGAGCTGTGTAAATTTCATGAAGAGCTGTGTTAAATGATTGTATTTTACAAGCTATTGTTTGCTGCTGTTGTGCCCAGATGAAGCAACATTTACAAGATTTGCTCATTTTAGGGTCCCAAACAAATCATTTCCTCTGGGAAGGTGTGGGAAATGAGTGTTTATAATTTAAGAGATTCTTTTTCAAAAAAAATGAAGCAGCTTCATTTACTTTTCAGAAAAAGAAAAAGGCAAGATAATTTGTAATTAAAGATGGGTTCGCTTGGTTAAGATTAAGATTGTATGTTTAGACATCTTCTTTCATTTGTTATTTTTTCTAAAGGGTAAAGGGGTAGCAGAACTTGATCTGATTGTTCGACTTTGCACCAGAAAAAGAGTGGGCCTCTCCTAACTCGAAACAGCTGGTGCCAGGGCCTTGCAGCAGCAAGTGGATTAAAAAAATGTATATGTGGGCTCCACAGTCAACTGAGTAATTGTTCATTTCTTACTCTTCCTCACAGAAACACCCCTTGTGTTGTTATGTAGTCTAGGAAGCTGGATAAATGGCTTCTCTATAACACAGCGGGACAACGCCCCCCTCCCCACAAATAGAAGCAGAGAAGCAGTGTGGCCTAGTGGAAAGAGTACGGGCCCCGGAATCAGAGGACCTGGGTTCTGATGCCGGCTCTGCCACTTGTCTGCTGTGTGACTTTGGGCAAGTCGCTTCACTTCTCTGTGCCTCATTTACTTCATCTGGAAAATGGGGAGTAAGATTGTGAGCCCGTGTGAGACAAGAGGCTGTGTCCAACTTGATTATCCTGTATCTACCTCGGCATTTAATATAGTGTCTGGCACATAGTAAGTACTTAAATACCATTAAAAAAAAATGGATGGTCTAAGAATTGGTAGCCTCTCCTGTTTAACCTATCAGGACTTCCTACGTTTTGTGCAGAATGGTTTACCTATGATGGTTTGGCATAGACTGAAAAATCTAGGCAAAACCCAGATATTTGGATCTAGTTTGGGGAGGGGTTGTTTTTTTTTTCCCCCCCTCATCGATGAGGTTTTTATCTGACTATTCTGAACTCTAACGAGTTCTAATTTCCTCTTGGGGAGGCAAAGTGTCTACTTTCTCCATTGTATTGCACTCTCCAAAGCACTTAGTACAGTGCTCTGCACGCAGTAAGCACTCAACAAATACAATTGTCTGCTTGATCGATGTCCACTTTTACCTCCTCTCACATTCCCCCAACATTCCAGAGAGAGGAAGCAGTCTTTTCCAAAAGTTTATTTTGATTCAGAAAACCTGTGCTTCCCACGTGTACCCAGCCATAGTCATTTAATTCCTTCTCATCCTGTTGGCTGTATTACTTGGCTTTTTTTTTTTTTTCCACTCAAACGACAGAAACGTCATGAATGATGGAGAAAAGGTAAAATAAAATTTTCTGCTCTTTCTCTTTGCAAAGACTTGGGTCATGTGAAAATTTTTTTTTACATATCAACTACCTATCTGCAATCTGAAAGGTACCCCAATGGGAAGAAAAGCATTACTATGAAGAACTTGGAAATTACATAATTTTGTATAAGTATGTAATGCAAGCAGCAAGGCTTAGTGGATAGAGCACAGGCCTGGGAGTCAGAAGGACCTGGGTTCTAATACTGGCTCTGCCATAGGTCTGTTATGTGACCTTGGACATATCACTTTACTTTGGGCCTCAGTTACCTCATCTGTAAAATGGGGATTAAGAATACAAGTCTTATGTAGGACAGGACTGTGTCCACCCTGATTAACATGCATCTACTCCAGTGCTTACAACAGTGCCCGGCATAGAATAAGTGCTTAACAAATACCGTTATTATCATCGTTAAATTCTGCTGTTCCACATTATAAGGTATTTAATAGAGAACTTGAGCAAATGGTATCCACTTTTCTTGTCTTCCAGGCCAAATATTTTCCTGATAATCATGACTAGCCTATCATTCCTAAGAAGACCGTTTCTATTCTTCAGGCTCCTAGCGGACTGGGAACGGGGGTATTGCCGAGTCGCCTTGGAAATTGTTTGAATGGAATTCATTTTTAAGTGTATCTGGTTTCTGACAAATGCAACATTCTTTCCTCACCCACACTTAGACTAAGCTCAGTGGGGCCTGGGAATGTGTCTGCTATATTGTCCTCTATGAAGGGCTTAGTACAGTGCTCTACACAGAGTAAGTGCTCAATAAGTACAACTGATTGGCTGAATGATTGGCTAGTGATCTTAGTTCTGCCTTAGTGAATGTCATGTGGCACTTTGAGACACGCACTGAATTGCAACTTTACCACAGGGGAAGCTCCCAGATTCCTCAAATTCAGCTAATCGGTGGCCACGACTGCTTGGGACATAGCTAATGACGGTTTGACTAAAAAAGACCTTAGTACTGTGCCTTGTCACGTAGTAAGCATTTAACAAATACCATAAAAAAGAACTGAACTTTCATCCTCTTAAGTGTTCTAAAGTCATCCTCGATCAAATGAAAAGGAGATTTGTCCCCAGTTCTTTGTGCTGTAACATTTTCAGATTAGAGATTATGAGAGCACCAGTCACAGAACAATCTCTACCCTCACCAACTCTGAAATTAAACTAGCTGACCACAGCCTCCTCGTATGTCTTTTTTCACACACATTCACTCACCACAAACCTGTCCCCAATTAGAGGCCTCTAATCCACTGACCCACTCCATTTTCTAATTTTATAGTCAAACTACTTTCTCTAGGTACACAAATTGTTGTCCTCAACACCATCCTCTTCACTCAACTCAACTCTCCCACTCCACTGTTCTTCCGCCAATCTCGTACCACTAACCTGTAGTCCTGGATCACCACCACTGTCCACTTCCTTCACTGCTGGATATGAGCTGCTGAGTGCTGCTGGTGGAAATCCGGACATCAAGGTGATGTCATCCATAACATTCATTCTTACTTGCTTAACTGTGCCCTCTCCTTCACCCAGCAAAATTCTCTCTCTATCCTTGACTCCCATGCCCATTGCCCTGACTACTTGTTTCAGAGGTTTAACTGCGTCCTCAAACTCCCTCCCTACCTTCACAACTTTGCCAAATTCTGTTCTTTCTTCTCCATGCAAACTCCTGCTACACTGATCCAAGCATTTATCCTAATCCATCTTGAATCTATCAACCTCCCTGCTGAAGTCACTGCCTCCTCCCTCTCTAGTCCATATTTCACTCTGCTGCCTCCACAGTTTTTCTAATAGAAAAGTGTGTTAATGTCTCCCCACTCCTCAAGAACCTCCAGTATTATCCTCCACCTCCACAAACAAAAACTCTTTATCAACTTTAAAACACTTAGCTTCCCCCTTCCTATCCTACTTGATTGATCTCCTTCTACAATCTAGCCCACACATTTCCCTCTTCTAACCCCAACCTACTCACTATATCTCTCTCATCTCTTTCACTGCCAACCTCTTGCCCCAATAACAATAATAATAATAATAATGATGATATTTAAGCACTTACTATTTGCAAGGCACTGTACTAAGTACTGGGGAGGAGGCAGGCAATTCGGAGTGGACATAGTCCCTGACCCTCATGGGGCTCACACTCTTCTTCTCTCTTTTACAGGCGAGCTTAATGAAGCACGGAGAAGTGAAGTGACTTGCCAAGGCTTGGCCTCTGATATAAGATTACTCAAGGTTGCAGGGCGTTAAGGAGATGGGCCAGAATTTGGGAAAATCCCACAATGCTCTCTGTCCATCCGCTAGATCTCTTGATGTTATAGTTCTAAGGCAGGCTGGGAGAAGGACTAAAAGGATTATGGCTGGATCTGTGAATTTTCCAGCATTCTCCTCTGTTGTGTGAGTTTAGAGCCAACTGATAGATTTGCCTTTTGCAGATCTGGCTCAGAAACAGGTACTTCAAACACCATAATGTCTCAGAAAAAAAAGTCTTGCCTTTTGAAGATAAGACTGGTCAGTAAATCCACAATTATCTCAAACTACAGTGAGGCCATCTCAGGCCCAATTGCTTAAGGGGTATGTTTGCCCCTAAAGAATGGGTAAATAGAATTCACAGGTCGAAACAGACCCCTTACCCTAACATTGATACATACACACACACACTCCTTAGATCTTCATGTTTGAAGATAATCCTCTGTTAGTGAGATCTATGTAAAATGTGCAAGGTTTAAAGGACTAATATGACACCAATAAACTAATCCATCTTGTGTGCAGTTAAAAGAGTCCTTTACTGTATCACTGTGTCTCTTCCTGAAACCTCTGCTCTAGCAGAACACGGCTCCGACTGCCACATAGCAAGCAGGGTGTGCCTGTGGTTTTTATTCTGAACGGCCTGCTGTTTAACCACATTGACTCTGATCGTTTGGTCCCATTTTTCAAACAGTTGTTCTGTCACACATGAAGAGGCTCATGACTTTGGTGAACCGCCCCCCCCCACCGGAAGCCAGATTTGCTAAGTATTGTCAGAGCCCATGTCTCGGGACGGAATAAGATCCAACTGCGTTATTTAAAAAATAGTGGTCTTGCCCCTTTATTGATGTCTGTCTCCCCTTCTAGACTGTAAGCTCCTTGTGGGTAGGGAATGTGTCTGATTATTGCTATCTTGTACTCTCCCAAGCGCTTAGCCCATTACTCTGCACACAGTATGTGCTTGATAAATGCAACTGATAAATGACTTTCCCCTATCTGCTGGGTTGCAAAGATCAGGTCTGAGGTGTTAAATGTAGGCCTGACTAGCTAAAAATATTCTTTAATTAGGCACCGGAGAAGGACTCGGCTAGGAACATAGGGAGGCATCTTGTATTTCACACTAGCAGCTCTGTACATTGTCCATGCGTTTGGATTTGTACCCTTTAATCAGTCAGTCGTACTTACTAAGCTCTTTATGCAGAGCACTGTACTAAGCACTTAAGCTTTAAGCACTTACTATGCACCTCACCTCAGTCCCTGTAGGACTTACCTACCTATCAATAATTTAATATCTGTCTCCTTTCTCCTTGAAGTCGGTCTTTATCTTTTTTACTTTTTAATGGTATTTGTTTTGCACTATGTACCAAACACTGTTCAAAGTACTGGGGTGGATACAAGGTAATCCGGTTGGAAACAGTCTCTGTCCTACATATGGTTCACAGTTTTAATCTCCATTTTACAGATGAAGTAGCAGAGGCATAGAAAAGTTAAGTGACTTGCCTAAGGTCACACACACAAGTGGCAGAGCTGGGATTAGAAGGACACTCTGATTCCCACTAGGCAACACTGTTTCTCAAAGCACTGGTGTAGCCTTTTAAATCTAGGCATCTCTTCATCGCTCCATAAATTGAGAAAAAGGTCTCGGCAAGAGAAAAAGGTCTCGGCAACTATCTAGCAGTAAATCCCCTCCTTACTGATTGATTTCTACAGGAATGTTATCAGAACCAGTGCTTCACCCTTTTACAAAACCACAGCCAACACTTGTATTTCTCAGGGGACATTCGATTCAGGAGAAATAAAAAAAAAAATTACAGGACAATTCATGGAATAAGAACAACAAAAAAAGAAACTAAGAGGGTAATCCGTAGTGAGCACCTAACTAATCTTTCTTCCACTGAAACGTAAGAGACTGGCAGGTATTCGATTAAAGGGAGGAGAGTGGTTTAGGATGTTTGCCATTTGGCTGAATCCATGCAATCCTTCAGACACACTGGGAGTCCTTTTTCTCCTACTAAAATTTGTGTTCTGATTCAACTTCCCCTTTATCAGCTCGTTTCCGAACAGATGCTACCTAGTAATAGCCAATTACTGATGGAGTGAATTAATAATAATGACGATGGCGGCATTTGTTAAGCACTTCCAATGTGCAAGGCACTGTTCTAAGTGCTGGGGAGGATACAAGGTGATCAGGTTGCCCCACGTGGAACTCACAGTCTTAATCCCCATTTTACAGATGGGGTAACTGAGGCACAGAGAAGTGAAGTGACTTGCCCAAAGTCACACAGCTGACAAGCGGCAGAGCAGGGATTTGAACCCATGACCTCTGACTCCCAAGCCCGTAGTCTTTCCACTGAGCCACGCATTGTATTTACTGGGCACCTGCTGTGCACACAGCACTGAACTAAGCATTTGAGAGAATGCAAGCAGAGACACATTCCCTGCCCTCCAGGCGTTGACAATTTAAGTGTTTTCATTAATTATTATTGTTGTTATATATGTTAAGCACTTAGTATGTGTCAAGCTCTGTTCTAAGCACTAGGGTAGAGACAATTACTCAGGTCAGACACAATTTCTGTTCCACATGGGCCTCACAGTCAAAGAATAGAGTGGAACCTCATTTGTGAAGAAAGGAAAAAGTTGCTTCTAAATCTGAGGACCCTAAAATTTCAGGGCAGTGGATTTGGTTTGGTCAAACGTGAGATGGTTCATCAGTGTTTGGAAAAAAACAAAAGCCAAATCGTAAATGATGAATCAGTGCTTACAGTCGGGAGCAAAAGGAAACGTTCTAACTGTCAAATTATGTAATGCCGATCACGTCTCTCTCAGACATCCAAACTGTTGCCGGGAAGGAGGGGAAAAAGGGTGCAGCAATAGTAAATCACAACTCTAATGACCAGTTACGAGCATTTATGTCATCATTCTTGTATGCATCGGGTTGAAGTTATGAAATGCTGCTTTCAGAAGAGGACAAAGTCTCCCTCAGTCAACGCCCATAGTTATTAATTTCTATGGTAGAATAGGTAGTTGGGGGTACATGGGGCACAATTTGGGGTGAGTGCAAGATTACATTTGGGATATGCCAAAGCAGCAGATTTCATGTGTTGAAACTACCTGGGACTGATGTGTAGGTACTGTGCTTTTCTATTTTGTCTGGTATTGTGGTTCGAAATGATTACTTATCCCTGGGTTTTCAGTAAAACAACTAATCAGTACAGAGGGGGGCTTCCAACTCTATTGTATCACTCTCTCCCAAGCACTTAGTACAGTGTTCAACCCACATTAAGCACTCAATAAGTACCACTGACAATGATCAATCAATGGTATTCATTGAGTTTAAGGAGTGCTTACTATGCGCAGAGCACTACACTGAGCACTTGGGAGAGTACAACCCAATAGAGAGGGTAGACATGATCCCTGTCCACAAGGATATCATTCATTACAACTTACATACTACTTGTATAATTTCCCAGTTTCCTTAAAGAGCTTATAAAAATGACTCACCGTCATAAATCAAGCTAACCTTCAAACCCTTGAGCCCTCTGTGTGGTTTCATCTGAAAAGGATCACACAGGCTTAGTGGAAAGAACACGAGCTTGGGAGTTAGAGGCCGTGGCTTCTATTCCCAGCTCGGCCACTTATCAGCTGGGAGACTCTGGACAAGTCACAACCTCTCTGTGCCTCAGGTACCTCATCTGTAAAATAGAGATGAAGACCGTGATCCCCACATAGGACAACCTGCTTACCTTGTATCTACTCCAGCGCTTAGAACGGTGCTTGGCATCTAATAAGCGCTTAAAAACCATCATCATCATTATTAACTCCACTCATCGATACCAACTGTCTTCCAGATTCTAAGTTAACACATTATCACTAATTGAGTATATTAATGACTTGGATTGGTAAGAATTTACAGGTCTGAAGGATACTGTGCACGCTGCCCTCATGTGCTATGGGGGGGGGGGGGGACACCCTATTTAGTGAATTGGGTGTCAAGGGGAGATTACCTTTTCTGAGCCATTTACTTTTGCAACCTGTCTTTAAAAAATTCAATCAGTTCACCTAACTCACCCATCTCCTAACCGTGAGCACTTGCTGTGTGAAAAACACTGTAGCAAGCACTTGGGAATATCTCCCCCTTTAGACTATAAACTCACTGCGGGGAGGGAACGGGTCTACCGATTCTGTTGTATTGCATTCTCCCCATGTTCTGCACACAGTAAGCACTCAATAAATACCATCGACTGATTGACTATGGACCCAGAATGTGTTGGGCTAAACTGGCCAAGCTTGCCATCTGCCACTCCTGCTGATGCCCAGCCACAGAACCACGACTTCATCATTTGCTTTCATCTCCCTGGCAGATATTAGCTGGGGATTCCTTCCCTGTCTCGGGCCACAGCAGGAACCGGGGACTGAGGCTTCGACTCCTTCCCTCTAGACTGTGAGCTCGTTGTGAGCAGGGACTGGGTCTATTATATTGTACTCTTTCAAGCACTTAGAACAATGTTCTATACACAGTGAGCACTCATTAAATAAGATCGATTCCCACTAGGCAGCAAAAACCTGGAGATGTGAAATGTAATTCTATTTTCATTCACTCAAGACCGGTCTTTGACTTTAAGCTCCTTGAGGGTCTGAATCTCCTTCTTCGGGTGTACTCTCCCTTCCGCTCAGTACAGTGCTCTGCCCAGGACTGGTTTCAAGTGGTATGAGGGTGAGGCAGGTGCCTTGGGAACTACTATCAGGGGTGCAGTGATTGGTTGAAGGCAATTACCAGAGCCACATAATAATAATAAAGTTGGTATTTGTTAAGTGCTTACTATGTGCAGAGCACTGTTCTAAGCACTGGGGTAGATACAGGGTAATCAGGTTGTCCCACGGTCTTGATCCCCATTTTACAGATGAGGTAACTAGGCACAGAGAAGTTAAGTGACTTGCCCACAGTCACACAGCTGCCAAGTCTTTGTTAAAGCCTGGGAGGGGAACACTAAAGCCATGGAACAAGAGAATGGGACCAAGGGTCCCACTAGCAAAAAACACGCTTATTTATGGGTTTGTCGCCTAGAGACCTGGTCTCTATTTCCAACTTCACCACTTGTCGGCTGTGTAACTTCGGGCAAGTCACCTACCCTCTCCGGAACAGTTTCCTCAGCTAAAGACAGGATTAAATCCTACTCCCTTCTACTTAGATTGTGAGTCCAATGTTGGACATGGACTCCGTCCAGTGTGATTACTTTGAACCTACCCCAGTGCTTAGTATGGTGTTTGGCACAAGGTAAGGGTTTTCCAAGTACTGTAATTGTTATTATTCAGTGAGCCACCATGTAGACTGTATAGTGTGCACGCACGTAGTGTGTTGTAATGACTGCCTCAGGGAACTTAAGTGTCTGAAGTCAGACTTGAGCATATAGTAGATGTTCAATAAATACCAGCGGTTGATTGACTTGTCCTCATTAAAAATAAATGAATAAAATAATCATCCTAAAATACACCACTAGTCCCCAAAAGATTTTTCTTTTCAAAGGGAGAAATTGTAAATATAGAAATACCATTTTTTCCACAGCAAATTCTATGACGTCTTTGTGAAAGATATCTCTTCATCATCCTTCCTAGATATTCCTAAACTCTTTCCTCCAGGGACACCACTTTAAACCTCATATTTCTTAAGCACATCTTAGTTCAAGGTAGCAATTGCCATTATCATACTGAATTTCTACTTCATGGGGGGGGGGGGCGGCAAGAAAAAAAACTCAGCTTCATAGACGACAGGGAAGGATATTTCCAATATCAAAATCGGTTAAATTCAGACACCCTCTATAAAGCACTTAAGTACACTTACTCTATCGTAACATGATTCCAATCAAACACAATTTTGCATATCTGTGAAGGTGTAGGAAATGAGGCCCAGCGGGGCCAAGAGACTGGCATTAGGTGACTCAGAGAAGAAATATAGGTGGCACTCATTCCTAATTCAATTTCTGCACTTAGGTCTCTACTGCTGTGGTCTATCTGAAAACACTTCCAAAGCCTCGATTCAATCAGTCGTTCAGTGGCATTTAGTGAGCACTTAATTTGTTCAGAGGACTACACTAAGTGCTTGGGAAACACAATGCAACAGATTCGGTAGATGAGAACCCTGCCCTCATGAAGTTTACAGTCTCCCTGGAGACACACACGTTAAAATGAATGAGGGATAGGGTAAATAGTAGAGTATAAAAGGTATTTACATACATGCTGCAGGCTGGGATGAGTATTAGAGTGGTAAGGCCTATGCAGTCAAGTACATAGTCGATGTAGAGGGTAGGGTGGATAGAGGAAATGGGGGTTTAGTCAGGGACGGCCTTTAGTAGGAGATGTGATAGGTTTGGATTTTCCTCATTACTTCTTGAAAGCATCAGACCAACCTCCTGTGAGCCCGGGCTTAGGAGTTAGAGGGCTTGGGTTCTAATCCAGGCTCTGCCATTTGTCTACTGTGTGACCTTGGGCAAGCCACTTCACTTCTCTGGGCCTTAGTTCCCTCATCTGCAAAACAGAGATTTAAGACTGCGAGTCCCATGAGGGACAACCTGCGTGGCTCAGTGGAACGAGCCCTGGCTTTGGAGTCAGAGGTCATGGGTTCGAATCCCGGTTCGGCCACTTGTCGACTGTGTGACTGGGTAAGTCACTTCACTTCTCTGTGCCTCAGTCACCTCATCTGTAAAAGGGGGATGAAGACTGTGAGCCTCACGTGGGACAACCTGATGACAGTTTTCATCCCCATTTTCCAGATGAGGTAACTGAGGCCTAGAGAAGTGAAGTGACTTGCCCACAGTCACACAGCTGACAGGTGGCACGGCTGGGATTCGAACCCATGACCTCTGACTCCCAAGCCCGGGCTCTTTCCACTGAGCCACGCTGGTGGAGCCGGATTAGAACCCAGTCTTTCTGACTTCCAGGAACCATTACTACTACAAGATGATCAGTTCAGATACAGTTCTTGTTGCAAACGGGACTCACGGTCTAAGGGTAAGGAAGAACAAATGTTTACTCCCCACTTTACAGAGGAAACTGAGGCACAGAGAAATTAAATGACTTGCCCAAGATCACAGAGCAGGCAAGTGTGGAGCTCAAATTAGAACCCAGCCCTATGCTGTCTCCACTGGGCCATGCTGCTTTACTGTTATTACTGTTGAAACCTCTTTCTAATGAATGAAAAAGAATGGGACATTTGAAAAAATGTTTAGAATGAGGAAATTGGGTCTACATGGGTTTTAGGCTGGTCTTTTGGAAAAAAAAACCCACAATAGAGTAAGAACCAGTTTCATAAGACTGATTTTAAGTTGACTCCCCCCAGCCTCCTGTCTCTCCCCACTCCAGTCCATACTTTACTCTGCTGCCCCGATCATTTTTCTACAGAAACATTCGGGCCATGTCACCTGGCTCAAAAAACACAAGTGGTTGCCTATCCACCTTCGCAAACAAAAACTCCACACCATTGGCTTTAAAGCACTCCACCAGCTTGTCGCCTCCTATTTCGCTTCTCTCCTTCTGCAACCCGGCATCGCACACTTCGCTCTCTAGTGCTAACTTTCTCACTGTGCCTTGATCTTGCCCGTCTCTCCGTCAACCCCTAGCCCACGACCTGGCCTGGAATGCCTCCTTAAATCTGACAGGTAATTATTCTCCCCCTACTTCAAAACCTTAGTGAAGACACATCTCCTCCACGAGGTCTTCCCAAGTTAAGCCCCACTTAACTCCTCTATGCCTCAGTTACCTTAAAAAAAAGGAAAACCACACGACAGTTATTAATGATGATGATAACATTAGTATCTTAAGCACTCGTTATGGTCCAAGCACCATACTAAGCTCACGGATAGATAAAAGATAAGAGATCGGACACAGTCTCTGTCCCATATGGAGTTCACAGTCTAAATAGAAGGGAGAACAAGAGTTTAATATCCAATTTGTGGGTAACGAAAGTATGGCACAGAGAGGTTGAGTGACCTGCCCAAGGTCACACAGCAGGGCAAGTGGCAGAACTGGGATTAGAATCCAGGTCCCCCCATGATACTTAGCCCAGTATTTGAATAAATACCCTCCACCTAGCCAATCCATGAATTACCCGGGCTGGTACTCATCCTAAAGCACAAATGATCCTTTCTGACAGGACTCCTACTTTTTAAAGAAAGGGCACAATGGAGATAGGATTTCAGAGAACAGGTTTGAAGACCCCAGAGCACATTAGCAGCATACCCATACCTCCAGTGTGACTGAGATCTCAGCTGGCAAATTGGAAAAGTGAATGGAAAAAATAAATGTCCAGGAACTGGACTATAAACGGAATCAAATAATAGGAGACAAAGGAAAAGGCTGTGGTTACAAAAACTGATTCCTAGAATGACAGTGAAGGAGGGCTGACACAAATAGGCTCTCAGGAGAAATATGTGAGTTGTCGGCAGGAAATGTATCCGTTATATGGTTGTGCTGTACTCTCCCAACCGCTTAGTACGGTGCCATGTAGTCAGGAAGCACTCAAAACGTATGATAGATTAAGAAGGCAGAGAATATGGCCCTGAAAGTTTAACTACTAAATGATGAAGCAACAGCCATGTCTTTTCTAATACCAATTTATAGTTTAGCAAAAATGCTTTATGCTTACAGACTATCTTTCAATCAGAAAATCTCAATCAATGGTGTTTATCGAGTGCTTACTGACTGCAAAGCACTGTACTATACGCTTGGGAAAGTACAACAGACCTGGAAGGCACATTTCCTGCCCACAACAAGCTTACAGTCTCAACTCCCTTTATGGAAATTTAGCAATGCTTATACCCTCCCAACTATTAAATAAATGCCATAGGGCATCACCATCACCACAGGGTAAGTGTACAACCGCAAGGAATCCCAAACCCAGTCCATTTCGGCCCCTGCCATGTCTGATCTGGCCCTTTCTACTTTTCAATATCCAGGCTGCGGAGTATGCTCAGGTGAAAGGGCAAACTCCCAACTGAATATGGAACTGCAAACCTGGAAAGTGAGCAAGAATGGTTGGATATCAGTGCAGCATGGATCCTAACAGAGAAGCAGTATGGCTTAGTGGATAGAACATAGGCCTGGGAGTCAGAAGGACCTGGGTTCTAGTCCCGGCTTCACCACCTTTCTGCTGTGTGACCTTGGGCAAGTCACTTTACTTCTCTGTACCTCAGTCACCTCATCTATACAATGGAGATCAAGACTATGAGCCCCGTATGTGAAAGGGACCGTGCAGAACCTGATTATCTTGTATCTACGCCAGGGCTTAGAAAAGGGCTTGGCACATAGTAAGTACGTAAATACCACCACCTTCAGCAGCATCATTACAGTGCTCTGAACACAGTAAGCGCTCAACAAATGCCATTGATCGATTGATCGAAATGCCATGGATGCATCTCGATTCTAATTTATCTTGATTCTATTTATTGCCATCGTGATTCTATTTATTGTCATTGTTCTTGTCTGTCCGTCTCCCCCGATTAGACTATAAGCCCGTCAAAGGGCAGGGACTGTCTCTATCTGTTACCGATTTGTACATTCCAAGCGCTTAGTACAGTGCTCTGCACATAGTAAGCGCTCAATAAATACTATTGAATCAATGAATGAATCTCTCCCAGAACGCTCCATCTCCATCTGCAATCATTCTGATAGTGTATTCATAGATTTTTCTTGGTAAAATTACAGAAGGGGTCTACCATTGCTTCCTTCTGTGCAGTAAACCTGAGTCTCCACCCTTGACTCTCTCCCATGCCACTGCTCCCCAGCAGAGGTGAGTTTTGATTTGTAGCACATCACCTTCCACTTGCTAGCCACTGGCCAAGCTAGGAAGGGAACGGGTAGGCCTCTGCTTGACTCTCCCTCCCATAGTCGAGACTGGTAGAGTACCGGAAACTCTCCGGGTGTTACCCTGAGAGGGAAATATCAGCACCGTCAAGCATTGATAATTTTATACAACAAAGAGTGATCACTGTAAATTTGATAAGACGTGCAAGATCTGATCATTTTTTGGCCTGGTTTACTATCACATTTTCTGGGAAAAACGTCAAATGAATTCACACAGATAGGTTCTTGGCACGAAATACAAAATGTTATAGGTCTGTCATTTGAAGACAAAAAATATTACTCTGATTTTGGATAACATCTCATGTCAGAATTATCGATCGTTTTGCTCTTTGGTAAATTTAATGAATGTGAAAATATAAGGATCCGCTTTTTCCCCCCACTCCACAGTACAACTGGTGAAAAAAAAAAGGATTTTCAATTTTTCTTTTTACTCGAAGGAGTTGCATTTGGCAGAGTTGCCTCCAGAAAATGAGAGGTGAAAAGATATGATAAAACATGTAGGTGGGTAAGCCAGGATTCATGAAGGACATGAGCATTTACAGTGCCTGGCACACCGTAAGCACTTAACAAAATACTGCCGTGATTAAATTCCCTGTTTTGCTCATTCCTTAAATTTAGCAGTCAGGGATCATCACCCTCAACAATAGTATTTGCTGAGCAGTTACTGTATGCAGAGCGTGTAGACATTCCTTGTCCACAATCAGCTAACCTCTAAAGTTGCTTCAAAAGTATAGTATGAAGCAACGAGAGTTTTTTTCCTGTGATGCAGAATTGTGAGTATGTTCTTCCTGTGTCTCCTAAATGGGAGTAGTTGTGTTCAAAGAAAGAACAAAAACATGTTTACGCAGTGGCCATAAAAGCTTTGAGACACTAGTTGGGTAAAGTCAAATCAAAACTTTAAAGCCTTAGATAAATCGTTAGAAGTTTACAATGGGCTAATATGAAAGATGTTGTATCCAGCCAGGAAGCCAGACATTTAGCTGCAAAAATGAAAACTTTTACATTTAATGTGATATTTCATTTAGAAAAAGTGCAACCAGTAAAATGTTTCCAGGTCTGCTGGAGGGCACTACAGTTTCTCTAAAGCAGATTATGGCATTTTCAGGAATGTAGGTCAAAACTTGCATTTAAACCAAATTATTGTGGACAATTCAAAAATTGGAGAGTCAATTCTAAATTCAACTGAATTTCACTAGGGACCTACATTGTGTGAACCCACCACGTTATACCCATCCCTGCATTTAGAATGCAGTAAACCTTAAATACACACCATAAGTATTACTGAAAAAGAAAACTTATTAAGAAAACTTTATAAAAAGACTCATTCTTATCCCCCGTCCCGAAGGATTTGTAAACTGGACTTTGCAGCATTACATGGTATGTGAGGGGGAGATCGGGTTGGAGGGGGGAAGGTCGAGGGTGGAGGGGGTGTGGAAGAGGCAATGCATTTCAATCTTCATTTGCTTGTAAAAAACTTCCGTAACGGTAGTAATAATGATAATGGTACTAAAGTGCTCACTCCGCGCCAAGCACTGTTCTAAGCAATGAGGTAGAAAAAAGGTAATCAGGTTCGACACCGTCCCGTCCCACTTGGGGCTCAGTTTTAATCCCCACTTTACCGATGAGGTAACTGAGGCCCAGAGGAAGTGAAATGACTTGCCCAAGGTCACACAGCAGCCATGGGGCAGAGTCAGGATCAGAACCCAGGTCGTTCTGACTCCCAGGAATGTGCTCTATCCACTAAACCATGCTGCTTTCGTGAATTGTCCCCCCAACCCACCCTTAAAAAGCGCTGTGTCCCTGAATTAAAAGCCATCAAAACCGGAGAGAGTCAAAATGATCTAAAATGGCATTGACACAAAGGAGGCTCGGGGGGCTTTCTTGCTTGCTTGGTAGTAAATTACCAGGACCGGTGTTCTTTTTAGAAGTTTAATTCTGCTGTCACACCCGCTCTGGTGTAAATTGGTCCAGCAATGCTCTCTGCTGGTTACAGATTGAAACACACAAATGAGGGTTCTCCCCTTCCCCTACTAATCACTTATCAGCACCTCATTTCATTAATGAGTTGGTCTTACCAACAATAAGTACTCATGTATATTCCATTATTTAGAGACAGAGTGCAAAGGCGGATCACTTGGGAGATGATGCTACCCAATAATAATAATAATTGTGGTATTTGTTAAGCCCTCACTATGTGGCGAACACCGTTCTAAGCGCTGGGGTGGGTAGATACAAGGTAATCAGGGTGTCCCACGTGGAGCTCACAGTCATAATCCCCATTTGACAGATGAGGTAACTGAGGCACAGACAAGTTAAGTGACTTGCCCGAAGTCACACAGCTGATAAGTGGTGGAGCCGGGATGAGAACTCACGACCTCTGACTCCCAAGCAGTGGCTCTTTCCAGTAAGCCTCGCGGCTGGGGCCTATGGAAAAGAGCCTGAGCCTAGGGGTCAAAGGACCCGGGTTCTAACTGTGACTCCTCCACTTAGTTCTGTGTGACCTTGGGCAAGTCACTTCAAATTTTCCCATTCTCAGTTCCCTCATTTGCTAAATGGGGATTCAATACCTGTCCTCCCCACTTAGACTGTGAGCTCAATGTGGAACCTGATCATCTGGTATCCACCGCAGCGCTTAGTACAGTGCTTGGCATATAGTAAGTGCTAAGCAAATATCACAATCATTATTATGCTTGTACCTCCCTTTAGATTGAAAACTCTTGAGGACAAGGAATAGGCATTTTGTTTCTAGCTGCTAATTCTGTTGTTTGTACTCTCCCAGCTGCTGAGTACATAATAAGCACTCAACAAATACCACAGATGGATGTATTCTCAGGAGCCCAGGTTTAGGGTTCTGAACACATGATGAGCTGAACACCTTTAACAGGCATATCCTGAATTAATTTTTAGTGTCAATCTAGCTCTGTAGGCTGGCTGGGCTCTTTTCTTCTCTGGTCATTGTTGGGGCAACCTCAAGATTAGCTGTATCCTTCTAGACTCTCTCTGGCTTGGTGCTACATTTGGGCTGAGTGCCTCAATTTCAGCACAAGCAGTTAGCACAATGCTCTGCACACATTAAGTGCACATTAAAGACTACTGATGGATTTCACTTCCACGCTTGTGTTTTTTTCTCCATATTAGCAAAATGACGACCATGGTGGTGGATCAAATCCAAAATGGTGGGTTTCAATAAATGGGGACTTTCTTCCCAGTTATAAGGAAGTGTGGTCTTACTTAAATGACTCATGTTCCATCTGAGTTACCCCAACAGAAAATGAGGATTAATAGGTTTTGTCCACTAGGTAAAAAAAAAATAAGTAAGAAGTACCATTTATAAATGATATTTATTAACTGCTTCCTATGTGCCAGGCACTGTACTAAGCACTGGGGTAGGGACAAGATAATGGATTGGATGCAATGCCTCCATCATATAGAGCTCACTGTTTTAATTCCCGTCTTACAAATGAGGGAACTGAGGCACAGAGAATTAAATGACTTGTCCAAGGTTACACAACAGACAAGCGGTGGAGATGAGTTTAGAATCCAGGTCTTCTGACTCCCAGAGGCCCATCAGCACCACTTCCCATTTTTCCCTCTTCCGTTAATGAGCGGGGCTTCATACCTCCAACTCTACTCCACGCCTAATTACAAGCTAAAGAGCAAATAGGATTTGAATGAGCTGTTAGGACAGATGGTCCCCTTAAAATAGAAGTTTTAGATGAATTTTTAATGCATATGTTGAGTCTTTATATATATATATATATATATATATGCACACACATTTATAATATAATCTACTCACACTCTAATGTAACACCACACTGTCACCTCTTCAACATCAGAACATCCAATATCTGGGCTAGGTACATTCCTAGACTTTTCTTTCGGGATGTCCCAAAGTTATATAGACAGATTATTGGATTAGTTTGTTTAAGCTCCTACTGTGTGCCAAGTCCTGTGCTAAGGGCCGGCCTAGATGTTGAGGTGCATAAATAAGATGCCTGCATTTTCCCCAAGTATTTTAGCCAAGGACTTAGGGGGTAAAGGGAGAGAGGCACCATCATGCCAATTCATTTATATTTTAAAAATCAAACAAATGCATTCCACATGGCCAGGGTTAGGATTAGAAAGTGTGACTCAACTTGCTTTGGGTGTGAACAAAAATAGTTTTGGTAACATTCCAAGGCAGATTTAGAAATGCAATGGCAAATTCTGCTGGTAGTAGGAAGTCTGGGAAGGAAAGGAAATTGTTTGCAGAAGCTCTTCCAAGGAGTTAGTTCACGGCACGTCTGTGGCCTAGATTGTATTACACCACTTGGGGGAGACCTAACAGAATGATTGAAAAAGATTATCCAGAGAGAAAAATACATATTTTCTCTCTCTCTCTGACAAATAATCTTAGTACCTGCTTTTCTAAGAGCTGTTTCTTCTCTCTGTGGATGAGAGATCGTCACTCTGGATCTGTAGGGTGGGTAACGCTTTTCTTTATGCCTTTTAGACTACAGAGAAAAAAACACATTTTTCTTCCCTGCTTCAGGAAAAAATAAATAACCCGCAGGCTAGTTCTGTTGAAGATAACCAGTAAGAGAACTCTAAGTAAACGACCTCAGCAAGAACACTATGAATCAGTACAATGTCGAGCTAATTAACTCAAGGACAAATGAATACCGGTTGTCCTTAAGCAACTGATTATTGCTGGATGTCTCAAGAAACCTAGTGCTCAGCATAGTGTCGGATTAAGCAGACCCAAGTAGAAGGAAAAGTTGCATGTTGCTCCATTTTAGCCGGAGCTTCTGTAGGAGGCAAGGGTAGGGGATTTCAAGGGATGGGGGAGGGTCTTTAGAGGGCTAGGAGGATAAAGGTGTCCCTGATTTTCTCCTCTCTCCCACTTGGCTCAGTCTTTTCCTCTCTGAGCAACTTAGTGGCTTGAAGCCAGGGAAACAGCTAGCCCACACATGAAACGGGTTAATATTAAGAGGTATTATAAGTGCAGCGGTTGGGGTGTGTTTATATGCAAAGGGAGGCAAATTTACCTCCAACTGACTGCCTGGTGGAATTACCACGAAGATTTGCAAACATTCTTACCTCTAATCAAGATGTTAGCTACTTATTGTGGCACCTACCGCATCGCCCCCTGTCATTTTTGTCCCAAAAGAGAGTGTAGCCTTCCAGACAAGGAAGGGTCCGTTCTCAGGGGGGGAATTCTGCTACTGCCTTTCAACCTTGCCCTGAAGTTTTCTGATAGACTCTTCGAAGTCGCCTGCATGGGATGCCAGCAGCAAGGGAAGGATGCGTCCTCTGAGGTCGGTGCCATGCCACCAAGTGACCAGAAGAGGAGGCTCCAGCAATGGAAGTGCATTTATACCATATCATGACGCCAACTTGATCAGGGGGGCTGAAAAAGAAATTTGAAATAGTTATCCAGAAGATAAATGAGCTTTCCTCAAGAGGAAACAAGAACACCTGTTCGGCTTCATCAAAGTAGTCATCTCTGATGTAAATTAGACTTGCACCAAATGCAGAGTAGCTTAATGGGAGTTTCAACCCAAATTGTACAGAGGTAGTACATTCCAAGCCACAGTTTAAAAGATAGACACAAAACAAGAACAAAGAAGCAAAGATTAGCAAATAAGTATATAATGTTGATATTTGTTAAGCACGTTCTATGTGCAGAGCACAGTTTTAAGCGCTGGGGTAGATACGGGGTAATCAGGTTGTCCCACGTGAGGCTCACAGTTAATCCCCATTGTACAGCTGAGGTCACTGAGTCACAGAGAAGTGAAGCGACTTGCCCACAGTCACACAGTTGACAAGTGGCAGAGCGGGGATTCGAACCCATGGCCTCTGACTCCCTAGCCCGTGCTCTTTCCACTGAGTCACGCTGCTTCAATATAAGCAATGACATGATATAATCATCTCTGGCAATACTTCCAGATAGTAGGGTAGCACCCCAGCCTCTAAATCAATGATATTTGAGTGCTTACTATGTGCAGAGCACTGTACTAAGCGCTTGAGAGAGTACAATACAACCTAGCAGATATGTTCCCTACCCATAACTAGTGAGACTGATCTTCCCAGTTAGTTGCATTTATCAATGGATTTATTGAGCACTTACTATCTGCAACACCTAGTTGGAAGAATATAACAGCGTTGGATAAAAACATTTCCTGTCCACAATGAGTTTACAGTTAAAAGTAGTGGAAGACTACTGAGGGTTGCAAACTGGCAGGTGTATTATCAAGCAAGGTTGCTCACTTATGTTTGGCCTGTTTTCCATGCCACCATTAAGAGAAGTACGCGAGAACTCCGGTTAAGACTGAAAAGTGTTCAGCTTTCAAACCTGGTCCTTGAGAAATGAGCCACCAATGAATTATTCCCCCTACAATCATATTTATTAAGTGCTTACTTTGTGCAAAGCAGTCTACCAAGTGTTTGAGAGAATACAGTGCAACAGAGTCAGGAGACGCATTTTCAGTCCAGAAGGAGCTTACAGTCTAGATTATTATAATATGTTTTTGGCCAAAGACAGCGTGGCATAGTTGATAGAGCTTGAGCCTGGAGTCAGATGGTCATGGGTTCTAATCCCAGCTCTGCCTCTTTTCTGCTGTGTGACCTTGGGCAAATCATTTCACTTCTCTGGGTCTCAGTTACCTTATCGGTAAAGTGGAGATGGAGATTGTGAGGCCCATTTGGGATAGGGACTGTTCCCAACCTTATTTGCGTATATCCACCCCGGTGCTTAGCAGAGCGTCTGGTACATAGCAAATAGCACATTTATTAAAAGACAGTACAGAAAGCTTGGAATGGGGGAGTGCTCAATCAATCAAATCGAATCAATCAAACCACAAGGCACTGTCTGATCCTCTGAAGTCCCTGGTTCCCTTGGCCTAGGGAGTGGGCCCTGCACTAGGTGCACTAGATGAGAAAACTGAGGAAAATGAAGACTGAGCATATTAAATAATCCTAATTTTTAAAAGATTATATTATCAAGGTTTGAGTTTAAATTATGGTTGCATTTATATTCCCAAAACCTTAGGAGGTTGAACACAATGAAAGCCTAAAATCAAAACATTGCCATTCGATACACACAGGTCTGGACAAGCATAAATGTAGTCCTAAAGCTCAATTAACAGTCCATGTAATGAGACCTTCCGAATTATGCAAGGGACAATCTAAATCAGAAGCAAATATAGAATAGTGAGAGTTAAGATAAACATCTATTAAATTATCCAGGGAAAGACATTTTGCAGTTTCAACCCATCTTTAGAGTGCTTTTTAAAAAGAAACAAAAAATAAAATAAAAAGGTCAATGCACTGAATTGAAAACCTTCTTGCTGCAATCCAAATCCATTGAGTGGCAAAATTCTGTTCATCTGTTTCTCCTCCTAATTAAGCAGATATGATTTACATGAAGTCAGTGTTTTAACTACTTCTCAATCTTTTCATCTTTTGATTAAAAAAAAAAGCTTCACTTTCACAGACATTTTTCCTTAGGTTGCTTTGCCTTCCTTTTTCATGATCTTGCTTTTTTTTTTTTAATATATCACCCCTACACACACTATTGATTTCAACTCTTTCATGAACTGTCAGTTGTTGTTTTTTAAGCAGTCCTATTTGAGTTTGAGTCAACACCTGGTTTCAACAGTTTGGTGATTTCATGTTTATAAGAACTCGTGTGGTTTTCCTTTCCTCCCAACCCCTTCTAGTCTTACTATTACTTCCCAAAAGCCAGATAAAATTCTGCTGTTATAATTTCCTTGACTGCATATCCCTGCTTTCAACACCCTTACTTAAAACCAGATATCCATAATAATTTTGGTTTTCGAAGTATGGATATGGCCATCACCTTCGGACAAACCCACTCATACTTGAGAGGTTGCTTTCACAGGGCATTCGACTCTATTCAACCCTTTGTCTAAAACACTCCTGGAAGGAAGGTAGCGGCTTAAAGTGGCCCATGAACAAGTAGGGTCCTCTACCATGTTCTGGGCACAGTAATCATAGAATACATAGTATACATATACATATATATATATATATATATGTATATATTTTCATTACCCTATTTATTTTGTTAATGTGATGTACATCACCTTGATTCTATTTATTTGCTATTGTTTTAATGAGATGTTCATCCCCTTGATTCTATTTATTGCTATTGTTTTTGTCTGTCCGTCTCCGCCGATTAGACTAAGCCCAAAAGGCAGGGTCTGCCTCTATCTGCTACCGATTTGTACATTCCAAGCGCTTAGTACAGTGCTCTGCACATAGTAAGAGCTCAATAAATACTATTGAATGAATGTACATAGTACATACATATACTGTATACATACATACATGCATACAGTATATACATAGTATACAGGCACACAACCTACTTCTAGGGATTGCTAGGATGAGGGAAAATGAAGATTCTTGACTTTCCCATCACTGTAGACGGCCCCACCATCCTTCCTGTCTCACAAGCCCGGAACTTTGGCATTATCCTTGACTCGTCTCTCTCATTCAACCCACATATTCAATCCATCACTAAATCTTGTCGGTCCCCGCTTCCCAACATCGCTAAAACCTGCCCTTTCCCGCCATCCAAAATGCTACCGCATGAATACAGTCATGCATCCTATCCCACTTGGGGGACAATCTGATTCCCCTGTATCTACCCCAGCGCTTAGAACAGTGCTCTGCACATAGTGAGCACTCAAATACCAACGATATTATTATTACTACATCAGCCTCCTTCCTGATCTCCCAACCCCCTGTCTCTCCCTACTCCAGTCCATACTTCACTTTGCTGCCAGATCATTTTCTACAAAAACATTCAGGACATGTTTCCCCACTCCTCAAGAAACTCCACTGGTTGCCCATCCACCTCTGCAAACAAAAACTCCTCACCATTGGCTTCAAAGCGCTCAATCTCCTTGTCCCCCTCCTACCTCACCTCATCATTCTCCTACTCCAACCCAGCCTGCACACTTCACTCTTCTAACGCTAAGCTTTCACTGTGCCTCAGGTTTATCTATCTCATGGCCAACCCCTTATCTAATTTCTGCCTCTGGCCTGGAACACCCTCCCCCCTCAAATCTGACAGAATTACTCTCCCCCCCCGCCTCAAAGCTTTATAAAAAGCACATCACTTCCAAGAAGACTTCCTGGCCTAAGCCCCTCTTCCCTCTTCTCCCACTCCCTTGTGCATCACCCTGACTTGCATCTTTTGTTCTTCCTCAGTCCCAGTCACACAGGTCTCATGTACATATCTGTAATTTATTTAAATGTCTGTCTCCCAGGGCTAGAGTGTAAACTCACTCTGGGAGGGATTATATCTGTTTACTGTTGTATTATACTCTCCCAAGCACTTAGTATAGTGCTCTGCACAAATTGCTCAATAGGTATAATTGCGTGAATGAGTCGTTCTTAGTGGCACACTTTCCCATATGAGGCTTCCGAGGGCACTGCCCCAATCCCCCTCTTAATCTCCATTTAGAAAAAAGCACAAGGCGAAGTCTGATGTTCCTAACTTAGCCTCTCCCTGCTCTGACGTCCTCTTCATTCTTCTCAAGTTACCCTCGACCCCAGGCTTCAGAGGGTACCGTGGTGTTACTCCACCCCTAGGTGGATAGGAGTCAATCCTGACTCTTCCACTTGCCGGCTGTGTGGCACTGGGCAAGTCATTTAACTTCTCTGTGCCTCACTCACTGCATCTGTAAAATGGGGATTAAGACTGTGAGCCCCATGCAGGACATGGACTGAGCCCAAACTATTAACTTGCTTAGTAGCATCCGAGTTCTTAATGCAGTGACTGGCACATAGTAAATTCTTAAATGTCAAATCAAAAAAAAATTACATGTATTGCTTTCTCTTGCTTATTTCCTCCTATAGGACAATGAACGCTTGTGTGTGATGCGTGCCCCTCATATTCATGGAAAACTGAATCCTTCCATGATTTCTAATACAGAAGAGATGACTGGGTGAATATCATATAACTGGGGTGAAAAACAGTGGCAGAGAAAGAAAATGTGATCCATTCAGGATGGCCGGACATGGTCTACTGGGTTTTCTCTCTTCTATGTTAAACAAGCCATTTGTGGTGTGGACAGGTAAGTTTTGCCAAATGTGTTCAAAGAAGCTTTCTTCCATTTTTATTCAAGGTGTTGTTGAAACTGAACTTTTCATTTCCAGCATGATTTCTAATCAAGTCAACCCGAGGGGAACCGTTTCTTTAGAAGCATTGCAATATGACAGATTAACACTCTCCCTTTCACTCTGTCTTTGAAGTAATTCAGAACTACCGAGTTGCTGGAACATTTACTAAGTGTTGGAAAGAGGGTTGAGCTCACGGAATACAAGAGAGGGTTTATTGTAGCAGCAGGCAGGGGTTAGCCATATGGCTGGTTGGGGGTTTGGGGTCCAAAATATCAGCTTCCAACGATACTCATTTTTCCTCCATTTGGAACCGATTCTGCAGCTGCAGCCAAATTGTGAACTGACAAGATGGATCATTGCCATTGAGTTTTGACCAGTGTATCACACTTTATTTTCCAAGTACCTGGCTACTGGGTAGTGCAATATGACATCATGGGTAACCTAACCAAACTCCAGTGAGGAAATTGATCCAGCAGCTCCATTTCCAGCTGTGGAGAGTCTGATGCCCAATGACATTGCTTCTGTGTGAAGCCGAGTTTAAGCAGTATTTTGCTAAGTCCTCTCTCTTCAAGATGGACTTCCAGTGGCGAGGAGACAGTGTGATCTCATATTGCTTTAAAGCTGTGTCAATCAAGGCTGAATCTGCTTTTACTTATACACTCTGTGGCTCTAAACAACTTACAGACACGAATGCATGTGACCTCAAAGCTGTATCCTGAATAAAGCATAGCTATAAGATCAAGACAAACAATTGAATAATTATAGGAAAATCACTCAGCATTAAGTTGCTTGCTGAAATCCTTTCAGGTACTAAAGAGAGAATCGTTCTGTAGAGGAATAGGAAGACAGCATGTTTTTATCTGGCATTCCTTGATGATCTAGAAAGGTTTTCCAAGATGTGTTTTAGTGCCATCCGGGAAATTATGAGGAACATTGCCACCCAAAAGAAGATTATTGCAGTCTTGAGCAGGGGGTTTTGATTCAAGGAGTGCTTATTTCTTAAATAATAATAATAATAGTTCTTGGTAAGTGCTTTCTTATACGCCACACACTCTTCTAAGTGCTGAAGTAGATACGAGTTAATTACATTGGACATAGTCCCTATCCCACATGGGGATCACACTCTTAATCTCCATTTTACAGATGAGGTAACTGAAGCTTAGAGAAGTGAAGTGACTTTCCCAAGGTAACACAGTAGACATGTGTCAGAGCAGGGATTAGAATCCAGGCCCATGCTCTATCCACTAAACCGCGCTGCTTCTAAATGTACACAGTTAATGAGCTGCTAATCATCATCTAAATTATGAATCACATACTTTTTGGAGCCATTTAACTCAGATTTCAAAAGACACAAGACCACACCATTCCATATGATACGCCACCACATTTGCTGCTGTTTTATCACAAAGAACAGCTCAGTATAGATTCTAAACTCTTATCTTTCCTTGCCAGAATGACACAAGATAGAGTATCACGTGTTTTATAGAAATGAAATACACAACGGTGGTTATGTCTTAAGACCCTGAAATCAGCACCCACGTTTGTTGTGAAGTGATACAAATGAATTCTAGATTTTACAGGGATCTGTGACTACTCTATTACACTTTCTGATATTTTTTGTGCAAAGAGTTCATTCTTCATACCTCTTCTCATTCATCCTTGTTGAGTGTAGCTATTAAGAGATTTCAATGCACCAGTTCATGCAGCGATGCCAAATTCTGGGAAAGGAAAAAAATGCAGCCAACTACATGGGATAAGATATCAAGATAGCAATATTCCACCCTGTTAGCAGGTCTGGGGTCTAAAAAGAGGGTCAAAATATTCTCTTAGCCCCTTTTCCAGGATCCATGGGGACATCCTGGGGGAGGAATGGATTGTTAACCAGTTGAAGCAAAAGACCGTCACCCCTGGAGGACTGGGCAAGAGTACTGTAAACTCATTATGGGCAGGGAATGTGTCTGTTTACTGTTATACTGTACTCTCTCAAGTGCTTAGTACAGTCCCCTGCACACAGTAGGTGCTCATTAAATACAATTTACTGACTGACTGTGCAGAGCAAGGAGAAGAAATATTGGTAGAACTACCTAACTGATGCATCCTCTGTACTCCCTGAGAACACCTGAGACCCTTCTGACAATCTATTTTCCATGACACTTGGTGGGGGGCAGGGGGGAGAGGGTAGAACCGATTCATTTGGTCAATAAGTTAGGGAGGGTATTCTCTAACTAGAGTTTTCAGTTGGATCCTGGATATATACTCATATATCTTTCTTTATTCATCCTAAACACAGGGTGGCTAGTTTGGGCTCACTTGTAAGTATTTAGCAAAAATACCTTCATTTTGAGCCAGTGAGGCACTGTTTCTTTAAAGAAAAATAGTGTTTAAGTGCTTGCTATGTTCCAGGCACTCTACTAAGCGCTGGGATAGATACAAGCTAATCACTATGGGCACAGTCCCTGTCCCATATAGGGTTTAGAATATCAATCCCCATTTTAAAGATGAGGTAAGCGGTAACAGGCACAGAGAAGTTAAGTGACTTGCCCCAGGTCTCACAGGAGACAGGTGACAGTCAGGATTAGAACTCAGGTCCTGCTGACTTTCAGGACCATGCTCTATCCAGTAGGCTACTCTGCTTCTCAGAAACCTAATAAACTACTGTTCAGAAAATTTGTGGGTTTTTTTGTTTTTAAATCACCAGTTAGAGGCAGACAAGCTTCAGGTTACATAGCAATCAACCCTGGGGAATCCACAAGGACTGTTTGATGCCGTACTTGAAATACTCCCTCAGAATATCGAGGTTTATTGAGCATATGTCCAAGGTGAATCAATTCTTTCACACCTCAGAATGAGATAAAGCAACCGACAATGAATGCATCTTGGAAGCTCTGTCCATAGGTTGTGTCAGCTTTTTGAGCCATAGAAGTGACCCAAATCAGAAATCAAAGATGGGAAAAATGCACTCTCTGCACAAAAAATATCCGCCAATGTAATAGAGCAGTTGAAGAGCCCTATATAATCTAGAATTCATTTGCAAAACTTCACAAATTAAATGTGGGGGCTGATTTCAGGGTCTTAAGACATAACCACTGCTGTGCATTTCATTTCAATAAATGAAATACATTTCTAAGGATGATGCAGATATCAAGTCATTAATCACAACTTATTCAAGGAATTTTTATCCAATGTGCATCCACAATCTAATGCTTCATTAAATGATAACAAAACAGATGTAAGTATGGTTTTCTGACTACTGGAAAAAAATTTCCAGTTAAAATATCTCACATCAGCTTTTAAAAATATCGGAGAGATTTATAAATGATTGAACATGACCCAAATGGGAAGAGGAGCTCAAAAAGGTGCACAGAGGTGTCCAGAAAGCTAAGGCTGATGATCAACTTGAATTGCATGAATAGTCACTTGAATAGAAAAAAATACCATTTGATGCAGAAGCTTCTATTTCTACAACCTCAATAATAATGATAGTATTTGTTAAGCACTTACTATGTGCCAAGCACAGTTCTCAGCGCTGGGGGAATGAGGGGGGACAAGGAAGCAGGGTGTCCCATATGGGGCTCACAGTCTTAATCCCCATTTTACAGATGAGGGAACTGAGGCACAGAGAAGTGACTTGCCCAAAGTCACACAGCTATCATACTACAACTTATCCAAAATTCTCATGCTGGGCTTTCCATTACTTTAAAATTTAACAAACTTGTCCACATTAATGGAACGGCTCCTAATTTAAGTTGTATAAATATAGGATAAGAAACGTCATGATACAGCAAATTCACACTTTCAGTAAACATGACCTGAATGAACAGTGCGTTAGATCTATATTTCTCTTACTGAATGAGGAAAACATTTTGGATTCACCTAAGCAGGATGTACTATTAATTCTATCCTTATTCCAATAAGGAATTACTGCTCCTATTGTGGCCACTATCCCTGGCTTCAAGTGGTTGACTAGCCATTTGGTACATTACATTTTTCACAAGTGCAAATTCGGACCATACCATAGCAGCATTTAAATCTTCCAGATGGCAATAAAAAAAAAGGGATACATTTAAGATGCTTTGCAATGACAAAGCAGCTTAACATAAAACCCCCGCCTGCCTTTTTCCCCCCAGTGTGGTAATAAATAGGTGTCTATGAGAAACAGTATTTTAAATTAATTCAATCATATTTGAGCACTTTTTGTGTGCAAAGCACTGTACTAAGCACTTGGGAGAATATAATACAACAAAAAATAGACACATTCCCTGCCCAAAATGAGTGAGAGTTTACTATATGCAGATCGCTGAACTAAGTGCTGTGAACAAGTATATAGGTGAGAATTATACATTAACCGGGTCCCCCAAAGAAGCTCAGTGGGTAGGAAGGCCTTGGTTACAGACACAAGATGAAAATGTAAAAATGGGGAAATGACAGGATCAATACAATAGAAGCCAATTTGGGAAGGGGGGAGGAGAGGGGAGAGAGAGAGGTGGCTGCTTCTCCCTCCTGGGCTCCTGTGAAGACTGCAGACTCAGCTATCAGATTCTATCAGGTCTGATTTGACAGGAGAGATTCTGAGGTCAAAAATGCAATTTGCAATTATGGCATCACCCACATCCTGCAGCCTCTTACAACTATCAGTGAGATGTTTGCTACTGAGGACATTTTCTAGCCTAGAGAACCTAGGTGGGGCAACTATGCTGAAGAGATCTGGGATCATCCAGATCCAATCCTAAAAAATCTATGCCTATGGCATGTGTGCATATATGGATTACACTCTTCTAAAGCACCAAACAATACCATACACAATAAAAGCAGCTTGAGATGAAAAACACACATACACTTCCATGGCTGCCTTCAATCATCTTCCACTATTGAGGGTTGAGGTCTTATGAAAAATAATTAAACTTGTAAACATATACATTGGCCATCAATGTAATATTTAATGGCACTGCTACTACAGAGGCATAAAAAAATCAACAGTATGAGCACTTACTGTGTGCAGAGGGCAATACAACTGAATTGGGAGATGCAATCACTGCCATGAGAGAGTTTACAGTGAAGTACTAATAGTAAATGCTTAATTATTATGTGCCAGGCACTGTACTAAGTGTTGGGGTGGATACAAGCTAATCAGATTGGACACAGTGCTTGTCCCATGTGGGGCTCACAGTCTCAATCCCCATTTTACAGATGAGGTAACTGAGGAACAGAGAAGTGAAATGACTTGCCGGGATTAGCAAAACCGGGATTAGAACCCATGACCTTCTGACTCTCAGGCCCCAGCTCTACTAGGCCAGGCTGCTTCTCTCTATTCTGAGAGTGTCAAACAAGAAATTGAAGAGGTGCCCAGATATCTGCACATGCTCTTCCACAAGTGGCAAGCTGAAGAAATTGGAGTCTCAGAGATAATCCCTAGCTACAAGAAGATAAGGGAGATCGCTGAATAGGGAAGTCCTGAAATGTGTCTAGTCCAACAGCACCAGCACAACACAATCACACGGTGTGTGAAGCAGGCAAAAAAAATGGGTCACATCAGGGGAGTCATAAAGCTGCTGTGAGCCAAGATGGGGGAGACCATAAGCTAAGAGAATAAACGAAGATTCTTAGAGACCCAGTGAAGCAAAATCTGATTGTGTGCTATTGGTATGGACATCTAGCAAGTAATTGTAAGCTCACTGTGGGCAGGGAACATGTCTATATGCTCTTGAGAAACAGCATGGCCTAGGGGATAGAGCACGGGCCTGGGACTCAAAAGGACCTAAGGTCTAACCCTGGCTCTGCCACTTGTCAGCTGTGTGACCTTGGGCAATTTGCTTCACTTCTCTGCACCTCAGTTCCCTTATCTGTAAAATGGGGATTAAGAACAAGAGCTCCATGTGGTACTTGGACTCTGTCCTACCTGATTTGCTTGTATCCACCCTCAGCACTTACGGCAGTGCCTGGCACACAGTAAACACTTAAATACCACAGTTGTTATTATCATTCCTCTACCAAGTGCTTGTCACAGTGTTGTTCTGCATACCATAAGTGCTCAATAAATACAGTTGATTGAGCAAACCAAGTGATGTATGACAGTTAAGAATGGGGTAACTCAGGGGTTTCACCGAGATCCTATGATACCAGGCAGCTAAGGGAACAGTCCAGCGAAACTTCCATCTTTGGTACAGAGAATGTGTCTACCAGTTCTGCTGCACTCTACTAAGCACTTAAAATGGAGTGTTACATAAGACATGATAAAACAGAATTTCCAGTTAGTAGTCTGCCCATCTGAAGTAAGTGTTTTCAGAACACAAAGGCAGTATTTATGTTTGCTGTGCTCCTAAAAGTTCATTTTCTGAACATGAGAATCTGACCAGACTTTCACTAAATTTCTCAATGGTAGCATACAGGCATCCTAGGTAAACGCGAGATAGTTACTTCACATAGAATCACCTACAGAACACTACTCCAATTTCACAAGTTGCAGTATTAACAGTTGCAGTGAAACTTATTGGGGTAAGGAAAGAAGTCTACTCTAGAAAACCAACAGAGTCCCTACTCCATATCAGCTTCAGTAACTTGCCAAAGAAAGTTTATCTTCCATTCCAAAAGGAACAAGTTATTAATTTAAAAAAAATCACATCTTCATCCATTTCCAATTCCCCTGTCCCACCTTCCAAACAAGGAATCACTTTTCCCCACTGTGTCATTTTTTTTCCTACTTCCTAAACTTAGATGACTTTTAAATATTAATGAACTCTCTAAAGTGTTCGGTGGTGTTTTCAAGAAGGCTTCCTACAGCATTGTATATCCTTTCAAACCATGAAGAATAAGATCTTCTAAAGCTGTCCTTTAACTGACCATAAACTGAATTTTCAGGGAGAAATTTCATTTTTGTAATGGAGAGAAAGCTCTGAAAGCTGATACGTTATTGGTTAGTACAGCTCCTACCTGAAAGATGGCTGCTGATCACTTCAACGTGGCTGATGCTTTGTAGTAAATTCACCCCACTCCACTCCTTCACTGAAGTCTGCTCTCAACTCTCCTCAGTCCTCTAAAGAAATATTCAAGGGCACTTCTCCCTTAAAGGAGAGCACTGAAGAAGACACGGTTGCATCATTAGTTTCAGGTGATTGAGTCTGATGAAAACCCAGGTGACTGAAATCAGCTGATGACATTAATATGCTTGTGTTTCACCTGGAAGAACGGGCTAGCCAAGGCTTTTGTGTAAAGCAAACAGACATTTAGGGGGCTTAAGCCATATATGCTGGTACCAAGAAGAAGCCTTCTTAGTCCCACCAATATAAGGATGGAAAACTTTAGCTTTTTTATGACTCCAAATATTTTCCAAGTATAAAGGTTTGAGTTTTATTTTTCCTGTCCATTAAAAGCTATACGCTTTTCTGTGGTCTGAAGTCAGGATGCTTCTGTGTTAGCAGGTTTACTCAAGTATACCCTGATGGGCATGACTTCCCTTCTCTTTGAATTCCTAATTTCACTGCAACTTGAGCAGTGAAACCCTTTCGCTGAAGGATGGGGCGGGGGGAAAGCTCACTGATAATAATAATAATAATGTTGGTATTTGTTAAGCGTTTACTATGTGCCGGGCACTGTTCTAAGCGCTGGGGTAGACATAGGGGAATCAGGTTGTCCCACGTGGGGCTCACAGTCTTAATCCCCATTTTACAGATGAGGGAACTGAGGCACAGAGAAGTGAAGTGACTTGCCCACAGTCACACAGCCGACAAGTGGCAGAGCTGGGATTCGAACTCATGAGCCCTGACTCCAAAGCCCGTGCTCTTTCCACTGAGCCACGCTGCCCTTTCTGAACTTCATTTTCTCCATCTCCAAAATGGGGAGAGAAAACAAGGTCTCCCTCTCATTTAGAGTTTGATCCCTGTGTAAGACAGGGTTCTCTGTCTAATCTAATTATATCACCTCCAGCCCTCAGCACCATGTTGGCTCATAGGAAGAGCTTAATAAACCACATAAAAGGGGGCTCAGGCTACTTGGTTACTCCGGAACCAGCCGACCTGGATTCTGGGAGTGGTAAGGAGTTTCCCACGTGGAAATAGGATGGAGGAGGTGGAATATGGGAAACATGATTCTAAAACACTGTCAGCCAATCAGCCGTGGATCCTCCACTACATATTGCAGCTCATGTGCATGCTCCCCGATGCTACCTTCAAATGGAATAAGGATTTCTCTGGGACTAAAACATATAACAGGGGGATGATAATAATTATCAGGACACTTGTTACAAGCTTACTATGTGACAAGCGCTGTTCAAAGTGCTGGGGTAGATACAAGGTAATCAGGTTGGACACAATCCCTGTCCCACAATGAGGCTTTTATTTTTAATTCCCCTTTTCCAGATGAGGTAACTGAGGCACAGAGAAGTGAAGAGACTTGCCCAAGGTCACACAGCAAACGTGTCGGTGGAGCCAGGATTATTATTGATAATAATAATAATCATAGTACTTGTTAAGCCCTTACTATGTGCCGATCATTGTTCTAAGCGCTGGGGTAGATACAAGTTCATCAGGTTGGATAGGGTTCCTGGCACACATAGGGCCCACACTCTTAATTCCAGGTCTCTTGGACTCCTAAGCCCATGCTCTACCCACTAAGCCACACTGCTTCTCTGGAGGATGGACCTGCAGTTTGCAGCGCATGATGCCATGACTGCTGGTTTGCAGCAAAGATAATGTTTCTCGCTTAACAAAGTGCCACAGTGATAGCAGCGGCAAATGAAACGACTGACAGAAAACAGGAGAATGTGTCAGCGGGAACAGTCTAAATTAATGATGATGTATATCCCAGTCCATTCAGACCTCTTGGTTAGTTCAACACACTTCACGTTTAGCTGGAGCTAATAACAGTGACCTCCGGTTGATTCAACATAATATTCCCCTTTATACATTGCTTTCCAGATTTACATTTTCCCAGAAGACAAGGCTGAGCCTGTATCAATCAATCAATCAAATTTATTTAGCACTTACTATGTGCAGAGCACTTTAGTAAGCACTAGGGAGAGTACAATAGAACATGCCCTGCCCACAGTGAGCTTACCATCTAGGAGAAGCAGCATGGCTTAGTGGAAAGAGCATGGGCTTGAGAGTCTGAGGACCTGGATTCTAATCCTGGCTCTGCCACTTGCCTGCTATGTGACCTTGGGCAAGCCACTTAACTTCTCTGAGCCTCAGTTCTCTGTAAAATGGGGATTAAGACTGCGAGCCCCATGTGGGACGACCTGATGATGTTGTTTCTACCCCAGTGCTTAGAACAGAGCTTGGCACATAGTAAGCGCTTAACAAATACCACTATTATTATTGTTATATCTGACAGACAATTACTCCTCCGGTCCCTTAAAAGCCTTATTGAAGACACATCTCCTCCAAGAGGCCTTTCCTGGCTAGACCCTCCTTTCCTTTTCTTTAAATCCCTTCTGTGTCACCTTGACTTGCTCCCTTTATTCCTCCCTCTCCCAGACCCACAGCACTTATGTCCATATCTGTAATTTATTCATTTCTATTAATGTCTGTCTTTCCTTCTAGACCTTAAGCCCGTTGTGGGCAGGGGATGTGGTTTATATGGTTATAGTGTACTCTCTCAAGAGCTTAGTACAGTGCTCTGCATATAGTAAGTACTTAATAAATACGATTGACTTCCTGACTGACCTGTGAGTCGCTCATTGGCTTTTTCAGACTCACACACACCCATAGGCAATCGACCTAAAGTGCTGGTGTCTTCTTCCAATATAGAAGATATCTGTATAAAAAGATGTGCTAGGGTAGACTGGTCCTCAGTTTAGCTTGGCATTTTGTCATTTGGTGAACCTCCATTTTAGCCAAGTTTCTTAGGTTCTCATCCCAGTCTGGCCCACTTGATTGTAAGTTCCTTGAGACAGGGAACGTGTTTATCAACTCCGTTCTATTGTCCTCTCCCAAGCACTTAATTCAGAAGTGCTCTGCAAACAGTAAGTCCTCTTTAAATACCATCGATGGATTGTTCTGGAGATGTACTAGTAGCAGTGGTGGAATTGTCTGTTTTCCCTCTGCTCCCAGAGGTCTGTGGAGCAAATGAATGATATTCTCCCTCTACCCAGATGGATCATGGTGGCATCTCTCCAATCCCCTCCATGAATTTGAAACTTCTAACACAATTATCCAAATAAAAAGTTATTTTTTTATTCTTCAAAATACCCAGAACATTCCAATTTCATTAAATCGAGTAATCTAGAGGTGGTAGTACATAAATCTGAAATAAATGAAGGAAAATAGAGTTTTAGAGAAAAACCTAATTCCATTTGAGACACTTGAAGCAAGTTTTATTCATGCCAGACTCTTTCATAACTTCTTCCATGCAGAACACTTTCACTGATTTGGAGAACTACAGAGTGACATCCGAAAAGGGCCTCCAAATGCATTGTCTTTGGCAGTCCCTGTTGTCTCAGAATTTAAACTGCCCAGGGAGGGTTTCTTTAGTTCTCGTCCTACACCAAGAACAGGCAGAACTCTAAAACAGACTTCAAACGGGCTTTGCTATGGGCTGGCCCAGACAGTTAGAGACTGACTGATTAAACTTGCCAAAAAGGAGCTGGAGGAGGAGGAGGTTGGGGAAGAAGAGGAGTAGGAGGAGAAGGAGGAGGAGGAAGAGAAGGAGGAGAAGAAGAAGAAGGAGAAGAAGAAGAAAAAAAGAAGAAAAAGAATAGTTAAGTGCTTACTATTAGCTAAGCCCTGTACTAAGTGCTGGGGTAGAAACAAAATAATCAGGACAAACACAGATCCTGTCCTGCATGGGAACTGCAGTCTAAGTAGTATTAGTAGTAATAATATTCATTAAGTCCTCACTGTAAACCGAGCATTGTACTAAATCCTCGGAGATAATGCACAGGTGGGAATTAGAAATGGTCCCAAGGGTGAACAGGAATTGAATCCCCATTTTATAGATGAGGAAACTTTTATAGATGAGGAGACACAGAAAACTTAAGAGAGTTGTGCAAGGCCATACAGCAGGCAAGTGATGGATCAGGATTCAAACCCAGGTTCTCCAACTCCCTGGCCTGTGATTCTACACAAGCTACATGAGACAGAGGTCAACCTTGGATGACCTGTAATCCTGCCAATCCCTGTTTTCCTCAAGTTGTGTTGGACTAGACAAGACTAGAAAAGTTGTGTTGGACCCTGTAACTTTGTTTATATCCCCCCTCCTATTATCTTCAAGAATCATTTTGAACTCTTCCCAGATCTGTAGTAGAAACGCCTGACCAAGGTGAGAACGTTGCTTCTTTTTGTTCTTTCCCTTGATCCCAGCCACAAGGGGAGGTTGACGTTTCTTTAATTGTTTCAGTTACTGCTTTCCAAAGGCAGATCTCAGTGACATTAACACCCTCACAACTGCAGCCTTCTCATATCTGGGTCATAACCCGACTTCTGCCTTCCTAGTTTCTGGATCTATTCATTCATTCAATCGTATTTAATGAGCGCTTACTGTGTGCAGAGCACTGTCCTAAGCATGCAGAGCACTGTCCTAAACACTTGGAAAGTACAATTCGGCAAGGCAAGGATGCCAGGCAATGTAAAACGATGATTTCTCATGGCTTCAGTGGAGATTCTCTCTTTTTCTCTCTTTCTCTTTCTCTCTCTCTCTCTCTCTCTCTTTCTCTCTCTCTCACACACACACACACACGCCCTTGCACACTCCTTCTAGGGTTCCAAATGATTCTCATAAATTCCAGTCAAAATCTCTTCAAGAGACTCTTCAGAAAGTATTCTAGAATTGGAGGATGTTGCCTTTGTGACAGACAAGGGCAAGACCCTTCTTCTAAGCCCACTGTTTTTTCAACTTCAGAAAACTGATTTTTGAGTCATCATGGCCGACATAAATTCCAACCACACTAAGAAACCTGGCAAAGGCCCTCTGATCTTATTAGTACTTTAAGATTTGTACCAGGGCAGGAAATACGGTTCCGCGAAGCACATGGTACCCGAAATAGCTTCAGGCATAGATAAGAATCATTAAAAATCATAGGATGTTTGGGAATTTTACAAAGTGCAGGAACCTTTCCCTAACAACTGCCTAGCTCTCTAAAATCACCAACCCTTAACTGCATTTATTTCTCCAGTTCAGCCACAGATTTGATCACCAAGGATGACTATTTTTTTAAAAAATAGGTTTGGAAATTTCCAGGCACTGGTGAAATGTTTCATTGGCCGTTTTCTGCTTTGGAAGAGGATGGAAATTTTCCAGCCGGAGCATCGATTGGAGCAGCAGCTGAGCTGCGGGTTGTATGGCTTTGAATCTCCTTGTGGCGATTCTGAACAAGTCACTTCTCCACTGCACTCCTTTGCTTCCCCATCCCTACATTTTACACTGGACTCCCAAGGTATAGGGGTGTAGTTCTGGCTTGGGAGCCAGAGGTCAAGGGTTCGAATCCCGGCTCTGCCGCTTAGCTGTGTGACTGTGGGCAAGTCACTTCACTTCTCTGGGCCTCAGTTCCCTCATCTGTAAAATGAGGATTAAGACTGTGAGCCTCATGTGGGACGGCCTGATTACCCTGTATCGCCCCCAGTGCTTAGAACAGTGCTCTGCACATAGTAAGCGCTTAACAAATACCAACGTTATTATGATTATTACAGATCCAAGTGCACGGGCCAAAGAGAAGGGAGGGAGAGTAGGGGAAATGAGGAATTAATCTCTTGGGGAGATGTGATTTTTAGGAGGGTTTCGAAGATGGGGAGAATTGTAGACTCCTGGATGTAACTGAGTGTCCCCACTTCTCCAATACCTCCAGTGGTTGTCCGTCTACCTGTGCATCAACCAGAAACTCCTTACCATAGTCCTCAAAGCACTCAATCAGTTCATCGGCTCCTAACTTATCAAACTGATCTCCTACAACAGTCCAGTCCACACACTTTGCTCCTCTAATGTCAACTTCTTCACTGCGCCCTGATCTCCTCTATCTCATCACTGACCCCTTTCCCAATGTCTTCTACCTAACCTGGAAGTCCTTCTCCCTCCATATATTCCAGAACACCACTCTCCTCACCTTTGAAGCTTTATTAAGGTGAAATCTCCTCCAGGAGGCTGTCCTTGATTAAACCCTCTTTTCCCTGGCTCCTTCTCCCTCTGTGTCATCGATCGATAATATTTATTGGGTGCCCACTATGTTCAGAGCACTGTAATTAATGTTGGTATTTGTTAAGCGCTTACTATGTGCCGAGCACTGTTCTAAGCGCTGGGGTAGACATAGGGGAATCAGGTTGTCCCACGTGGGGCTCACAGTCTAATCCCCATTTTACAGATGAGGGAACTGAGGCACAGAGAAGTTAAGTGACTTGCCCACAGTCACACAGCCGACAAGTGGCAGAGCTGGGATTCGAACTCATGAGCCCTGACTCCAAAGCCCGTGCTCTTTCCACTGCGCCAGCTGCTTTACTCGGTAGAATATAAGACAAGAAAGTTGGTAGACACGTTCCCTGCCCACAATGAGCTTACAGTCTAGAGGACTGGGTCATCTCTGCGCTTGGATCTGTGATCTTTGGGCATTTAATATTCATCATACCTTCACCTTCACAGCACTTATGTACCTATCTATTAATTATACATTATAAATTCTTCATCTATATTAATGTGTGTCTCCCCTTATAGACTGTAAGCTCGATGGGGGCAGGGAACCCGTCTACTAACTGTTGTGTTGTACTCTCCCAACTGCTTAGTACAGTGTTCTGCACCAAGTCAGCAGTCAATAAATATAATCGATTGATTGATTGCTCTGCACACAGTAAAGCACTCAATAAATACCATTGAGGAGGAGGAGGAGGATAAAGGGTCATGGGTTTTAATCCAGGCTCTGCCACTTGTCTGTGGTGTGACGTTGGACAAGTCGCTTAGCTTCTCTGTGACTCAGTGCCCTCATCTTTAAAACAGGGATTAAGACTGAGCCCTCTGTGGGACAGGGACCGAGTCCAAGCCCATTATCTTGTATCTACCCCAGCGCTTAGAACAGTATCTTGTACATAGTAAATGCTTAATAAATACAATATTATTATTATTAGATTGAAAAGTATTTTGCTAAACCCAAGGATGCTATAATTTTTTTACCATCTTATATTCTAACTCAAGTGATAGAAAGCTTGGGCTCAGAAAAATCCCCTAATTTTTCATATGCTAGAGAAAGCCTAGCATTTGAAGCCATGATAATTTTAGGAGGGATTCAGAGTTTTTGAATTTTTGGTATACACATTCGAAATCACCTTGAGGGTTCATCAAATGCCCACTCTATTAAATTCATTCATTCATTCATTCAATAGTATTTATTGAGCGCTTACTATGTGCAGAGCACTGTACTAAGCGCTTGGAATGAACAAGTCGGCAACAGATAGAGACAGTCCCCGCCGTTTGACGGGAAATTGAGATCTACAGATCTCAAAAATTACACTGGGCTCAAGAAAACCAAAGTGCAATGTGTAGGAGAGTCAATTCTCTGTGGTAGCCCTTATCCACACCACAAGTCGGATCAAATGAGAAATATAGCTTTGCATCTGTACATTCCAAGGGAACCTATGAACAGGAAGGTTGGCTAGAATACGGTTCTTCAGAGTTGTTTCTTTCAAAATAAGTGTTTGGGTTTTCGAATCTGTTATTGTGACAAATTTGAGAGCACAGATGTTCAGTTTGGGAGTGCAAAAGAACTGGATGTACAAACAGGGTGTTCTGAAATGGCGCGGAAAGCCTCTGATCTCTGCTTTCAAACTAGATTTTCTAATTCCTATCCAGCCGACATTACAAAGACTTTTATCTGGTTCTATGCTGTTAACTGAAAATGGCTTTACTGGGAATGCAGGGAGTTTTAAAAGTCATGTTTGGATTTTTTACCGGCTCTGTATTGCTATTGCGATTTTCTTTTCTGCTTATTTCTTTTATCAGTCAAGCCCAGACTCATTTCCAGATATCAATTCTTGTATTGCATAACCCAAATTTCAGTTTTCATCAAGAATAAAGCTGCCACAATGAGGTTCTTGTTGAAACAAGCCATTATGCTTTTCCTCATCAAATTATGGTTTAATGATGCCGATCTTTTCCACATGTTTCTAGAATAAAAAAAAACACAACATTGTAAATTGGGATTAAGAAGGGTTTCCTTTTTCTACTCATACATGGAAAAATTGGATCAAGGGCAGTACATGTTCTAGATTTCAGGACCAGACTTTGATTTCCACCAGGTCCCTGGCTGAAACTGCTTAATTATGGTATTTATTAACTGTTTGCTTACTAGGTACTAATGTCGGAGTAGATACCAGTAATCAGATCGAACAGAGTCCCCAGTCCACATGGCCCTCAAAAACAAGAGCGAGGGGAGGAGGGTAGATGTTTTATCCCCATTTTGCAGAGGAGGAAACTGAGGTACCCAGAGACCATTAAATTTACAAGGTCATAAAGCAGGCAAATACGGCCGATCCAGACTCCTGACCAGTATCATGCTCTTTCCCCTTGGCCACATTGTCTCTCTGTTGATGAGGCAGAGAACAAGGTGTTTTTTATTCATTCAAGACATTTTGCCTGCTCTTAGGTTATGCTTTTCGTATAGATGAGGAAACTGAGGATCTGAGAGGTTAGGTGACTTTTTCAAGGTCACGTAGCCAGTCAGTGATAGAATTGGGACTAAATCCAGATTTTCCTCACTTCCAGTCCCATTCTATTTCCACTTTTTAAAAAATGTTACTCGTTAAACATTTACTATATGTCAATCAATCAATCCATCCATGGTATTTATTGAGTGCTTACTGTGTGCAGAGCACTGTACTAAGCTCTTGGGGGAGTACAATATAACGGGGTTGGTAGACACGTTCTCTGCCCACAATGAATTTACGGTCAAGAGGGGGATGCAGACATTAATATAAATAAATAAATTACAGAACCATACTAGGAGCTGGGATAGATACAATCTAATCATGATGGAAACAGTCCACATGACGCATGAGGTTCACCATTTTAATCCCCGTCTTACATATGAGGTAACTGAGGCACAGAGAAGTTAAGTGACTTGCCCAAGGTCACATGACAGGTAATAGAACCCAGGTCCTTTGACTCCCAGGCCCTTGCTCTTTCCAAATAGGCCATGATCCTCCCCACCTGGTCATGCAATCTTGAAAACCACTCACAGTTTTGGGTAAGAACCAGATGAGATGATCCATCTCCATGCAGGTGCAACTGGAATAAAGGATGTATAGACTTGAATTCCCCCTACTCTTTCATTCATTCATTCATTCAATAATATTTATTGAGCGCTTACTGTACTAAGCGCTTGGAATGTACTAATCGGCAACAGATAGAGACAGTCCCTGCCGTTTGATGGGCTTACAGTCTAATCGGGGGAGACGGGCAGAAAAGAACAATGGCAATAAATAGAGTCAAGGGGAAGAACATCTCATTAAAACAATGGCAAATAAATAGAATCAGGGTGATGTACATCTCATTAAACAAAATAAATAGGGTGATGAAGATACATACAGTGAGCGGACGAGTACAGGGCTGAGGGGGTGGGACGGGAGAGGGGGAGGAGGACAGGGAAAGGGGGGAGAAGAGGGTTTAGCTGTGGAGAGGTGAAGGGGGGGTAGAGGGAGCAGAGGGAAAAGGGGGGAGCTCAGTCTGGGAAGGCCTCTTGGAGGAGGTGTTTGGAAGACTTATTCCCATCCTTGGTATCATGGGGTCAAGCTTTCTGTACACTCTCTGTGTTTGAAAATAGGATGGCCCAAGTCTTAAGTACTGGAACTTAATCTGATTATTGTATGTAGCTACTTAGAGCACAGCATATACACAGGTTAATTACTTTATATACAATTATAACATTATATTATATACTAATGTCTGTCTCTCCCATTAGACTGTTAGCTCCGTGTGGGCAGGGAATGTATCTACCAATCTGTTGTATCATACTCTCTCAAGCACTTAATACAGCGATCAGCACACTGAAATCACTCAATAAATACCACTAATTGACATATAGATCCATCCTCACCCAAGCACTTAGTACGATGCTCTGCACATGATGAGCGCTCAGTAAATACGATCGATTGATGGACATGCACTTAACTATTCTTTTAATTCGAAGACGATCATATTGATGGTGAGGTCTCATCCAGGTGGAACTTTGAAAGGAAATCTTGTGCACATTAAACCCATAAAACTATAAAAGGATATATTTTCTAGTCTCACCCCATCACTGAACACATTGCAACGCTTTGGCTGCTCAGCAGACTGGATGCATTCATTCCAATCCAGAGTTAGGTCATCCTGAATATATAAAACAAATGAATGCAGTTGAATAGGGTGTCCTTGAGTAAAGAAAAGGAGCTGGCGGCTTTAAAATAAAACTTTAACAATTTACCACACACACTTCCCAAGTCACATCACACCTGCCCTCAAACAGTGTGAGAATGGATACCAGCAGAGTTGAAATCAATGTTTCACATCTTCTTCCGTCCCCGACTCAAATATCGATCCCCTAGATCACCCACCCTGCCACCGATGCATCTAAATGGTATTTTTTCTCTAATAAATAAATGCCTTACTCTGTAATGGCTGGGGTGGGAATATTTCCATAACTCTGGCTCTTGTAAGAATCTCTAAGAGGCACACGTGCCTTCGTGAAGCATATAAAAGACATCATCATCACCAGTGGTATTTATTGAGCACCACTCTGTGCATAATACCATAATAAGCACTTGGAAGAGTGTTATATAACAGAATCGGTAGACACGTTTCCTGCACACAGTGAGCTCACGGTCTAGAGGGGGAGATGGACATTAATATACATAAATGATTTAGAATATAGAATTCATATGACTGTACTTATGTGTTGTATATAAGACATGAAAGGAAATTTATGTAAAAAAAGAGTGACTAAACATATATATATATGTAAATGTTGGGTATAGATGTATATGCATAGATTCCAAGGTTAACTGTCATGCTGATTCGACTAGGGGTGATGGACACCATTTAGGGAAGGCTTCCTGGAGGAGGTGGAATTTGTGGAGGTTTTTGACGACGTGACAGGAATATGTGAAAGGGAATATCGTCCCTGTTGATCATTTTCCAGCCTCTAGATTCATACAGTCCTCCTCCGCCAGGAAATAAGGCTAGATCATTTCAAAATGTTCACCTCAAACTAATGATGGGCAAAATGAGCGGGAAAGTTTTAGTGTAACAGGCACAGCCAAGTCCATGAGAGAATGGCAGGATGTTCGTTACCCTGATTTATCGAACCGGCAAGGCTCTTGGGCCCATATTCCTTCCCATGGGCTCTGAGGGAAAAGTTTCTATCAGAGGTTAAACCCTAGTGAACACAAAACACAAAATGTTCCTGGTCCTATTCATGTGTTTTCTCCATGACGCCTCGCAAGAATCTACTTGTAAAAAAAAATCAATTTAAATGGGGAAACTGGGAGAGACACAAGTAACACCATGAACCAGAGTGGATTTTGGCTGGCCTGAATGTAACTTGGGCAAACCAACCACGTAGTGAAAAAAAGAAACAAATGAAAAAAAAAACATCGTTCTACTGCTCCCAGAGTAAGTGCTTCTATCCATCTAGGCCTAATTGGAGAGAACTTGAAATTTCCTATTCTTCATTATTTTTGAATTTCACACCGACAAGTGTGAAGACAGAAGCCCATGTACTTAAAGCCTTGTTTGAATTCCGGACCTGAAAAATGGAACTGGAGTAGAGAAACCCTGACACTTAAGCTAAATAAAACCGGTTGATCCACACTGATGCATGAGCTTGTCATCGAATAATACAGAATCTTGTAGGGATTGTAAATCACGTTGGGCCATGGTGAAATTGGGTTTCACTGCTGAAGTCTTGTGCTGTCTCTGGAAAGAAAAAAAGAAAAAGATACTCATGATGAAAAGAAAACAAACGGTTAGGCGTTATTGAGGATACTGTAACCGTCCCCCAACCCAGCACACGCACAGAACCCCGCTTCCCTTCACAATGCTTAGAGGAAATGTAACATTTTATATACTGCTGAAAGCATATCAATCATCTCACAGAAGATAATGATAAATAGTTTTGTGAGGTGGGAGTGCTGTAGAGGAGGGCAGTATTGGATTTGCTCTAAGGAAGTGGTTGTGCTCTGTTTCCCAAAGGAAAATAGCACCATGAAACTACATGAAATGTCATTATTGACATCTTTGTCTTTCATATTTTTGTTTGCCTTTCTTTAAGCTTGTCTGTCACCAACCTCACCCCTGCCTCATTTCTTAGACTGTGAGCTCCCTGGAGGTAGAAAAACATTTCTATATCTCACCTGGGCATTTGTTTCCAGAGTTTAGTACAGAGTTCCATATATAAGCACTCTATTGTTACTACTGCTACTACTATTATGGAGCCAAACCACAACTCAGTAGTTTACCTCTGACGCAGGCCACAGAATGCCTGGGGGAACCATCTCATGACCCCAAAAGGTTAGGAGTGGAACACTTAACATTCCTACCTTTTTCCTTCTACATCCCTTTTCAGCTCTCCAAATTCACTCCTTGAGCTTAGGGGCCAGAAATACGTTAGTATTTGCAAATCATGTAAGAACGTGGCTACTTCTTGCCTTCATAGCACTTATATCGATACCTATATTCTCTATACGCACCCGCCTAATTTATTTTAGTGTCTTCTCTCCCAATGCTTAGTACAGTGCACTACATAGAGTAAGCACTTAATAAGCACTCAATAGTGCAGTGCTCTGCTCAGGGAAACAGCATGAATGCGGGGAGTTAGAAGGCATCCAATCCCAGGAGATCAGGGCCAGAGATAGTGTGGACTCAGGGAGGCTTGGAGGAGCACTCTTTTTAAAACAAAAAGATATTTGTTAAGCTCTTGCAATGTGCCAGGCACTGTTCGATGCACTGCAGTAGATACAAAGTAGTCAGATTGGACACAGTCCCTGTCCCACGTGGGGCTCACGGTCTTAATCCCCATTTTACAGGAACTGAAACACAAAGAAGTGCTCAAGGTCATACAGCAGACAAGAGGTGGAGGCTGGAGTCGAATCCAGTTCCTCTGACTTTCAGGCGCGTGCTCTTTCCACTAGGCCACACTGCCGCTTCATTACTCCCTTTAGGACTCGCTCCCAGTCCTCAATCCCAGTGCTCCTCTGGGGAAGAACATACAGCCCTTGTTTCTACCTCCTGTGGACCACAGATACTCCCCCACTCCCAGATTCACAACCAGGGCCAGGCCATCTCCAGAATTTTGACCCAGCTCTGCTTCTCTGGGTTCCAGTCCCTTTAAATCACGACTGCTAAGGTTTGCCCATGCTGTGAGTGGCAGTGCCTAGTGAAGAGCTCTTAAAGTCACTACCCCATTCATCGTGGCATCTGGGTGACCAGGCAGCACCCAGTGGGCTCGAGAGATACTCCAAAACTCTGGGATGCACCATCCCAACCACTTGGTTGGGGACCCTTTCTCTAATGGACTAAGCCCATAACTAAACCCTAATTTCTCCTATATCCTCTCCCTCCTGCATTGTCTGTATACTCAGATCTGTACCCCATAAGCACCTTCTAGTCACCCTTCTTCAGCCCCACAGAACATATATATATATATATAAACACACACACATATATACATACATATATATATATATATTCCCTCCTTTTTAGACAGTGAACTGCAGGTAGGACAGGGACTGGGGTTGTTCTGATGATAATGCATCGACCCCAGTGCTTAGTATAGTGCTTGGCACAGAGGTAATGCTTAACAAATACTGCCATTCTTATTGTAAATACAATCTTTACAATCTTATCACGTTCTGCACTCATAGTTTAATTTTTTAATGGTATTTGTTAAACACTTACTATGTGCCTGTGCTACGGGTAGAAACAAGCTAATCAGGTGGGGGTACAGTCCTTGTCCCACATGGGGCTCACATGGGGCTCAAAGTCTCAATCCCCATTTTACAGAAAAGGTAAGTGAGGTAGGGAGACTTGGCCCAGGTCACCCAGCAGACAAGTGACGGAGCTGGGATTAGAACTCAGGTCTTTCTGACGCTCACGCTCTATCTGTGCTCTATCCACTAGGCTCTGTGGAGATGAAATAGGAACATCTTCTGCTGCTCTATTACTTCAAACAATAATTTCTCTAACATTTCAGAAAGTGAAGAACCAGTCAGTGGAGGTGTTAAAGGCCAAAATCCCAGGTTGAAGAAAAAAAAGGAAAAAAGAAAAAAGCTCATCAAGTTCGTTTACTGAAGAAAGGGAAAAGAGCACATGGAATTATGTTCTTGTTTAAATTCACACAAAAAAACGACTGTATCTCGACTCCCATGACGCTTCTAGCTGCCTAACAACAGCCCAGCCCCTCTCTTCAAAGGCTTTCCTGGCAAAGGTGCCCTGCATTGGCGAGTTAGAAAAGAGCTAGAAATGAGAGGTTGTTTTCTCCTTGGATTATGCCCGAGCCAGTTGGAGAAGAAAACCATGTTCTCGACTGGAGCCGGCTTCATTCCTTACATAAGTCAGGGGAAGAAGGTCATTGGTGGTATTTTAAAGTCAATCTCAAAGAACGTTACATAAAAACAGGAGCTGATCTGGATCTCAGGCCACCTGGCGAGAGGGGTGGAACTTCTGGCAAGAACGGAGGAGAGACAGAGGATGCGCTCAGCACAGTATCTCCTCCAAAGGCAAAAGGGTGAGGGCACTCTGCCAGTGCCTTCCCTTGGCTGAGTCGTGACTGCTACTTACCCACTGACTGTAGCCACCGTCAGACTCCTCTGCTCTGTCCGGCGCTCCGGATGAAGTTGTGACCCTTTCGGCTGCACTTCAGGGTCAAAGGCGGGCAGATGGAAATGGAGCAGAATCATTCATTACCTCTTTCCCCGGTTGGTGGAAAGACTATAGAAAGTTCAGCACTAGTTCATAAATATTTTTCCTCTCCCTGTTTCTCGGGGACTGAAATACCCGACGCAAGGAGGTATACGTACCTCAGTGTGAGAGAAAAATGGTGACCACAAAGGAGAGCCGAAACTGTCGCCATGGTAACTAGACTTTTTACTTATGTCCCAGTTTGCGTTCAGTTAAGCGGCATCTCCTTTCCCAAGGACGGGGAGAACAAACCTCAAAAATGAGCATGTGTTGGAGGGAAAAAAAATAAAAATCAGATGTTTAGGTGACTCCAACAGATCACTGGAGACCACCTATGCCTCCTGCTCAACCATGTTTTACACATCCAGGGTCAGAGGACTTGAGTTCAATTCCCACCTCCACCACATAGAGAAGCAGCGTGGCTCAGTGGAAAGAGCACGGGCTTTGGAGTCAGAGGTCATGAGTTCGAATCCCAGCTCTGCCACTTGTCAGCTGTGTGACTGTGGGCAAGTCACTTAACTTCTCTGTGCCTCAGTTACCTCATCCGTAAAATGGGGATTAAGACTGTGAGCCCCACGTGGGACATCCTGATTCCCCTGTGTCTACCCCAGAGCTTAGAACAGTGCTCGGCACATAGTAAGCGCTTAACAAATACCAACATTATTGTACCTGCTGTGTGACCTTGGGCAAGGCACTTCACATCTCAGTGCCTTGGTTCCCTCATCTTCAGAATGGGGATTCAATGCCCGCGTTCTCTCCTATTTAGAATGTGAGTCCTAAGTGGGACCTGATTATCTTATATCTACCCCAGTGGTTAATGCAGTGCTTGATACATAGTAACCACTTAGCGAATACCACGATTATTATTCAAGCTAGTCTTGCCCCACCTATCCCATCCCCTCTCCTCCCTGTTGTCTCATGTCTCTCAGCCTTTTCTGATGTCATTCTTCTAATAGTCCATGCTCTCACCCCTAGTTAATGCCGCTTCATATTTATTGAGCATTTACTCGGTGCAGAGCACTGTATTAATCATCTGAAGGTAAAATGAATTTAGTAGATATGATCCCTGCCTTAAAGGAGTTTCTGATCTGGTGGGAAAGCCAACATTTAAATGAATTACAGGTCAGGAAAGCAACCGAGTACAAAGCTACGTACATAAGTTCTGTAAGACTAGAGTTTGGGTGCTTAGAGCGTGCTTGGGGGTGTGGACTCAAGTGCAACTTCAGCTGGTGCTTCATTCTTCGTTTAAGTTCGAGGATTGTTTTGCTCTTCTGCTTCATTGGGTAATTTCACCCTCTCCATATTTTTATCTTATGATTTACACAAAGCCCAGGTCAGATCGCGGAAGATTGAACTGTTAATTCATATCTAGTTATTTCTGCCGGAGTCTGAGACTGCTTAGTTACTAAGAAACTAATATCAAATCATTTTTTTGTATTTTAGAATTGAGCTTTCGGGAGGGCTAGGGCAATGTTTTTCAGTTGACAAATGAATTCTAAGTTTTGGTGGAAAAATCCAGGAACATAATGTTGCCATGAGAACAAGGTTTATGTGTTATGATATTTAAAGTCATTTGCATTTTTAAAGAAATATGTATCTCTTATGTCAACCGACATGCTGTTGCCAGTTTGAAGAATGGTACGGGAGGCCTACTGCAACTCAGTTGTTTTTCTTGAATGAACTAATCCTGCTAGTTCAATCAATGAATTAATCAATCATATTTATCCAGTGCTTACTGTGTGCAGAGCACTATATTAAGCACTTGTGAGAATGCAGTATAACAGATTTCCTAGACATGTTCCCTACGTTGCTGAATTGCACTTTCCAAACGCTTAGTACAGTGCTCTGCACACAGTAAGAGCGTCATAAATATGACTGAATGAAAATTGTTGTCCAAAACCACTGTCATGACTTTTTTTGAATGTTTGTTTCCTCTGATTTTGATGTAAACTGACGCCATGATCAGCGTGGCTCAGTGGAAAGAGCCCGGGCTTGGAAGTCAGAGGTTGTGGGTTCTAATCCTGCTTCCGCCACTTGCCAGCTGTGTGACTCTGGGCAAGTCACTTCACCTCTCTGTGCCTCAGTTACCTTATCTGTAAAATGGGGATTAAAACTGTACTCTCCCAAGAGCTTAGTACAGTGCTTTGCACACAGTAACCACTCAATAAATATGAATGAAGGAATGAATGATCCTAGGCAAATTTATCCATTGAGGAAATGTAACTTTGGTCTGCCCTTGGTCCTTTCCAACCCCGGCTCAACAGAACTGCAGGACTCACTGGCAAGAGCTCGCTGACCTTCAGTTTAACCTTCCCAAAATAGCCTTGGCAGCACCTCTACAACTAGCTTTCTCTGTGACCTTGGTCAATTCACTGAACTTCCTGGTGCTTCAGTTTCTCCTCTCAGGGTCGCACCTGGAGAGTTTCCAGTACTCTCCCAGTCTCAGCTACAAGAGGGAGATTCAAGCAGAGTCCATTCCTAGCTTGGGCAGTGGCTAGCGAGTGGGAGGCAATCTGCTACAAGTCAAAACTCACCTGTGCTGGGCGGCAGTGGCACGGGAGAGAGTCGAGAGCGGAGACTCAAGTTTACTGTGCAGAAGGAGGCAATGGTTAAACCACTTCCTTATTTTTACCAAGAAAACTCTATGGATCCACCACCAGAACGATTGCAAATGGAGGCGGGGCATTCTGGGAGAGATGTGTCCTTGGAGTCGCTATGGGTCGGAGAATAATAATAATGGGAGAAGACTCGACAGCATAAGACAAGACAAATCCTTCGGTTTCCTCGTCTATAAAATGGGGATTAAATCCTACTCTCCACAACTTAGTCTGTGAGGCCCTTGTGGGACAGGGACTGTATGCGACTTGTTTCTCTTGTATCTATCCCGATGGCTAGCGCAGTGCTTGGCACTCAGTAAGCGCTTAATAAATATACTTCAGAAAGGCCGCAGGGGAGAGTGCACTGGGGATGGCAGGGTGCTAAGGAAAGTCCTCTCCCCAGAGCCTTGAACTGACTCAAGCTGTTACATTTTTCCCTCCGTGATCTTCTCTGGTATCATTGTCTATAGCCTGGATTGGGCACCTTTATTGGGAAAATCGTCCTACTAGGTGCTGTGAGGAGTTAAAAGGGTAAGCCCTACCCTCAACGAGCTCACAGTGCAGTGGTCAGAATGACTAAACACCAATGCACAATCCTCCCTTCCCCCAAAATACCTACCACCTTTGTGTCATCTTCCCCATCTTGTCATCATTTAACTTTCACATACGACCAACCTGACAGTGCAATTAATCATTCAGTGATACTTATTGAGCACTTACTGTTTACAGAGCTCTGTACTAAGTGCTTGGAAGAGTACAATACAACAGAGCTGCTAGAAGTGTTCCCTTCCCGTAGAGATTTATGTATATATATATATGTATATATATATGCATGTACACCTATGTATATATATAAATTAATCACTTATATTATTGTGTTTATATGTTTTACGTCTGTTTCCTCATTAGAGTGTACGTTCCTTGGAGGCACGGTACATATCACATCTTCATTTTATACTTCCCAAGTTCTTGGTACGGAGCTCTGCACCCAGTGGTGCTCAATAAATTCTACAACTACTACTACTATCAAAGGAGGATGGCAGAATATTTTTCCCAGTTCACAGTTTTGATCCCGGTTTTATAGATGAGGTAACTGAGGCCCAGAGAACTGAAGCGACTTGGCCAAGGTCACACAGCAGCTGCATGGCAGAAAAGGGATTCAAACCCATGTCCTCTGACTCCCAGAACTATGCTCTTCCTACTAGGCCACGCTGCTTCTCGAAAATACTCATTTAGCAAGAGTTTTGCCCCTGTCCCAGGTGACCTGGGGTACCGACCTTCTCAAGGTCAAATGCTACCTCGTGACCTCCCGAGCCAGCAGGCGGAACTCGGAAGGGAGGGTGGGACACGGCCCCCGCAACCCAAACTGCCAGATTGACAGCCCAAGCTGGGAATACAGAAGGTGCCCGTCGCCCCCGTGCCAATCAAAGTAGGAATGGAGGAGGGGGGAGGGCAGAGATTGGATAAACTGAGGCCGGAGGCCGGAACGGCCTAAGGGCACGGGTGATAAATACCCGCCGCCTCTAACCTTCCGTGCAGAGGAATGGGACTCGCAGCGGCCGGCTGCGGGTCGCCTCTGTCCAGAGCGTGAGAAGGCCGCTCTGCCTGCACCGTGTGAGGAGCTGTGGGAGTCCCGTCCTGCCGAGAGCTCGTAGGGTTGGAAGCTAGATCCTTCACCATGGGTATGTAACATTAAAAATGGATTTGATGTCTAAGTGGGTGCCTCCCCAGGGGGACGTGAACAGGGTGGGAGGTAGCCGCCTCACCGAGTGCGAGTAGCACATGAGTGGATTTGATGTCTAAGTGGGTGCCTCCCGAGTGGGACGTGAATATGGCGGGAGCTAGCCGCCTCACCGAGCGCGAGTAACCATGAGCGGGTAACGCATAACTGGGTTTAACGCATAAGCGTATGTAACGCATAAGCGTACGTAACGCATAAGTGTACGTAACTCATTAGTGTTTAACGCATAAGTGTATTTAATGCAAAGGGGGATTCCTCCCGGGTGGGGCGAGCACATGGCGGGAGCCAGCCGCCTCGCCACGTTGCGAGGAAATCATAAGTGGGCTCGGGTGTCCGGCCACACGCAAATAACATACCAGTGCATTCCCCCCGTTAGAGAAGCTCTAACACCGTACTCCTCCCAAAGGGGAAGCTTTAACACCATGTTTCCCCCAAAAGGGAAGGCCGATTGTCGCGTCTAAATAATTAATTAAATTCAATCCGCCCCGCGAAATAAATTCTATACAGAACTCAGGTTCTTCCATCCCCAGCCTCTCTCTCTCTCTCTCTCGCCGCGCCGATTCCGAAGAACCTGTCCCCAGCGACGGGTGACAGCCCCTCAAAAGGATCTTATTATCACTGCTTGGGTGCCGTCAAAGCCATCTTCCTTGGAGCAGCCATACAGTGAACTTTCCCGGCTTCCACCCTACTGCCATCCTCGAATTCCTGCCCCGGTTCTCCCCTCAGCCCTGGCAGGTGGTGTAGTTCCTGGGCTGGGCAGGCAGGGAGTTAGCGAAGATAGCTTGCCCGGACTGGAACAAACTACAGGGGAAATGCAACCCACAGACTCAGGAGGTTCAGACCTAGGTGCAAGTATAGGCCCAATGTCCCAAGCGAAAGCAGCTTCCTGGCAGGAATCTTAGGCAGGGCTGGGCCAGTCTCATGGGATGGCAGGGGAAAGAGGGACCTGGAGACCAAACTCCTCCTGATCTCAGTAATAACTATAATTATGGTATTTGTTAAACATTTACTATGTGCCCAGCGCTGTTCTAAGTGCTGGAGAAGACACAAGGTAATCAAGTTGTCCCACGTAGAGCTCACAGTCATAATCCCCGTTTTATAGATGAGGTAACTGAGGTGCAGAGAATTAAAGTGGCTTGCCCAAGGTCACATAGCAGAAACGTGGTGGGTTTAGAACCCACATCCTCTGACTCCCAAGCCTGTGCTCTTTCCACTAAGCCGTGCTGTCAGCTCGTTGTGGGCAGGGAAAGTGTCTAGCAACTCTGTTGCATTGTACTCTCCCAAATGCTTAGTACAGTGCTCTCTGCACACCGGTAAGTGCTCGAAAGATATGACTGATTGATTCCTTCATTCATTGATATGGCCCACACCAAGCCCATCGCCCACAGGGCTAGTGCTTCTGGGACCATTTCCCACAGCTTTGCTCATGATCCTTCAATCAATTAGTCAGTGGTATATATTGAGCGCTTGCCGTGTGCAGAGCACTGTACTAAACACGTGGGAAAGTACAATCCAATAGCACTGATGGACACGCTTCTTGTCCATAAGGACCTTTTCCACCTGGTTGACAAATAGCATTTTGATCCTCTCCAATTCCAACTCTAACCATTTTATTCCATTCCCCACCATCACCGCCTCACATTTTTTAATGGAATTTGTTAAGCTCTTACAATTTACAACGTGCCGAGCTCCGTTTTAAGTGATGGGGTAGGTGCGAGTTAACCAGGCCGAACACAGTCCCTGGTGACTGAGACTCAGAGTGTAAATCCCCATTTTACAGACGAGGTAACCGAGGCAGAGAGGAGTCCTAGGTCACACAGCAGACAGGTGGAGGAGTCGGGATTAGAACTCAGGTCCTCTAACTCCCAGGCCCTCCCCCACTCCTCTCCATGGTCTAGACTAGACTAGGCTGCGCTGCTTCCTCTCGGATGGGTGTGGAGATTCAGAGCAATCCTGGCAGGGGAGTTGGGGGCAATCAAGGCAGACCGCCGGACACCTGGGCAACCTCTCACGTGAATTTGGAGCCCAGCCCAAGGACCCAATTGTATAGCAAAAAATCCCTCTCTGGCCAGCTCTACCTACCTCATTTCAGTTCCATCGTGCTGACCTGGGACAAAAATGTCGCTATCAAATCCTCCTGAAGATCTCTGATTCGCCTATGAGATATTTTTAGGATCATTAATAAGAAGTAAATTCTATTTTGATTCCTTTGCCGTTACTTCTCTTCTTGCAGGCTGTATGTGAATCTCAGCTCTGAAAACAGGACTTTATTTTTGGGGAAAAAAAGAAAGACTCAATTTTATAGCAGGCAGAAGATGTCTTGGCTCGCATGGCCCCTGATTAAGCCAGTTGTCGCATCTGTTGTGTCTAGCAGAAAAGAGATAGGGGAGAGAAAGCCTCATTCCGCAAATGGTCCATGGTTCCCCACACTGAAGCTGGGGATGATAATAATAATGTTGGCATTCGTTAAGCGCTTCTATGTGCAGAGCACTGTTCTAAGCGCTGGGGTAGATACAGGGTAATCAGGTTGTCCTATGTGAGGTTTACAGTTTCAATCCCCATTTTCCAGATGAGGTAACGGAGGCACAGAGAAGTGAAGTGACTTGCCCACAGTCACACAGCTGCCAAGCGGCAGAACCGGGATTCGAACCCATGAGCTCTGACTCCCAAGCCCGTGCTCTTTCCCCTCAGCCACACTGCTTCTCTATGGGAGCCCTGGTGTTCGAGGGGAGGGAGGCCATCCGTACTTTGTGATTGGGTCCCAGTGGACAGTTCACGTGGCCAGTGATGTTTTGGGTCTCCTTGTCCCCAGTGTGAATGCTCACTGTGAGCAGGGAACGTGTCTCCTAATTCGGCTGTACTGCACTCTCCCAAGCACTTAGTACAGTGCTCTGCCCATAGTAAGCGCTCAATAAGATTGATCGATGAGAGGGTGGCCTGTATCCTGAAGCCACATACACACCCCGCTGATAGACGTAGCCGAGTGGAAAGAACCCGGGCCTGGGAGTCAGGAGGATCTGGGTTCCAATTCTGGCTCTAGCACGTGTCTGCTGTGTGACTGTGGGCAAGTCACTTCTCTTCTCTGGGCCTCAGTTACTTCATCTGTGAAATGGGGCTGAAGACTGTGAGCCCCATGTGGGACAGGGACTGTTTCCAACCTGATTACCTTGTACCTATCCCAGAGCTTAGTACAGTGCCTGAATTATATAGCAAGTGCTAAACAAATTCCAAAATTATTATAATAATAATAATATTGGTATTTGTTAAGCACTTACTCTGTGCCGAGCACTGTTCTAAGCGCTGGGGTAGATACAGGGTAATCAGGTTGTCCCACGTGAGGCTCACAGTTAATCCCCATTTTACAGATGAGGTAACTGGGGCCCAGAGAAGTGAAGTGACTTGCCCACAGTCACACAGCTGACAAGTGGCAGAGCTGGGATTCGAACTCACGACCTCTGACTCCCAAGCCCGTGCTCTTTCCATTGAGCCCCGCTGCTTATTATCATTTCATTTCAAAGGTGGGACAAACAGATAGCCCATCAGAATCAGAGACTGGTCCAGTCCCTTCGGATACACAGTTCACTCTCCAGTCAGCAGGCCATTCAATCCCAGCATCAAAATGGCAGCCTCTTCTGTTGGAAGCTGTGATGACACACAACTTCAAATCGAAAAAGAGAACGAAACGACTCAGCTCCACTGGCCTTCTGTGCTGCTACCCTGGAGGGCCACTTTAGGTTAAATGAGGCTCTGGGATTTCCACTTGCTCTGAGTCTCGGTCCTTTCAGGCTGCCAAGCTTCCTGAGTCCACCTCCGGCGTTAGAAACTCACTTTTTGTTTCCTGGGGAAAGAGGCAGGGATGAGTTAGGCCATGAGCCTGGGTCTCTCTCTGCCAGGTTCTGCCAGGCTCTGTGATCCCCACGGAGAAATTCCCTGATTCAGCAGCTTTACTTTGGATCTTTGGAATGGCAGCAAGTGGGATTTGAGTGTATCTGAATGAGCATTTATTGAATGAGCCCTTGTTAAGCATTTATTGTGTGCCAGGCACTGTTCTAAGCGTTGGTGTAGATGCAGAGTAATCAAAGTGGACACAGCGCATATCCCACAGGGGCTCCCGGTCTTCATCCCCAGATGAGTTAACTGAGGCACAGAGCAGTTAAGTCACTTGCCCAAAGTCACATGCAGACAAGTGGCAGATCTGGGATTAGAACCCAAGCCCTTCTGACTCCCGGGGCCAGGCAGTTGAAGAAGCATCCTGCCTTAGTGGAAAGAGCGTGAGCAAGGGAGTCGGAAAGACCTGGGTTCTAATCCCTGTTCTGCCACAAAGTCTGTTGTGTGACCTTGGACAAGCCTTTTCACTTCCCTGGGCCTTAATTACCTCATCTGTAAAATAGGGATTAAGAGTATGAGCTACACAGCTACTCTTGGAAATGACTCCACACTTTGCTCCCCAGATGGACGGGTGAACCTTAGAAATCAGAAGACTGCTCTGATTTCCTGTTTCAACCTAACCTGCACATTTCTCTTCCAGCATTCGTAAAAGACGTGCATTGTTTCAGGGACTTTTCAGATCTTAACTAGACAGAGAGCCGGCACTAGAATTCTCTAGGCCTTTGGAGTGGAAACCTCACCAAAACTCACATCTTCCCAATTATCTGTCGGATGAAAGGATTTCAAATCCTTCCATAAAGGAAGGCTCAGTGAAATGACAGGGGAAATCACGCTTCATAAAATCTGGTGATTCATTCCCTTTGTGTGTCCATTTTGTGTTCAGGGTGGGAGTTTTCAGGTACTTTTTCGAGGAAATATAAGTAAAAAAAGAGAAAAACTGTAGGTAACACACTTCCTGATGCACCTCTAAATCCATTGCTTTTATTCTCAGGTGTTCTTCCGTATGCAGAAAAATGTCATCCCCGTTAATCACTCCTGTACACAACTGAATGTGTTTTCCAGCCACAACCTTACATACTTAAGGTTGTAACTACATCACTGAGAATTCATTTTCAATGGATAGTTCACTGAACTAAATAGGAAATGGGTTAAAATGTGGGTGCCAGAGTGTGCAGGTTCCTGTACTAAGCTCTTGGAAAAATACAATTAAAACAGAGTTGTAGATGCAATCCCTGTCCACTGGAACTTACGGTCTACAAGTGGAGACAGACATTAAAATCAACTAGGGATAGGGGAAACGGTAGAGTATAAGAATAATTTACATGAGTACCTGTGAGCATTTCACATTCTCCAAAGTTTTGGTTTGCAAGTCTGCATCATTGTTTGTAAATGGCAAATGAAGGAAGGGGGGAAGCCCGCACTGTGAGGGAGGAACTATCGATTCCACATCAGCCTTTTCAGGCACATCATCCCTCGGGGGGAAATGTCACCGTCAGTGGCCCGACTTTCGATGCAAAGCATGATAGATCATTCATAAGACTAGATTTTCCAGCCTCCAAAAGCAGAGGAAGGCGCTTGCACTCACAGGTGGGGGTGACATCTCACCAACAAACGCACTCCCCCACCCAGGCACACTCACACAGACACACTCACTCTTACATTGGGGCTGCAGTCAAGGAAAATGAGAGGAAGCAGCAAAACTTAAGCAGGCAAAGACAGCAGCTGCCAGCTCCCCGAAGTTCCTGGGTGACCACCCAGGGTAGAGCCCATAGAAAGATCGTTCCCTGGGCCCAGCAGAGGCAGAGGCAAAGATGGAAACTGCTCCTCTCACTGCCGTACCTGCCATCTGCTGAACCTTCGTCCTTCTGTGGCTTTTGCCCAGCTCGACATTACCACCAGCTTCCTGGAATTCATCACAGCAGCTACTGTCACTGTCCCTACCACAACCCTGGTCCAATGTGGAACGTTTCCTTCCGCCACTGGCCGTTCAGCTAAAGGGGAGACGCTTTGAAGCGAGGACCGTGATGGTCCATCTAAGGATGGGTCAGCTGTTCACGATACTGATGACAAATTCGGCGCGGTGGCCCAGCAACTCAGTAACAGAACTGTGATCAAGACATTCTCCTTCCCTGCTGGCACGAAACCAGACTTAGGCCTTCCAGGGGCATCGGTACAGGGAGACGCGAGTATATTGATTTCCTTCTCAACCTAACCTTGTGGTGTATCGATCTCTGCAAGTAATTTTCCAGATGGTATCTTGGATTTCAATTGCAGTTCACTGTACAATAGTTTCTTGGACATGCTGCCATCACCCATTCACACTTTATTCAATTTTAGTGAGCTGACTCCAGGACTTCAATGTTGTTTATCTTGTCTTTTATCATTTTTTATTTTATTTGTTAAGCGCCTACTGTGTGCCAGGCACTGTAATAAGTGCTGGGGTAGATACGAGATAATTAGGTTAAGTTGGACACAGTCCCCGTCTCACACCGGGCTCATAGTATTAATCCCCGTTTTACAGAAGAGGTAACTGAGGCCCAGAGAAGTTGAGTTCATTCATTCGTTGTATTTATTGAACGCTTACTGTGTGCAAAGCGCTGTACTAAGCGCTTCGGAGAGTACAATATGACATCAGTCACGTTCCCCGCACACAACGAGCTCACAGTCCAGAGGGGGAGACGGACATTAATATAAATAAATAGATAATTAAATTAATTAAATCAAATTTATTGAGCGCTTACTGTGTGGGAAGCACACCACTAAGCGCTTGGGAGAGTACACTATAACAACAGACACATTCCTGCTCCCAGTGAGCTCACAGTCTAGAAACATTACTGAAATTGTTTAAGAAGCTGGAGGTGTCACCTGTTTTGGATTCCAGGACACCAAGCTATATAAATGGTGGGACACCACTTTAGCTTCGTAATTTTATCATTTGCTACGAAGCCTGGTGCGCTCATCCCCGACTGTCTAGAATGGAAGGAAGAATGAACCAATCAAAAGCTAGCCCCTGATGGCCGGTGATTTCATGAATCAATTTTTTTGTTGTAAATATAAGGTTTTAACCTGGAACCAGGCTCTATGTAGTAAAGTACTCAAAAATGACCCGTCCGTAGAAGCACGATATGGCAGAAGGATAGCGATGGACTTTCCCCCCGTGTGGCCTAGTGATTAGAGCATGGGTCCGGGAGTCAGAGGGACCTGACTTCTAATCCCCGCTCTGCCACTTGTCTGCTGTGTGACCCTGGGCAAGTCACTTGACCTCCCTGTGCCTCAGTTCCCTCATCTTTCAAATGGGGATTAAAACCGTGAGTCCCATGTGGAACAAGGACCACGTCTAACCTGATTAACTTGTAACTACCCCAGCGTTTAGTACAGTGCTTGGCACATAGTAGAGAAGCAGCGTGGCTCAGTGGGAAGAGCCCGGACTTGGGAGTCAGAGGTCATGGGTTCTAATCCCAGCTCTGTCACTTGTCAGCTGTGTGACTTTGGGCAAGTCACTTAACTTCTCTGGGCCTCAGTTCCCTCATCTGTAAAATGGGGATGAAGACTGTGAGCCCCATGAGGGACAACCTGATCACCTTGTATCTCCCCAGCGCTTAGGACAGTGCTTTGCACACAGTAAGCACTTAACAAATACCAACATTATTATTGCTTTTAATAATAATAATCTTAAAAGGAAATCTTGGCACATTTTGAAATATTCCAAAGATGGGACCTTCTGGTGTACAAAAAAAAGACACATGGAATATTTGAACGAGAGCCACCACACAGAGTGAAGTCTCTGAGACCACTGCAAAGTGCTCGGGTGACCAGACTCAACATAATGTTTGAGAATTCTCTTCAGCTCTCAGGTTTCTTCTGACTTGTCAAGCTGGGGAAATGACTGGCAATGAATCTCATATAGACAGCACAGCAAGAGTTGTCTAATCTTTACTTAAAGAAGCAGCACAACCTCACGGAAATAGCCTAGAACTGGGAGTCGGGGGACCTGCTTTCTAAGCCTAGCTGCCCCACTTGCCTGCTGTGCGACCTTGGGCATGTTGTTTAACTTCCCTGAGCCTCAGTTTCCACATCTGCAAAATGGGGATGTCCAAGCGGTTCTCCCTCCCGCTTAGACTGTGAACGTTGTGTAGAACAGGAGACGTGTCTGACCTTTCTGTCTTGTGCTTGACACATAGTACTTTAAAAGTATCACAACTGTTATTAATTTTACATTATCTTTTGTCTACAAGGAGACCGTGGACATAGCCCGTGCTTGAAACTCAGGAAATCTAGTGCCAAATAGGGGCTGTGGGGAATCCATCACCTTAAAATAAATCAATCAACGGTATCTTTTGAGTGCTTATTGTGTGCAGAGCAAACAATACTTGGAAGAGCTTGCAGAGCACTTGGAAGAGAACAACAGAATAGTCACAAACTAGACACAACCTCAACATTTGCCCCAGTTCCTTTCATCCCAGCTCTGCCCCGGTAAGGTTGGCACAGATTCACAGCTCACCCTGGCTGATCTACATGACATTTTCCTCAACCACCAGGTTACTGAGAGGCCTTCAACAGAAGCTCCCGGTCTCCACCCGCTTCAAAGCACCAGCAGTCATAAACTTGGAGGCGATTCTAGTGCGTTACAGGAGTGAGAGGCTCTCCTCGTTGTTGTTATTATTAACTATTATTATTATTATTACATTTGTTAAGCACTTTGTATGTGTCAAACAATGTTTTTCAGTTCTGGAGTAAGTACAAGTTAATCAGGCTGGGCACAGTCGCTAAATAAGAGGGAGTAGGATTTAATCCTCATTTTTCAATCGAAGAAACTGAGGCATAGAGAATGAAGTGACTTGCCCAGAGTCACACAGCAGGCGATTGGCAGAGGCAGGGTAACAATAACAATTGTGGTATTTGTTAGAGAAGCAGCGTGGCTCAATGGAAAGAGCCTGGGCTTGGCAGTCAGAGGTCATGGGTTCTAATCCCGGCTCTGCCACTTGTCAGCTGTGTGACTGTGGGCGAGTCACTTCACTTCTCTGTACCTCAGTTCCGTCATCTGTAAAATGAGGATTAACTGTGAGCCTCACGAGGGACAACCTGATGACCCTGTATCTGCCCCAGCGCTTAGACCAGTGCTTGGCACATAGTAAGCACTTAAGAAATACCACTATTATCATCATTATTATTATTATCATTATTAAGCTCTTACTATGTGCCAGGCAATGTACTAAGACCTGGAGTAGATGCAAAATAATTGGGTCAGATATAGTCTCAGTCCCATGTGGGGCTCACAGTTTTATCCCCCATTTTACAGATGAGGTCACTGAGGCACAGAGAAGTGAAGTGACCTGCCCAAGGTCATACGGCAGACAAGTGGTGGAGCAAGGATTAGAACCCAGGATAAGAACCCAGACCCTCCGAATCCCAGGCCCATGCTATTTCCACTAGGTCACGCCGCTGCATCGTGGCTCATCACTACTTTTTGCTCCAATATGCGACTCTCATCTCTCGATGTGGATTTGGTACGGGACATGTAGAAACACAGAGGCACAGAGAATAATAATAATAATAATAATGTTGGTAACTGTTAAGCGCTTACCATGTGCCGAGCACTGTTCTAAGCGCTGGGGTAGACACAGGGGAATCAGGTTGTCCCACGGGGGGCTCACGGTCTTAATCCCCATTTTCCAGATGAGGTAACTGAGGCACAGAGAAGTGAAGTGACTTGCCCACAGTCACACGGTTGACAGGTGGCAGAGCCGGGATTCGAACCCATGACCTCTGATTCCAAAGCCCGTGCTCTTCTCACTGAGCCACGCCGCTTCTCTACGTGACTTACCCAAGGTCACACAGCAGCACAGGTGGTGGACCGTAGGAAGGAGCCCTGTTTAGGTTGGCAGTGTCCCGGTTTGGGATCTTCCATGGATCAGAACAAGGGTGCCTGGATTGGAGGGTGTTGGAAAACGTGATTGCCTCTTACATTTACACATTAGGTGAGCAGTGTGGTCTAGTGGAAAGGGTCTAGGATTGGGAAACAGGAGATTTAAATTCTAATCCCCACTCTATTACTTGCCTCCTCAATGACCAAAGGCAAGTCCCTTAGCTTTTCCGCACCTCAGCTTCCTCATCTGTAAATTGGGGATTACATTTTAGGCCGTAAACTCTAGACTTTAAACTCTAGACTGTAAGCTTACTCTGGGTAGGGAATGTGTCTGTTTATTGTTATATGGCACTTTCCCAAGTGCTTAGTGAAATGCTGTGCACACAGTAAGTGCTCAATAAATTCAACCGAATGAATGAATTGGAGGCTTGAATATAATAATAATAATAATAATGTTGGTATTTGTTAAGTGCTTACTATGTGCAGAGCACTGTTCTAAGCGCTGGGGCAGATACAGGGTCATCAGGTTGTCCCACGTGAGGCTCACAGTTAATCCCCATTTTACAGATGAGGGAACTGAGGCCCAGAGAAGTGAAGTGACTTGCCCACAGTCACACAGCTGACAAGTGGCAGAGCTGGGAGTCGAACCAGTGACCTCTGACTCCTAAGCCCGGTCTCTTTCCAGTGAGCCAAGTGAATATCTCTTCTCCCCTTAGACAGTGAACCCCATGAGGGATAGGGACTGAAGCTGATTTGATGATATTGTATCTACCTCAGGACTTACCTCAGGTGCATAGTAAATTCTTAATATATACAACAATTATTAGTATCAGAACCATACAAGATTCCTTTCTCTCATGTGACAGTGCACGTAATTACAGTGAAATATCTGGGGTCTAGGGAAAGTCCCCACAGAGGCTAGGTGGATGTTTCTAATGCTATTTAATATTCTATCATCCAATCTGACAGAAGTAACATCCTTTAGTAAACGCTTTCAATGAAGGTGCTGATCACCTAAACTAGCTGCCATTATCTTTGAGAGATATTAAATATTGATCTAAAAGAAAAGAATGGCAGGATTTTCAGTTACACCACTCCCACTTGAAAATTCCCCAGTGCTACTTGTTCGAATCCCTTCCAGCTTAACACTGCCCATTTTCTTTCCACAGGGATCTTGGCTTCATCTCCAAAGTTTTGTTTTCCATTAACAGTGAAGGGAAGCTCTTAGGATAAGCACTGATCTCTTCAGAGAAAAATGTAAAAATCTTTCCTGAACATTTTATTATTAAAATAAGTAGCTATACCCTACAGCCCAGAAAAATGATTACGATGCTTTTGCAACTCTGAAACGCTGCCAGAACTATAAGCAAACCAATGACGTGCCGGAAAAATTCTAGCCTAGGCACCCAGAAACACACATGATAATGCTTGCTCTGGGTTTAAAAACTCCCCCAGAGCAGATAATTTGAAAATCATAATGTCACAGTGGTGATATCATACAGTTCTATGGAAAGGATATACTATTATTTCATTTTTTGGAATGCGAAAGGTAAAACCTCTTACTTGATAGAATAAAAAATATGGATTTATAGGTAGATATACAATAATCCTAAAGCTATGGTTTATATCACCAGAATTCCTGGAATTATTGATCTTTTTGCAGGGTGGCCAGAAATATTATATTAATGAAACAGGCCTTCAGTTCTAGCTTGATGGAAGCCACTTGAAAATTGAGATTTCATTGCACCATGGCAGATGAGTTTAAAAATGGTGATTTAAAAAACACCACACCCCATAGCACATATGGAAAAATTCTTACTCTAGTATTTCCTGTTTCGGGAATTGATGGGGGTTTTTTTGTTTGTTTTGCTTTGTTTTTGTTTTTTTACTGGTATTTGTTAAGCATTTACTATGTGCTAGACACTCTTCTAAGCGGTGGGGTAGAAACAAGCTAATGCAGTCAATCCCCATTTTAGAGATGAGGGAACTGAGATACAGAAAATAAAAATGATAATAATAATTGGGGCATTTTTTAAGCACTTATTACATGCCATGAACTGTATTAAGCGCTGGGATGGATAGAAGCAAATTGGGTTGGACACAGTTTCTGTCCCCCATGGTAATAATGATTTCAATCCCCATTTTACAGATGAGGGAACTGAGGCCCAGAGAAGTGAAGTGACGTGCTCAAGGTCACACAGCAGACAAGGGGCAGAAGTGGAATTAAAACTCATGACCTTCTGACTCCCAGGCCTGTGCCCAACGTCACACAGCAGACAGTGGAGGAGCTGGGATTAGAACTCAGGTCCTTGATGTTAATGTCTCTCTCTACCCATGCAAGTGAAAGCTCCTTATAGGCAGAGATCGTGTCTACCAACTCTGTTATATTCATCTTACCCATCCACTAAATACTCTGTTCTGCATCTAGTAATCGCTCAAAAAATACCATTGAGGAATATCATTGATTGATTGATTGATTTAGGGTTTAGGAGGACATGCCCCAACTCCTGTCCATATAAGCTTGTTATGGGAAGCGAACATGTCTAACAGCTCTGTTATATCGTACTCTCCCAAGTGCTTAGTACAGTGCTGTGCACACAATAAGCTCTCAATAAATACGATTGATTGATAGATTCAAACACCATATCACTCATTTTCATGAGATAGTGGGTGCCTGCTGGTCATTTGTGCAGGAAATGGCACTACAAAAACAAAATAGCCAATAGTCCAACCTATTCTTGTTCAGACAACAGGACGAGAAGGGGGAAGTGTATTGTTTTCAAGCTTTAAGGACCTTGGAATAAATCAGGCTATCAGTCTAATTTAAGTGTAAATTTCCTCTCCAGGTTACTAACACACTCGATCATTATTTTTCAACTATATTTCTAGAGCTTAGACCCCACAATGGCTGTAAACATTAGCTCACTTTAGAGAGAAACAAATGTTCCTTTCCAACACAGGCCGGAAAGATAAGAGTAATTACCCGAAAAATGAATTATATGTCAAATAAACCACAGCCTCTGGTATCAGAGGATTATTATTTTAATACTATTGTTTAAGGTTGTCTGGCAGATAAGTATTCTCTTAGACTTCTTAATTTTACAATCACACACCTGTTCCAGAAGATAAATGACCTTCACAGGCATTTTCCTTTTAAATGTAAAAGAATCGGTGCAGGATCTGGAGGAACGTTCATAATCTTTCATTGTAGTAAATGAGAGAGGAAGAGGCTAACTATCCATATTTCATATTGGATTGAGAGGAAAGCTCTTCATATTACAAATCCCAATAGTAGAAAGGATGCCAAAGTCCTTATTTTGTTACCTTAAGACTATTTAAAAAGGCTGAAGATGAAAATTTAAGTGTGATCCCGGAGTACTTTGTGAAAGAAGGCCTGAGGAATCAAGCCCTCATAGCATTTAGAAAGGGACAACCTTATGCATTTTATTCCTCTAGAGAACCAGTTCTTTGTGGGGCAGGGAACATGCCTACCAACTCTGCTGCACTGTACTCACCCAAGTGTACTGTGTTTCACACACTGTAGAGAAGCAGCATGACAGTGAAAAGAGCAAGGGTCTGAGTCAGAAGACCTGTGTTCTACTCTCAGCTCTGGCATCTGTCCACCGTGTGACCTTGGGCAAGTTGCTTTACTTCCCTGGGCCTCAGTTACCTCATCTGTAAAATGGGGATTAAGACTGTGAGCCCCATATGGGACATGGACTGTGTCCAACCTGATTATCCTGTATCTACCCCAGGACTTAATACAATTCTGGGCACAAAATTAACAATTACTTAACAAATACTATTGGGAAAAAAAGTATGCCCTCAGTAAATATCACCGATGGATTGATTTCCTCAGGCCCCAGCCTTGGCACTGCCGTTTTGAATTTTCTGCTTTGCATGGAGCAGGAATAATAATAATAATGATTATGGTATTTGTTAAACTCTTACTATGTACAGGCACCGTACTAAGCGCTGGGGGGATATAAACAAATCGGGTTGGACAAAATCCCTGTCCCACTTGGGGCTTACAGTCTCCATATGAGGGCATGTGCATGTGTCGTGGAGGGTGTAAAGTGGAGGACTGGGGAGAAAAGCAGTGGAGGTGAGGAAAAGATACGGGGAAAGCAGAAAAGCCACGGTGAGGGCACAGAGTGCGGGAGAAGGATGAAAAACTGAGAAGGACGGAGAAGAGTGACTAAAATGATGACAAGGAGGGAGCTCGAAGCAGGCGAGGGGAGAGAGACAGAGGAGAGAAGATGGAGGATAAAAGGGAAAGAAAGATGTAAGAGAGGGAGGGGACTCACCAAGATGCCTTCCACTATGCCTCTTCCCTGCTACCACTCTACTAATAATAATTATGGTATTTGTTAAGTGCTTACTTTGTGCCAAACATGTTTCTAAGCCCTGAGATCGACACAAGGTAATCAAGATGGAAACACTCCCTGTCCCACATTGGGCTCACAGTTTTAATCCACATTTCACAGATGAGGTAACCAAGGCACAGAGAAGTTAAGTGAGTTGCCCAAGGACACACAGCAGACAAGTGGAAGAGCAGGGATTAGAACCCGCGTCCTCTGACTCCCTAACTCGTGTGTAATTGTCTTCACCTTCTCCTTTCTACTTACTCCTTTCTCTGATGCTGCCTCATCAGACTCTCACAGAGAGTTTGAAAAACTCCAAGAAAAGAATGAGAAATACTGGGTCTTCCACAAGGCCGGGTGTCAGTTCCCATCACTCTGAATGGGGTGGCAGGATTGTGAAGAACTAAGGTTTGGAAACAATTGGTTAACTCCTTGTTAAAATACAAAGCAGAAATCGAAAACAACCTTGCTCTGAACCCCAGAGCAGCATACGATTTCCTGGTGTTGACAGACAATTACCTCTGAAACGAGTCCAGCTGGTCCAGATGAAATGAAAGCTCTCTCAGGTCCCCTTGTCTAGAAAAATTACGCAAAAATGTCTCTAGGAAAGAATGGAATGTGTCACTCAGTCACGCTTTCCTTGCCTTTTATAGTATTTTTTTCTTTCCCTCCCAAGAGGAGAGCTTATATACAATAATAACCAGTGTCCTTTTCAATTCAATTAAACTAATATTTAAACTGCTTACCAAAACCAGAGTAGGTTGACATTGGTTAACTCGGCTTAAAAGTTGTAAGACATCGCCCCATTTTCATGAAACGTCAAGTAAATTAGAAGTGAATTAGATTGATGATATTCCTTTAGCCTATTCAAGGAACTGGGTTCTATTCCTCTTTATTGAAACACAGGGTGCCTGTTTTAGACATAGAAATCTGTTGCCTATTATCGACTAAGGTAGAAGATACCATACGATTTTCATTAGACTACTGCTATTTTCCAAAGTTTTGTGGTAGAAAATCTGTAGCTGATTCAGAGTTTCCCAAACAAATTGTGAGAGTACAATAATACCTATTTGCTTCAGAGTCTTCGATTTCAGTATAATTTCCTTACATACAGTTCTGATGTATGCCAGGGAAAGGAATGTGGCATTGTACACATGTTTTACAAATAGATTTTAGTTTATGGAGTGCCTACTGGGTGCAGAGCACTGTAGTAAGCACTTAGGAATACATCCAGCATACAATACACCCAGGATACAATACAACAATTTGGAAGATACGATGCCCACAACAGGTTTACAGTCAGCTTCTATGGTGTTTTCACTTGGATGACGTGACTAGAAGTTAAAATTTTATAGCTCCTGACTATTCAAGACAGTCCAGATGACAGTCCAGATCAGCAAGAGCCATGCGAGTTTCAATGAGGCGTATTTCAACTTTCATTACGATAATGACCAGAGATAAACTCAAGTAAACTCAAGTCTCCACCCTCGACTCTCTCCCATGCTGCTGTTGCCCAGCACTGGTGAGTTTTGACTTGTAGCAGATTGCCTTCCACTCACTAGCCATTCCCCAAGCTAGGAATGGAATGGGTTGACTCCGCTTGACTCTCCCTCCAGTAATTGAGACTGGTAGAGTTCAGGAAAGTCTCCAAGTGTGACCCTGATAGGGGCAATCCCTCCCTTTGAAACCAGTAAAGTAAAATCTCCACGAAGTGAGGAAGCATACATATGCAAAGGAACATGAGGGGAAAAAGATTGCTCTTTCAGGGCAAATTGTTTGAGGGATATAAATAAAGAAATGCTGGTGTTGCATGACTGATACTTCTAATAAAAACTCTCATCGTCGAGTATCATAAATATACACCTTCCGCTACCTGCCGCCTTTTCATATTATTCATTAAGAGCTTACTAGGTGCCAAGCACCGTTCTACATGCTAGGGTAAATACAAGTTTCAATGATGGCATTTATTCAGCGTACTATATGCCAAGCCTGTTCTAAGCACTAAGGTAGGTACAAGGTAATTAGGTTGTTCCAGGTGGGGCTCACAGTCTTAACCCCCATTTTACAGATGAGGTAACTGAGGAGAGAGAAGTTAAGGGACTTGCCCAAGGGCACCCAGCAGACGAGTGGCGGAGCTGGATTAGAACCCATGTCCTCTGACTCTCAAGCCCATGCTCTTTCCGCTAAGCCAAGGTCAGACACAATCTCTGTCTCACATTGGACTCTCAGTCTAAGAAGGAGGGAGAACAGGTTTTGAATCCCCATTTTACAGCTGTTTCTGGGTAAGTGAGATTTTCATAAGAAAACGGCTTTGCATGAGCAATGCCAGAGGGTATGGCAGGAATCTTTATTCACTTCCAGGACTGCCCCACCTCCTCATGACACAACCACATGTACGACAGCCATCTTAGTTTGGTCCAATATGGTGCCATCTCAAATGACGGAGCCACAGACCAAGCTGACAAGGGCAGGAGCACACAGTTAATGATAATATGGTACTTGTTGAGCGCCACGTGCCTAACGCGGTTCTAATCACAGGGTTGATGCACATTAATCAAGTTGGACACAGTCCCTGTCCCACATGGGTCTCACACTCTTAATCCCCCATTTTCCAGTTGAGGAAACTGAGGCACAGAGAAGTGAAGTGACTTGCCCAAGTTCACACGGCAAACAAGTGGCAGAAGCAGGATTAGAAACCAGGTTCTCTGACTCCCAGGCCTGTGCTCTATCCTAAGCCATGCTGCTTCTTAATGAAGCCAACCCAGAGGGGCTCCCTTTCTCCAACTCCATAATCAGCCCCCTGCCCAGAGGTGTGACTTTCTTGGAAAACTGGACTAAAACCAGATAAGCTGTGCTGCAATTATGTAAGGGAAGGGCAGAAAAAGTGCTCTCTCTTCACTCTCTCGAATCAGCGTGAGACTCCGCTTTCTTGTTAAGATGGGTTCAAATGATTAAATTTAATAATGAAAGTTTCCATATGTCTAATCTTTATGGATGCAGGTCTCTGGGGTCATTTAAAGGGAAAATAACATCATGAGCAATTGAAAAGTTCATTTTTGCTTGTGTAGCACAAACATTTCCAGGATTGTTAGGCCTCTATTTCCATGACTAAGTTGTCTTTGTAAACACATGGGCTCATTGTTTAGTTGTTTTGTAGTTGTGGTTTTCTGCTCCTGGTTTCTCTCATGGTACTTCCACAAGAGCAGGGCATTTGAGCACAATTAAAGTACCAAAGCCATAGAATCCAAGAGTTCTTTGCTCAAGCCACAGAGCTGAAACTGTCTGTTGGTAAGGAATCATCATTCCCTCTCTCTTTTCTCCACCTCGTCCTCTCTTCCTCTTTCCCTGCAAGACCAGGGCAGTTCCTTGTGGAAGCAGTTACATTCCACTCTTGTCCTTAGGTGTCTTTCTTAAATAAAAAAAAAAAAACCCACAAAAAACATACATACAAAATGCACCTAGGATCATCAGTCCATCTACTATGTTCAAGCTTCAGGTGGATATTCAACATAGTCAAGCTCCTCGTTCATTCATTCATTCATTCAATAGTATTTATTGAGCGCTTACTATGTGCAGAGCACTGTACTAAGCGCTTGGGATGAACAAGTCGGCAACAGATAGAGACAGTCCCTGCCGTTTGACGGGCTTACAGTCTAATCGGGGGAGACGGACAGACAAGAACAATGGCACTAAACAGCGTCAAGGGGAAGAACATCTCGTAAAAACAATGGCAACTAAATAGAATCAAGGCGATGTACAATTCATTAACAAAATAAATAGGGTAACGAAAATATATACAGTTGAGCGGACGGGTACGGTGCTGTGGGGATGGGAAGGGAGAGGTGGAGGAGCAGAGGGAAAAGGGGAAAATGAGGCTTTAGCTGCGGAGAGGTAGAGGGGGGATGGCAGAGGGAGTAGAGGGGGAAGAGGAGCTCAGTCTGGGAAGGCCTCTTGGAGGAGGTGATTTTTAAGTAAGGTTTTGAAGAGGGAAAGAGAATCAGTTTGGCGGAGGTGAGGAGGGAGGGCGTTCCGGGACCGCGGGAGGACGTGACCCGGGGGTCGACGGCGGGATGGGCGAGACCGAGGGACGGCGAGGAGGTGGGCGGCGGAGGAGCGGAGCGTGCGGGGTGGGCGGTAGAAAGAGAGAAGGGAGGAGAGGTAGGAAGGGGCAAGGTGATGGAGAGCCTTGAAGCCTAGAGTGAGGAGTTTTTGTTTGGAGCGGAGGTCGATGGGCAACCACTGGAGTTGTTTAAGAAGGGGAGTGACATGCCCAGATCGTTTCTGCGGGAAGATGAGCCGGGCAGCGGAGTGAAGAATAGACCGGAGCGGGGCGAGAGAGGAGGAAGGGAGGTCAGAGAGAAGGCTGACACGGTAGTCTAGCCGGGATATAACGAGAGCCCGTAATAGTAAGGTAGCCGTTTGGGTGGAGAGGAAAGGGCGGATCTTGGCGATATTGTAGAGGTGAAACCGGCAGGTCTTGGTAACGGATAGGATGCGTGGGGTGAACGAGAGGGACGGGTCAAGGATGACACCGAGATTGCGGGCCTGCGGGACGGGAAGGATGGTCGTGCCATCCACGGTGATGGAGAAGTCTGGGAGCGGACCGGGCTTGGGAGGGAAGATGAGGAGCTCAGTCTTGCTCATGTTGAGTTTTAGGTGGCGGGCAGACATCCAGGTGGAGACGTCCCGGAGGCGGGAGGAGATGCGAGCCTGAAGGGAGGGGGAGAGGACAGGGGCGGAGATGTAGATCTGCGTGTCATCTGCGTAGAGATGGTAGTCAAAGCCGTGAGAGCGGATGAGTTCACCGAGGGAGTGAGTTCCCTAATATACTGATGCACAATGAGCTAAGTCTGGTAAATTATCCCTGAGGCCGCTACTGCTTTCTCTGGCTTAAACACATAATAACTTTAAAAATGCAATTAAAGGATATTTCGCAATTTTGCAGTACTGTTACAGTGACATGTCCGTACATGGTTGGGTTCACTTTTAACCAATACAGACTCGTAGTATCAGCTGAATGGCTACTAAGTGCAAAATACTGTACTAAGTATTTGGTACTTTTGCTCAGAAGCATTTCCAGCCCCTCAAGGAGTTAACAATCACAAGTCTGGGAGTCAGAGGGCCTGGCTTCTAATCCCAGCTTTGCCACTTGTCTGCTGTATAACATGGGGCCAGTCATTTAACTTCTCCGTGCCTCAGTTCCCTCCTCTGCAAAATGGGGATCCGATACCTGTTCCCTCTCTTACTTAGGCTGCGAGCCTCATAGAGGACTTGATTATCTTTTTCTTATGGCGTTTGTTAAGCTCTTCCTATGTGCCAGCCACTGTTCTAAGCACTGTGGAAGTTATAAGGTATTCAGGTTGGACACAGTCACTGTCCCACATGGAATTCTTCTATCAACCCTAGTGTTTAGTAGTACTTGGCACATAGTAAAGGCTTAACAAATACCACAGTTATTAATTACTACTCTGGCCTCAGCATTTTAGAAGCCAAAACTGGGAGGTAGTTTTAGAGGAATAATGATAATTACCTAACTTGATCCAGTTTTGGTAAATAAGACTCTATCCTGTTCTCAAAGATTTTCAGTGAGAGTGGTTCCTTGGTCATCTCTCCAGACATTTTTCACAGCCCTTTTGATGAGAAGCTCTCTTTGTTAAAAACCCACAGCTTTTGTGGTAATTCAAACGAAATCCAAGCCCATAACCTTGGCGTTGTCCTTGACTCATCTCTCTCAGTGCACCCACATATTAACTGTCACCAAATTCTGTTGGTTCTACCTCATGACATTCCTAAAATCTGCTCTTTCCTCTTCATCCAAGCTGCTACCATGTTGATCCAAGCACTTTTCCTGTCCTACTTTGACTACTGCATCTGCCTCCTCCCTAAACTCCCAGCCTCCTGTCTCTCCCCTCCCCTTTCACTTCTCTTCACTCCACTTCATTCTGCTGCATAGATCATTTGTCAACAAAAACGTTCAGTCCACATCTCCCCACTACTCAAGAAACTCCAATCGTTACCCATTCTCCTCCACATCAAATAGAAACGTCTGAACACGGGCTTTAAAAGTACTCAATCAGGTCACCCTATCCTACCTAAGCTCACCGATCTCTACTAAAGCCCAGCCCGCACACTCAACTCCTCTGGTGCCAGCTTACTCACCGTGTCCTGATCTTGTCTATCTTGTAACCGACCACTTTCCCACATCCTCCCAGTAGCCTGGAAAATCCTGCCCTTTCGATATACACCAGACCACAACTCTTCCCACCTTCAAAGCACAATCAAGATCACACTTTCTTCATAAACCCTTCCCTGATAAATACCTCTTTTCTCCCTTCTCCCTTCTGCTTTATCTATGAACTGGGATCTGTGACCTTTGGACATTTGATATTCACCTCACCACCAACCCCACACCACTTAGGTTCATATCTTTAAATTAGATATTACAAATTACTTATTTGTCCTTATTATTGTCTGTCTCCCCCTTTAGACTGTAAGTTGTCACAGTTACAGTTCCTTTAGGGAACGTGTCACTAATTCTGTTGAATTGTATTCTCCCAGCGTCTAGAATAGTTCTCTGCATCTAATGAGCATTCAATAAATATCATTGATTGTTTGATCAATTGATTGATGTCTTTAAAGCCTAATGATGTCACGATTATACTATCCGCTTTCTGGGTTCATCTGTGTGAATAAATTTATCAGTATGCACTCTTAACTAAACAAATCAAGAGGTCACTGGCTAAGCACGAAATCATGTCTCAGCTAGACAAGTGGTGTATTTCAACGTTCATCCCCCTGGAAAATTAAGGCTGAATGTGCAGAGCAGATGGTGCTTATGAGAAAGAGCCTAATTAATAATAATAAGTGCTCAGTGTGTGAGCCCACATCAAGCAGCCTTATTAGGGGCCGTACGTGATCCCGCGAACGACAACAAGGAAGTGATAGGCGAAGGCACTGGAGGGCTCTACTAGAGGTAGGTGACTGCAGGCCTGGGAGGGCGGAGCATGGAGGGAGGTGTGGCCTTCTCTCCCTATGCTACTTGGTTACAAGCTTGGACCAATAAATGACTGCCATGTAGAGCCACAGCTGTGACACCTAAGGCAGATAAAAGGTGCTCATTTTGAATCACGAGGAAGCACATGCAGAGCAGGACTGAAGCACACAGAGGAGGAGCAAGAAGGAAGCACACAGAGAGAAAGCATTCAGAAGCAGCTGGAGAACAGCACTCAGAAGCAGCAGAAGAAAGCAGCACTTGGAAGCAGAAAGAGGAAGCATTGGCAGAACAGGCTCCCTTGGCCTGCCAGCAGACTGGTATTGGACCCTTGATGGAGTGAGGGAGTGTGTGTATTTGTCACTCCATTGAGAGTTGGTAAAACTAAGTCGAAACCTTCTGCAGTAACCTTGGTGGTCGGTGGTGTGAAGGTCCTGGTTTGTACGAGCTGGGGGCTCACAACACTTGCTATGTGCCCAGCACTGTACTAAGCGCTGGAGTGGATACAAGCAAATCAGGTTGGACACAGTCTCTATCCCATATGGAGCTCACAGTGTCAATTCCCATTTGACAGAGAAGTGAAGGGACTTGTTCAAGGTCACAAAGCAGACATGTGGCAGAGCTGGGATTAGAACCCATGACCTTCTGACTGCCAGGCCCATGCTTTATCCACTACACCAGGGATAAAGGACCTCAGAGGACCTCCGTCTGAATCCCAGTTCTGCCTTTTGCTTGTTGTGTGACCTTGGACAAGTCATTTAAATTCTCTGTGCCGGTACATCTCTGGAGGAAGATGACCTCTAGATCCAAATTTGGTCATTGTAAAAAACGGTGTCATCATATCAGTCATCACATCGGAGTCCCTGTCGTGAAGAGAGCTCACTATGTATCTTTACCTCCATTTTACAAGTGAGAAAATGACAGTCGTGAGAGGTTAAGTGTCCTGCCCAAAGTCATACAGCAGGCCGATGGCAGAACTGGGACTGAAAGACGTCACATGCTCTATCTACTAGAAGCAGTGTGGCGCAGTGGAAAGAGCACGGGCTTTAGAGTCAGGGCTCATGAGTTCGAATCCCAGCTCTGCCACTTGTCAGCTGTGTGACTGTGGGCAAGTCACTTAACTTCTCTGTGCCTCAGTTCCCTCATCTGTAAAATGGGGATTAAGACCGTGAGCCCCACGTGGGACAACCTGATTCCCCTGTGTCTACCCCAGCGCTTAGAACAGTGCTCTGCACATAGTAAGCGCTTAACAAATACCAACATTATTATTAGATATCCCTAGTGGGCCATGCTGTCCCTCTTCTTCACAACCCAATTCAGGGTCATCTGTCCTGGCTCAAATCCCCCTTTATGGGCCCCTGCTAGGGTCTTGTGGGTAATAATGCCAATTTCTGTCTTTTGTGGTCGTTTGGTACTCCTCCCCCAAATTTCTGACACAAATGTTGTTAATCCTGCTAGGTAATACCTGCCAGATGCTAACAGCTTGTTGCTGGCTCAGCTTGGGAACAGAAGCCACGAGGGCTGTCGACACTTTGGGATTCCTGCCTTGCCAAATTGTTCTTTCCCCAGACCTAGTCTTGGTGACTGAGGGAATCTAACACCTGGCGCCAAATCAATCAGTCGACGAATCAATCGTTTTTATTGAGAGCATACTGTGTCCAAAGCAAGCAATCAATCAAATGTATTTACTGAGCTCTTACTATGTGCAGAGCACTGCACTTCTCTGCACTAAGCCCTTGGGAGAGTACAATTAGACTTTAAGCCCATCATAGGGCAGGGACTGTCTCTATCCGTTACCGATTTGTACATTCCCAGCGCTTAGTACAGTGCTCTGCACATAGTAAGCGCTCAATAAATACTATTGAATGAATGACCCAATCCTTGCCCATAACAAGATCATAGCCTAGAGGTGCAGACAGAGAGAAATATGAATGTGATACATAATGTATAATTTAAAGATATGTACTTAAGTGCTGGGGGGGGTGGGGCGAATATCAAATGTTCAAAGGTCACAGATCCAATTGCATAAATGACTCAGAAGGGAGAGCGAGCCTGGGAAAAGAGGACTTAATTGGGAAAGATGTCTCGGAGAAGATATGAACTTAATAAAGCTTTAAAGGTTGAGAGAATAGTGGTCTGGTGCATATGAAGGGGAAAGGAGGATGTGGGAAAGGGGTCGTGGGTGAGATAGGCGAGATCAGGGCACGGTGAGTAAGCTGGGGCTAGAAAAGCAGAGTGTGCCGGCTGGGCTGTAGTAGGAGCATTCCACTAAGCTCTTGGGAGAGTACAGTACAACAGAGTCGGTAGACACATTCCCTGCCCAAAATGAGCTCACGGTATAATTAATTGATTCTGCTCTGTTGTGGTTTGCGTTTTGAGGGGAGCGGTTCATTTCTGTCTGTGACTTCGTGTGAAACGGCTTTATTCCACAGCAAATAAAGTGCCACATTTTTAAATGACAACACTGTATCTGACCATACTGCCCAAGCCTATGTGAAAAATAGACCTCAGCTTTTATGGGGATAGAAAATTCCAATGTTTTGCCATGCTCTATGGTATTCAGTTCAGAATATTTTAGTAAATTTATAACTGAAACTTTCCACACAAAAGCATTTTTTTTTACAGATACGGCTTATTGCTTGTCTGACGTGAAGCCGAACGCTTGTCACAGAGAAGCTTAGTGGTCATGTCTTGTAGTTGACAAATGGAATTCTTCACGGAATTTTGAAGGACTAGAATCACTTCCAAGAAACATGCCAACAGTGTGTTTCTTTAAGGAAGGACGATACAGACATATAAGTTAATGAAAGTGAGGGAGGGAGAAAACTGCTCATCATTAAAATTAATGGATCAGAATGGAGTCATATAGATGCCTTTCCAGAATATCCCTACGTCTAAGGCAAACCTCTATTTTCTGAGCTGGATGATGCAATCTTTCTCGACCCTTTCCAGCTCCGTCTTCGTACGGTCGTGCAAGATCAAATTCAAAGAGATGGAAGGGGAGGTTTCAAGAACCAATCTCCTCAATTAAAGAATAATCAAGTTTTTTACTCAGAGGAAAAGAGAGGCTGAGGATGCAACATTTCTTCTTGCGTAGATCAGAGTTAAAGTTTTCTAGCTGGTTGTTTTGCCAAATGACTCAAGCTTTATTTGGTCAAAGAATCATTTCATTTGGGAAAAGCACCAAATAAATAAAACTTCCAGGCACTTGATCAAATATAATTACGATGCTAGACAGATTGCTTATTTTATAAAACTCTGTTCAGGCAATAAGTCAAAGTAGAATGTAATGCATCTTATCTGATACAATTAATATAATCGTGTTAAACATTAAAAAAAAAAGCCAGAGCATGGCAGAGACTACAAATTAAAGACGAGGAAATGCCAAAGTTTTCATAGCGGCAGGACTGTGTTGTAATAGCATGTAGAGTTTCCAATATTCAATTACCATCATTCTTTAAATGTTAAATATATGTTTTGATTCTGAAGTAAGTGTTTTCCAAGTGCTAGTTAACTTTGGATTATGACATTTCTTAAGCATTTATGATGTGCTAAATGCTGGATTCATTACAAGATTTTCAGATCAAACAAAGTCCTTGTCTCACACTGGCCTCACAATTCATCTTATCTTCATGTTACAGATGAGGAAACTGCGGCCCAGATAGGTTAAGTGATTTGCCCAAAGTCCCACGGGAAGCTGGTGGTAGAGCTGGGACTTCAGTCCTGGTCTCCTGGTATTTCTTTTGGTTTTAATTGGCTGGGAAATTGTCTGTTACATTGTTATATTGTACTCTACCCAAGTGCTCTGCACAGAGTAAGAGCTCAATAAATACCATTGATTGATTTCATAATCTTAATGTATAATTTATGATTGCTCCATTTTAACAAAGGAAAAGGAAATGTTGGTATACCCACTGGTCACTTTAGTACAATGACCACATTTAGATCTAGAGATCATCTTCATCCAGGGAAAAACTTACTTGTAAGTTCGTTATGGTCAGGGAACTTCTCTGCTAATTCTCTTGAATTGTATTCTCCCAAGTGCTTATACAGTGCTCTGCACATAGTAAGTGCTCAATAAATACTATAGATTGATCAATTGGTAAGCCTTACCCACAAATTTATTCATTCACAAGAAGCAGTGTAGCCTGGTTGGAAAAAGCATGGGCCTGGGAGTCAGAGGCCATTTGCTTGCTGAGTGACCTTGGGAAGGTCACTTAACTTCTCCATGCCATGGTTTCTTCACCTATAAAATTAAAACCCTGTTCTCCCTCCTACTTAGACTGTGAGTCTCAAGTGAGATAGGGACTGTGTCTTAACTAATTAACTTGTATCTACCCCAGTGCTTAGCCCAGTGGTTGGCACCCAGTAAGTGCTTAACAAATACCATTAAAAAAAAAAATCAATCTTCTCCCCACTGTTTTGTAGCTTCCCTCGGATTTGCATGGCAACAGCGAACAGCGGGATCTCAAAGGACAGTAGCGCTTATCTGGACTCCAGTTTTCCCAGAACCCCTACACTGCAATCAATCATATTTATTGAGTGCTTATTATGGTGGGCAGAGCAATGTACTAAGTACAATATATCAGAGTTGGTAAACACGTTCCCTGCCCACAGTGAGCTTACAGTCTAGAGGGGGAGACAGACGTTAACTCAAATGAATAAATTTTGGAGACATACGTAAGTGCAGAGGTTGAATTTTTGCCAAACCTTGGCTTAGGGAAATCTGTGTTATAGAACTCACTGGTCCTTATGCTCTGTGCATGCCCTCCTATGTAACAACAATTTATTTAGATACCATGGCTTGCTTTATCAGACCAGCTTATATAGTAATCATGATGGTGGTGATGATAATGATGATGGTATTTGTTAAGCGTTTACTATGTGTCAAGCACTGTTCTAAGCGCTGGGATAGATACAAGGTAATCAGGTTGTCCCACATGGTGCTCCCAGGCTTAATTTCCATTTTACAGATGAGGTAACTGAGGCACAGAGCAGTTAACTGGCTTGCCCAAAGTCACATAGCTGATAAGTGGTAGACCTGGAATTAGAACCCACGACCTCTGACTCCCAAGCCTGTGCTCTTTCCATTATCCTTTTTCCATCACTATAGATAGCACCACCGTCCTTCCTGTCTCAAAAGCCATTAACCAAGGTATTATACCCGACTCATCTCTCTCATTCAACCCACATATTTAAGCTATTACTAAATCCTATAGGTTCAATCTTTGCAACATCACCAACGTCTGCCCTTTCCTCTTCATCCAAACTCCTACCATGTTAATCCAACCATTTATCCTATCCCACCTTGATTACTGTTTCAGTCTCCTTGTTCACCTCCCTGCTTCCAGTCTCTCCTCTCTCCAGTCCATCCTTTGATCTGCTTCCTGAATCGATTTTCTACAAAATAAGTTGAGTCCACGTTTCCCCACTCCTCAAGAACCTCCCGTGGTTGCCCATCCACCTCCACATCAAACAGAAATTCTGTACCATAGGCTTTAAAACTCTCAATCACCTTGCCCCTTCCTACCTCACCTTGCTACAACCAAACCCACCCACTTCACTCCTTAAACGCCAACTATTCACTACCTCAGCCTTACCTACCGTACCGCTGTCCTCTCACCCATGCCCTGTGTCTTGCCTGGAACATCCTCTTCATATCTGACAGACAATTACTACTTTCCCCACCTTCAAAGCCTTATTCTCTGTCATTTGGCCTTCCCTGACTAAGCTTTCATTTCCTCTTTTCCTACTCCCTTCTGCATCACCCTGATTTGCTTCCATTATTCACACTTGCCTCAGCCCCACAGCACTTGTGTGCATACCCGTAATTGCTTTATTTATATTAATGTCAATTTCAGTGACTAGTCCAAAGTCACACAGCAGGTAAGTGATGGAGCTGGGATTAGAACCTAATTCCTCTGGCTCCCAAGACCATGCTCTTTCCACTAGACCACACTGCTTATAAAATGCTCTCAATTCCCTTGGGACGTTTTAGCCACTACAGATAGTGGAACTAGGAATTGAGCAGAACAAACTGCACTTTATCGGGCAGGCACCAGCAGGAGAGATTGAGAAATGTGTTCTTCCTTGGCTGTTCTTTTACTAATTTCCCCATTAAAGGGCTTTATGGGAATTCCTTTACAGTACACTGAAGTCAGTTGTATTTTACAGTACATTTAGGGTAATTGTATACTATTTTATTATATGCAGTGGGGTTTCTTTCTCAGTTTTGTGTTCATGAAGAACGATCTTGGTGGGATAAAACCTTTAGAACATTGAGATTTACTGTATGCCATAAATTAAAAGAAGTCACAGTACAATGTGCCTGACAAAACTCTTACAGCAATGATAAATTCTGGTAACATCCTGGACTACAATCTTCATTATGCATGGAATGCTGTGATTGTATCTTGGGCGACTTGGACATTTTACAGAGAAAAGAATAAAAGATGCTTCTTTTAATATCCACCTTTTATGTGTTTTTTAAAATGTTATTTAAGTGCTTACTATGTGCCAGGCACTGTACTAAGTGCTGGGGCAGATACAAGCTAATCAGGTTGGACATGGTCCCTGTCCCACATGGGGCTCACAGTCATAATCCTCATTTGACAGATGAGGCATCTGAGGCACAGAGAAGTGAAGTGACTTGTCCTAGGTCACCCAGCAGACACGTGGCGGAGCTTGTATTAGAAGCCAGGTCCTTCTGACTTCCAGGCCTGTGTTCTATGCACCACGGCAAGTTGCTTCGCTACATCAGCCCATAACGCGAGCCACACTCGAAACTGACTTCAGCCTTTAGAAACGGATATGTGTCCCTGCCCTCCGACTTAGTGTATGCTCAGTGGAAGTTTATGATCTAGCATTCTTATTTGTTTATATCATCTAAGAACCTTCATATCTTCCACTATTGTTATTATGGATATTATGGTACCTGTTAAACTCTTACTATCTGTGAAATACGGTTCTAGGGGCTGGGGATTAATAAAATGGGACACAGTCCCTGTCTCACATGGGGCTCACAGTCTGAATAAGAGGGAATAGGATTTAATCCCCATTTTTAGATGAGGAAACTGAGGCACGGAGAAGTAAAGTGATTCGCCCAAGTTCACAGTGGACAGGAGGCGGGAGCTGGGATTAGGATCCAGGACCTCTTATTCCCAGATCCATGCTCTTTCCACACAAACCCTGCCCTCAAGACACTGATAAATCCTACTTATTGATATCTGGAACACCAATTTTTTTGAGATGCCAAACAAGCTTTCAAACAAAAGGGTTTTTTTTTTAATCATTTACACCCTGACCCTGCATCTGTATAAATGATACCATTCCTTATTCCACTAAGGAATCGGAAGCATTCATTTGGCACCCTTGTGATATTGAAATATAATAAAAGAAAATTCACATAAGCCCATATCCCTACCATCCAGGCAGTTATCATTCGTGAAAACCCAGAAAAAATGTGCGGAATGATGCCCGAAGGATCAGGCGTATCGGCTGTGGGGGTGGGGGAGGTGGGTGGGTGGAGAAAAGTTGTACATACAATTATGCAGCCCAGGAGAATGATTCCTCCCCTACTATTAAACAAGCCACTGAGGGGGCGAGATCCAAGGTGGGTTAGCGCATTTTTGCACTGTGAAATGTTAATGAGGAGTAGGTCCCCCTAGACAATATGCTGAATGGTCATTTTTGAATGGCTACTAATTGATCAGTGTGACCTAGCGGAAATAATATGGTCCTGGAAGCCTGAGGGACTGGGTTCTAATCCCATTTCCTCTACTGACCTAGCTCATTCTCCAGACCCTGGATTCTGAGGGTTAGTGCTGCCCGAGGTCCCTGTCTCCACTCAGAGAGGCAGATTCCAGCGTGAGGAAACCTGGGTTCACCCAATCCCTCACGTTGGTTTTTTTTTTATTTTGAAAAATGATAAAAAAAATAAATCTGGGTTTGAATTTTCTTTTCCCTTTCCCAGATGGGCCCACATCTTGCCACCCACCCCAAAGCCCACTCCAGGGCAAGGTCAGTTTGCACATCAAACTGGCATCAGATTGCTTCACATAGTAATAATATTGACTGTGGCATTTGTTAAGCACTTTTATTATCTGCCATGAATTGTACTATGTGTAGGAACAGATACAAGATAATCGGGTTGGACACAGTCCCTGTCCCACATGGGGTTCACAGACTTAAACCTCATTTTACAGATGAGGAAACTCAAGCACAAAGAAGTGAAGTGACTTGCCCGAGGTCACTTAGGCAATTGGAGGAGCTGAGATTAGAACTCAGGTCCTTCTGACTCCCAGGAATCGACTAGACCACGCTGCTTCTCAGTTTCACATCCATTGCTTAAATGAGAAGCCAATTATAAAAACAATTGTTCTTTGCCCATTTAATAAAAGTACATGGAGAAGAGCAATCCTGGTTTTATTCCTCTTTCCTCCATAATGCAGAAAGATGGACTCTCGATTCACAGTATATTATTTTGATTTTCTGTCTATTTAAGAATATTGGGATGATGCTCTTGGGCTGCCCAAAATATGTTTGGTCTATTGGAAGTTGATGAGCTGACAAAAACAAATTCTAGTGATATTGCAATGTTTTTCCAATAGACTGGAACTAATGGAGATATTTCTCTTATGTTGTTTGGAGAGAACAGATGGAATAGCATTTTTTTCTTTTCATTTCACCATTTGTGTTATTTCTAACCAATAAAGTAATTACTGAAATAATCTAGTGTGCTAGTTCATTTCTAGCCCTTAAGGAATAAAAAATGTTTGACAAAAATACCACAGATCTCTGAGCTCTATCAAAATAGCTGCAATGTATCAGTTTTGATCATACAAGGAATGTCTTTGGTTTCTTGTGAAAGAAGGTGTGGAAAGAAAGGCAGGGAAAGACCTTGTGTGCTTGGCAAATCATCAACATGCCAATCTAGCTATTTTTAACTGGACTGGAGTTAAACCAATCTAAATCAAATGCTTGGTATCATATACTGATAGCATGTCCTTGGGACTTCTAGTAGCTGGCATGAGTCTCTACAGGACTAATGTGGAGGTTGGCAGAGCAATCTGCTTAAATTCCCATTTTGTCCTTTGGGGTCCTGCTTCTCTTCTGGTTCTGGTATTGCTTTGTTTATTTCATTGATATTTCATTGATAAACTGTCAGTAGGCCTTCAGAGGATCACTGGCCCCGGCAGCACCAAAGCAGAGGAAATCAAAACTCCTAACTCCAAACTTAAAATTAACTTAGGTTTAAATCTAAGTGGTCTTCGGAAGGCCAAATGACTTAGATTAACATATTTTGGACACATAATTAGGAGGACTAATTCTCTGGAGAAGACACTAATGCTAGGAAAAGTCCAGGGAAAACTTGGAAGACGCAGACCAGCAGCTGGATGGATAGGGACCATGATAACAATAATGGAAGAACCAGTAGAAAGGTTGCAGATTATGGCAGAGGACGGGACATTCTGGAGAAAGTATATCCACGGACTCTCTGTGAATCGGAAACGACTCAGCGCTTAATAATGATGATAAATTCTAAACTCCTCTCTGCCGCAAAACAAGGCCCACTTCTAGGATGCCGTTCAGATCTTTCAATGATTAGCTAGGACAAGCTTAATAAATGGCAAATAGGTCTATAACTGAAAGGGCTAAGTGCTAGTTAACCAGATTCGGACAGACTGATAAATGAGACTCTGAGTGATACAAGCTGTTCTAGATGAATTTGGACAGGTTAATAACTCGATTTCATCCTTCAAATGCATTCAGGGCTAAGCTCCTATTTTGGTATGTTAAGAATGGTTCTTAAAATTATAATAGTAATAATAATAATTGGATTTAAGTGCTTACTATGTGCCAGGCACTGTACTAAGCACTGGGGTACATATAAGCAAATCAGGTTGGATACAGTCCCTCTCCCACATGAGCCTCAAAATCTTAATCCCCATTTTAGAGGTGACTTCTCTGAGGCACAGAGAAGTGAGGTGACTTGCCCAAGGTCACACAACAGACAAGTGGCAGAGCCCGGATTAGAACATAGATCCTTCTGACTCCCAGGCCCATGCGCTATCCACTAGGCCACGATGATTCTCTAAATCAAAATTATGTTCACTCTTTCTTCCGACCAAGATAGAGTTGCTGAAGGGAAAGCTTAATTTAGACCTAAAAGTTAATATAGGTCTAGCTTTGGATAACTGAGTTTGTTAATGTCATCAGGCACTCTATGCTGCGGGAGACATTATACAAGCCAAGCAACTGTTGGCTTAGCTCAGAAAAGGGAAGTGGGGGTGTTTTGGGAAATATGGGGTTCCTCTGCTCCATGACTCAGGCTAATCTGGAGTAGAATGTAAAGTTCACTGTGCGGGGACTGCTCATATTTTCGGACTGCTCATATTTTCCATTTATTTTTTGCTTCCCCACTTTCACTAGCTGTAATTGGATTTCCAAAACTGAACCCTTTGTGATTATCAATATTTCACACACGGAAAGTGAGTATCTCACTCGGCGATAGTGTACAAACTGGATCCAGACTCAGGAGAAAAAAACATTTCTCCTTCATGTATATCCCCACTCTGACCTGCCTCAGGAAAGGGAGTTTCTGTAAATTCCCTGAAGACAGGAGTCATGTCTGTGTACTCTCTCAGGCACTTAGTCCAATACTCTGCACACAGAAAGAACTTAATAAATATGATTGACTGATTGGGGAACAAAGGTTCCCTCACTCCTGGATAGTGTGACATAGGTTTTTAATTTTGTCTACCAGTTACTATATTGTACTTCCTCTAACAATATCATTTCCTCTGTAGGATGATGAGAATGCATCTTTGAATAACTGCGGCACTTCCTCTCAATCCAGATTGTGTCTGCCAGGTAGGTAAACTTACTGGAGAGCTCTGAACTCAATCGATCGATCAATCAATCAATCAATCAATCATATTTATACAATATATACTGTGTGCAGAGCACTATAGGAAGTGCTTGAGAGAGTTCAATATGGCAATATAACAGAGTCGGTAGTCACGTTCCCTGACCACTATGAGCTTGCAGTCCAGATGGGGAGATAAATGTCAAACTAAATAAATTATGGACCTAAGTGCTGTGGGGCGGAAGGAGGGGTGATTAAAAGGGAGCCAATCAGGATGATGCAGAAAAGAGTTGGAAAAGATGAAATGAGGACTTAGTCAGGAAAGGCCCCTTGGAGAAGATGTGCCTTCGATAAGGCTTTGAAGTCGGGCAGAGTAACTGCCCGTAGGACATGAAGAAGGAAGGCACTGCAGGCCAGAGAGGGAACCTGGATGAGATGGTGCTGAGATAGACGAGATCGAGGTATAATAAGCAGGTTGGCATTCAAGGAGAGAGGTTTGAGGGTTGGGTGGTAGTGGGAGAGCAACAAGGTGAGGTAGGAGAGGGCAAGGTGATTGAGCGTTTTAAAGCCAATTCTGAATAGTTTCTGTTTTCTTTGGAGGTGGAGGCACAATCACTGGAGGTTCTTGAGGAGTGGGGAAGCATGGACTGAATCTTTTTGTAGAAATATGATCTGGGCAGCAGAGTGAAGTATGGACTCCAGTGTGGAGAGTCAGGAGGCAGGGAGGTCAACGAGAAAACTGATAAAGTAATTAAGGCGGGTTAGGAGAAGTGGATTAATATGGTAGCAATTCGATTGGAGAGAAAAGGACAGATTTTAGTGATGTTGGGAAGGTTAAACCTAAAAGATTTAGAGGTAGATTGAATATGTGGGTTGAATGAGAGAGATGAGTCAAGGATAACACCACAGTTATGGGCTTGTGAGACAGGAAGGATGGTGGTACTATCTAAAGTACCTTGATTGATACATCGCCTTGATTCTATTTAGTTGCCATTGTTTTTACGAGATGTTCTTCCCCTTGACGCTGTTTAGTGCCATTGTTCTTGTCTGTCCATCTCCCCCGATTAGACTGTAAGCCCGTCAAACGGCAGGGACTGTCTCTATCTGTTGCCGACTTGTTCATCCCAAGCGCTTAGTACAGTGCTCTGCACATAGTAAGCGCTCAATAAATACTATTGAATGAATGAATGAATAAAGTAACCATTATCCTTGTATACCTCTGCAGGAAGGCTGTCTGGACTGGTGGCTTTTTTGTCTGAAGCTTGATTTATAGCCTTCAAGTTTTCTGACATAGTGGGTGGAATCATGAGGTCATCAATCATAGAAAATGCTTCCAGATCACTTAGAGTGGGATCTGAGATCATTAATGGGCAATTTCAACTTTGTCAGAATGTTCGGGCCACACAGCCAGGATTGCAGCCTAATTGGTCAGGATTTGCTGTTGCCCAGGCAGTGGACAATTTCTGATGGTTGGCTTGGCTGATCCAAATGGGAATGGAGGTTAACCCCATGGCTGGATCGTCCTGTCCTCTGAGTGGTTCTTTCCTGTGCGATCCAAGACATAATTGACTGATTCTGTAAGCTTCCTGAGACTGGTTCCCTAATTTGAGAAATAAACAGTCTCCTTGACCCTACTGTCTTTACGCGGAGGTTGCCTTGGATGATTCCTCTATCTTTTGAGTTTTTTACCCGGGCTTCGCATGATGGGATATTCAGTGTGACCATAAAAAGGAGGGTGGGGGGATACCACTAAGAGATTAAAATGTAGAACTAGTACCAATGAGACAAACTAAGGAAAGGGAAATTACAATGAGATTTTGAAGTTTGGGCCAAAAGCAGAGAGTCTCCACTCCCTCAACATCTTGGGAACATCTTGAGGAATGGTAGGCAGAAGATGATGAAGATGAGGAAGAGCATGAGGAAGGAACCAGGAATGTTGGCCAAGCCCAACCAAGACCAGAGAGAGAGGAATAAGAGTAGAATGTACACTATAAGGGAGAAGTTATCAGTGTTTTGCTACTAGTTACAGTCCTCAGACAACCCACATGGGACAAAAGGGGAATAAAAGGTTCATATGTCAGCCTCTCCTAACCAAGCCCTCATTTTCCCACTCTCTTTCCCTTCTCTGTCAACCCTTACATTTGTATTTGTACTCTTAAAGTACTTGATATTCACCCCACCCACAGCCCCACAGCACTTGTATACATATCCGTTATTCATTTTAATGTTATCTCCCCCTCTAGACTATAAGCTAGATCTTTTTCTTGAGATACTGCAGGTAATGTCGGAAGAGTCAAAGAGGGTGGCAGAGGAATGGGGGATTGGAGAGGAACAGGGGAGATTTTAGAGAGATCACACCTGATGGTTACAATTTTGCTAATATGGCCAGGACATTAGGGGAAAGAGGTGGAGAGTGTGATAGGTGGTGGACAGGAGGTTTGAGGAGGGAGTTAAATGTCTTGAACAGCTGGCAGGGGCAATGGGTATGGTAGTGAATTACGAAGAAGTATTTTTCAGAGCTCAATAAATACCACTGCTATGTTGGGGTGCATTCTTAGTCCTACCAAGAAAGTGCAAGAATTGTTTCTGCTACTTTGGACTGAATCTCCTTTCATCGGAGTCAAACCCAGCCAAAGAAGTCTAGTGCTAGAAACATCCTGAATGAGTAGTTTGAGAGCAGGTGAGATTTATCGACATTTAGGATGGGATTAGACCTACTGGGATTAAATTCATAGGATGCAATTCATAGCCTAGACTGATTCTTAAAAAAAATATTTCTTTTGCTTTAAGTCCCTCAGCTTTCACCATTCACCACCTCTCCTTCATCTGGCATAGCTGGGGTTGTGCCAGTTTCTTGGTATGATAGTAGGTCACATTTTTCTCAGTGGAATTCCTGTCCAGGATCCAAACTCACTGTTGATTATGCATGGTCCCTAGCAGCTGCTTGCATTTACTATTATTTCCATCCAACGAATCTAGATATTTTTTCTTGGCAAAGTCACCAACAGAAGCAGTGTGACCTAACGGATAGAGCATGGGCCTGAGAGTCAGAAGGAGCTGGGATCTAATCTGGGCTCTGCTGTTCGTCTGCTATATGACCTTGGGTAAGTCACTTCACTTCTCTAAGCCTCAGTTTTCCTCATTTGTAAAAAGGAGATTAAGACTGTGAGTCCAATTTGGGACAGGAACTGTCTTTCATTTTTAAAGTACGTTCCAAAAGTCTAATGCAGGGATCTGTACCAAATAGGTACTTAATAAATACTGTTACTATTCCAGTCAGCGAGACCGAATAAATGTTGTCTTATTTTCCTTAATTGGAGGAGGTGGTTGAAAGAGTTAGCCCTAGTTAGAACCTCTGTTCATACAGGAACATCTATGGGGAAATGAGTGGGCAGAAAGCATCATCTTTTAGATTAATGCGTGAATGTCTTGCTTTGCTGATCCCTACAAAGGGTGAGACAAAGATAAAGGCTTGGGGCTCATGGAACTTATACTCTTAATGAGACAGGCAACAATGTTACAGATGGATACAGACTTCACAGATAAGAGTCAATGTTAATACATGAATTAAGCATTTGAATCCTACGCAAAGTAAAGCAATTAGAATATGAAAGTAAAATGAAAATGATTTAAATACAGCTCAGTCTCACCAGTACACGAAGGCATTTGAGATAGGGAGACGTTCATGATGGTGTGCAGATAGAACTTGTTTGTAACTCCTAGTGGACAGGGAGCAGTTATATTTTATTCTTCCAAGCACTTTAGTACAGTGTTCTGCACACAATAAGCTCTCAATGAATGCAACTGATCCAACAATTCTCACTGTGATACTTAGAGATGGAAGGAGGTGGCCTAGTGGAAATAGTATGAGCCTGAGAGTCAGAGGACCTGGGTTCTAATTCCGGCTCCACCACTTGCCCGCTGTGTAACACTGGGCAGGTCACTTCCTTTCTCTGTGCGTCAGTTTCCTCAACCGTAAAATGGGGATTCAATAGGTGATTTTCCCCTATATAGACTATGGATCCCATGTGGAAAGGGACTGTGTCCAACTTGATCATTTTGTAAATACTGCAGTGCTTAGTACAGTGCATACAGCGTAGTAAGTACTTAATTAATACCATAATTATTATTATCATTGGCTAGAAGTTCAATTATCTTTCCGACTACCTGCGTTAGCCAATCGTTAAAGGTAACGAAGTACTTTTCATCTCCTTATTTTCCTTTGTTTTTGTAATTGTTTGGGAACGGGTGAAATGTTACGAGAGATAGAATTTTGAAAAGTTATCTGCAGAATATATGCAGATGAACAATAGAGGACGGGACTGCTGAATCTCTATTATTCTGACCCAACATTCACATTGACCGTATAAACTCTTACAAATGCAAATAATGTATTCACGGGGGTTTTTGAAAAGATCCACCTCTGCCACCCAAACACATGAACAATTCCATTTATTGTGAAAATGAATGTTCAGTTAATGTGTTGTCTGCAAAATTGAGTTTTGGGTTATGCGGCAGATGAGTGGAAATTTTTACAACAGAGGTTCTAAAAAAATCTCTAGTAATAAAGGGACTGATAATGGAAATAATGATGTGCCTTCTACTTTTGCCACAATTTAATTAGTAAAGCTGTCAAATTGAGGGAAAATGAAAACACAGAGCAAACACTTAAAATCTTTGTGGCTTAGAAGAAAGCTTAACTCATTTAGAATGTTAGCCATTCTCAGTTATCAGTGGCCTTGGAGATCTGGGATAGAAGTATTCGCTAAAAAAGGAAATCATTGCAGACTCCAGAAATCAAATCCCTCCAACTAAAAGACAGACACTGTCTAGATCGTGGAAACTCTCATTTGACCTTTTATCCTTTGGTAAGTTTTTTTTTTTTTTTTTACCAGCTTTGAGTGATTCAAAAATTGGCCTTTTTTCAGGTCATTTGATTTTAGTTACTTCTGAGTATTTGGCATGTAAACTCTATAGATAAGTTGAGGCTATTTTGAATTAAGCCAGTAGCTACAATATCTTCTCTATTTCCCTCCCCATCTCTCTTTTCTTCTCTATCCCACCTTCAACTGGAGAAGCTAACAAGTATAAAAATTGCTCCATCCTTGTCCTCTGTCTTGTCACGTGTCACAGCAGTGGACCCACAGAACAATCAATCAATAGTATTTATTGAGTGCCTACTGTGTTCAGAGCACTGTACTAAGCTCTTGGAAGAGAACAATATTACAGATGGTAGAAGGGTTCCCTGCCCACAACGAACTTACAGTCTAGAGGGGTTTCAGAATCACCTAAAAGAGTCATCACCCATTACCTGTCACAATCCTAGCTCCAGTCAGGCCCAACAACTTTCTTTGTCTCTGCCTCCCTGAGACCTCGATGTTAGGATGTTTCAGTATTCCAGGCATATTGCTCTGCTTGCGCTCTCGATGCCCTGCTGGTCGTCTGATGAAAATAGGTTGGACAGATGTGCTTCTTGCTATCCCAGCAGGGAGATGGTAATGAACAGTAGAACAGAGAAGAAGGGGCTGGAGTGGGAAGAGAAGCCCAGTGCCTGGATACTCCATAAATGGGGTAATCTGTCCCTGATTAATTGGGAATTGGCAGGATTTTATAGCTTTCCCCGCCTTTATTCCCCATCCCCTCCTGATCCTCCTCACCTGCCACCCACATCAGTTTCTTAGAAAGCGCTTATTAATTAACATAACCAAATATGTCCTAAACCTCCCCCTCAGGAGTCCACCGAACACCTCAGAGAAACCAGAGCACCAGAACAGCCAGAAGTCCCAAGGACTTAGTAGGATGCTCTGAACACAAGACTTCAAAAAATATGATTGATCGATTGCTTGACTATACTATTTCTGTGAAGATTACGGACCAAAGAACCACCTGGGACATTCTTCAAGGTGACATACCCAGCGGGAATCCTGGATGGTGGGTAGAAACTGCAGCAGTTACCAAGGCAACCACCTGCTGGTTTTTGGAACCACAGCAAAGCGTAAGCACTATGCTGCGGTTCCTTTGGTCAGAAATGCATTTTGTACATTAAATTCTTTCATACCCTCCTATTTGCTTGTTGCAAACTTTTTTTATGGTGTTTTTTAAGAGTTTACTATGTGTTGAATACTACTTTAAGCTCTGGGGTAGGTACAAGTTAATTAGGTCAGAGACAGTCCCTGTCCCACGTGGGGCTCACAGTGTAAGTAGGAGGGAGTTAACCCCACTTTACAGTTGAGGAAACAGAGAAGTAAAGTGACACGCCCAAGGTCACACAGTGAGCACTTGGCAGATCTGGAATTAGAACTCAGGTCCTCTGACTCCTAGGCCTGCGCTCTATCCACTGGACCCCACCGTTTCTGAATGGACACAAGACTCGCAGAGACAAAAGACTGCAGAAGGTGATGCCATGTAAACCTATAGTCTGATAATCAATTCCTTTGCATGGATTCTCAATCCCAAAGTCTTCACGACTGGGATGAGGCTCATCTAGTTGCTTACAACATGAGGTTCCAGGCAGTATATGGTAAGCATGACGGAGGATGCAAAATAATCATATCAGAAATCTCCCTCTGCTTCTCTAGTTGCGTAAGAGTAGCCTCTTATTGAAAGGTATAAATGTAGAGCAGTGTTTTAAAATGACAAGACTAACAAAAGCAACCGATCTTTCCTTCCCCTGTTCAGCTGTGGAATCCCCCTCTGTTCCAAAGGAACTGTGCGCTCTGCATTAATAATATCATTAACCATGAAAATGTGTGCTTGCCTCCTATTCCCTTTCCAGCTGCAAAGATTCCCTCCCTGGTTCTCCCTTTTGAGGCAGGATTTAATTAAAGATATTTCAAATGAAATTTTAAAAATAATCTTGTCCTTTTGCAGTTCCCTTCCCAGCTGCAAGTGCCTGTCCCTTTTCCCCACTTTGAATCATGACTAATAGACTTTTTTTTTTAAGTCCATTTTCTTCTGACCTGACCTGCCCCAGAATGTGAATGTCAGATCTTTAAGTTCATTAAAGATCAACCAACTACAAAGCACAGAGCTTAGCACAGAATCAAAGGGCAATAGCCATACTGATTGTGGAATTAGTTAAGTGCTTCCTATGCGCCAAGCACTGCACTAAATGCTGGGGTTGATAGAAGATAACAGGTCCCGGTTCCACATGGGTCTCATAATCTAAGGAGGAGGGAGAACAGCTGTTGAATCTCCATTTTAAGGAGAAGAAAACTGAGGCAAGAAAAGTTAAATGATTTGCCCAACATCGCCCAGTAGGCAAGTGGTGGAGCCGTGATTAGAAACCAGGTTGCCCGTCTCTTCATTCTGTGCTCTCTTCTCCAGGCTATGTGGCTTCAAGTTCTGAGGCTCCCTGATCTTCCTGCCTCTGGGCTCTCAACGATCCTGGCAGCATCAACCCGCTTCACCCTTTTTTTTAAATGCCATTTCTTTTTGTTTAATGCCATTAATTTACTGTGTGTTAGCCTCCATCAGCATGCTGCACCAGGAAACAGAGGAAACACTGATGGTTCCCCTCCCAGACTCCATTCTAATATTCCCTTTTTAATTTTTTTAATAATAATAATGGTGGTATTCGTTAAGCGCTTACTATGCGCAAAGCACTGTTCTAAGCGCTGGGGGGATACAAGGTGATCAGGTTGTCCCACGTGGGGCTCACAGTTTTCATCCCCATTGGACAGATGAGGTAACTGAGGCACTGGGAGGTGAAGTGACTTGCCCAAAGTCAACAGCTGGCAAGCAGTGGAGGTGGGATTTGAACCCATGACCTCTGACTCCCAAGCCCGGGCTTTTTATTGGTATTTGTTAAGTGCTTATGTGGGTCAGGAACTGTACTAAGCGCTGGGGGGATACAAGGTAATAAGGTTGGACACAGTCCAGGTCCCACCTGGGACTCAATCTTAACCCCCATTTTATAGATGTGGTAACCGAGGGACACATAAATGAAGTGACCTGTCCAAGATCATATGGCAGGCAGAGTAGACAGGATTAGAACCCAGGTCCTTCTGACTCCCAAGCTTTGTGCTCTAACCAGTGGACCATGCTGCTTCACTTTTTCCATATCTGTTAACTGGACTAACTTGGAGAGGAGAGCACACACTCCCCCTCTAGACTGTAACGTCATTGTGGGCAGGGAATGTGTCTGTTTATTGTTATATTATATTCCCAAGCATTTAGTACAGTGTTCTGCATAAAGTAAGGCTTAATAAATACAACTGACTGACGACACGTAGAGTACCGTAGAGAAGCAGCATGGCAGAGGGGATAAAGCACAGGCCTGAGATTTAGAAGGTCATGGGTTCTAATTCCTGCTCTGTCTCAGGTCTGCTATGTGATCTTGAGCAAGTCATTTCACTTCTCTGTGCCTCAGTTACCTCATCTGTAAAATGGGGATTGAGACCGTTAATACTGTTAAGCACTTAATAAACACCAAAATCATAATTATTAGAATGGGTGTATGCACTCAACTGGAGCAGGAGGGGACCTCAACTGGCTATCACCACAATCTTAAACTACCCCATTCCCATCAGTTTGACTCGGTACCAGTTAACAGCATCAACCCACCACTTCATTCATTCATTCAATAGTATTTATTGAGCGCTTACTATGTGCAGAGCACTGTACTAAGCGCTTGGGATGAACAAGTCGGCAACAGATAGAGACGGTCCCTGCCGTTTGACGGGCTCACGGTCTAATCGGGGGAGACGGACATACAAGAACAATGGCACTAAACAGCGTCAAGGGGAAGAACATCTCGTAAAAACCGATGGCAACTAAATAGAATCAAGGCGATGTACAATTCATTAACAAAATAAATAGGGTAACGAAAATATATACAGTCGAGCGGACGAGTACAGTGCCGTGGGGATGGGAAGGGAGAGGTGGAGGAGCAGAGGGAAAAGGGGAAAATGAGGCTTTAGCTGCGGAGAGGTAAAGGGGGGATGGCAGAGGGAGTAGAGGGGGAAGAGGAGCTCAGTCTGGGAAGGCCTCTTGGAGGAGGTGATTTTTAAGTAAGGTTTTGAAGAGGGAAAGAGAATCGGTTTGGCGGAGGTGAGGAGGGAGGGCGTTCCGGGACCACGGGAGGACGTGACCCGGGGGTCGACGGCGGGATGGGCGAGACCGAGGGACGGTGAGGAGGTGGGCGGCGGAGGAGCGGAGCATGCGGGGTGGGCGGTAGAAAGAGAGAAGGGAGGAGAGGTAGGAAGGGGCAAGGTGATGGAGAGCCTTGAAGCCTAGAGTGAGGAGTTTTTGTTTGGAGCGGAGGTCGATGGGCAACCACTGGAGTTGTTTAAGAAGGGGAGTGACGTGCCCAGATCGTTTCTGCGGGAAGATGAGCCGGGCAGCGGAGTGAAGAATAGACCGGAGCGGGGCGAGAGAGGAGGAAGGGAGGTCAGAGAGAAGGCTGACACGGTAGTCTAGCCGGGATATAACGAGAGCCCGTAACAGTAAGGTAGCCGTTTGGGTGGAGAGGAAAGGGCGGATCTTGGCGATATTGTAGAGGTGAAACCGGCAGGTCTCGGTAACGGATAAGATGTGTGAGGTGAACGAGAGGGACGGGTCAAGGATGACACCGAGATTGCGGGCCTGCGGGACGGGAAGGATGGTCGTGCCATCCACGGTGATGGAGAAGTCTGGGAGAGGACCGGGTTTGGGAGGGAAGATGAGGAGCTCAGTCTCGCTCATGTTGAGTTTTAGGTGGCGGGCCGACATCCAGGTGGAGACGTCCCGGAGGCGGGAGGAGATGCGAGCCTGAAGGGAGGGGGAGAGGACAGGGGCGGAGATGTAGATCTGCGTGTCATCTGCGTAGAGACGGTAGTCAAAGCCGTGAGAGCGGATGAGTTCACCGAGGGAGTGAGTGTAAATGGAGAACGGAAGAGGGCCAAGAACTGACCCTTGAGGAACTCCAACAGTTAAAGGATGGGAGGGGGAGGAGGCTCCGGCGTAGGAGACCGAGAATGATCGGCCAGAGAGGTGAGAGGAGAACCGGGAGAGGACAGAGTCCGTGAAGCCAAGGTGAGATAAGGTATGGAGGAGGAGGGGATGGTCGACAGTGTCAAAGGCAGCAGAGAGGTCAAGGAGGATCAGAATGGAGTAGGAGCCATTGGATTTGGCAAGAAGGAGGTCACGGGTGACCTTAGAGAGAGCAGTCTCGGTAGAGTGGAGGGGACGGAAGCCAGATCGGAGGGGGTCTAGGAGAGAATGGGAGTTAAGGAATTCTAGGCATCGATTGTAGACGACTCGTTCTAGGATTTTGGAAAGGAAGGGTAGGAGGGAGATAGGACGATAACTGGAGGGGGAAGTGGTGTCAGGAGCGGGTTTTTTTAGGATGGGGGAGACGTGGGCATGTTTGAAGGCAGAGGGGAAGGAGCCCTTGGAGATTGAGTGGTTAAAAATAGAAGTTAAGGAAGGGAGGAGGGCAGGGGCGACGGTTTTAAGAAGGTGAGAGGGAATGGGGTCCGAGGCGCAGGTGGAGGGGGTGGCGCTTGCGAGGAGGGAGGAGATCTCCTCTGAGGATACTGCAGGGAAGGATGGGAAAGTAGGGGAGGGGGTTGTTGGGGGGGAGGGGAGAAGCAGAGGGGTGACTCTGGGGAGCTCAGACCCGATCGTGTTGATTTTCGTGAGGAAATAGGTGGCCAGATCATTGGGGGTGAGAGACGGGGGAGGGGGAGGAACAGGGGGCCTAAGGAGAGAGTTAAAGGTCCGGAACAATCGGCGGGGGTGACGGGCATGGGTGTCGATGAGGGAGGAGAAGAAGCTTTGCCTGGCGGAGGAGAGGGCAGAGTTAAGGCAGGAAAGGATAAATTTGAAGCGTGTGAGGTCGGCTCGGTGCTTGGACCTTCGCCAGCAGCACTCAGCAGCTCGAGCATAGGAGCGTAGGAGGCGGACGGAGGAGGCGATCCGGGGCTGTGGGTTAGCGGAGCGAGAGCGGCGGAGGGAAAGGGGGGCGAGAGAGTCGAGATGAGTAGAGAGGGTGGAGTTGAGAGCGGAGACCCGCTCGTCGAGAGTGGGAAGAGAAGACAGGGCGGCGAGGTGAGGAGAGATGCTATTGGAAAGACGGATGGGATCGAGAGAGCGGAGGTCTCTGTGGGGCGGTAGCGAAGATTTGCAGGGGGAGGGAGTGTGAGAGATGAGGCAGGTGAGAAGGTTATGGTCAGAGAGAGGGATTTCAGAGTTGGTGAGGGAGGAGATAGTGCAGCGGTAGGAGATGACGAGATCGAGGGTGTGACCGAGTCGGTGAGTGGGCGCGGTATGGTGGCAGCCACTCCGGCAGTCTCCTTCCCCCAGTGAAATAAAAGGAAACAACATGGCCTAGTGGAAAGAGCACAGGCCTGAGAGTCAGAGGATCTGGGTTCTAATCCCCGCCTGCCAACTGCCCGCTGTGTAACCTTGAGCAAGTCGCTTTACCTCTCTGAGCCTCAGGTTGCTTAGTGGTAAAATAAATGGAGGGAGGGAGGAATTGTGTCTCATATAATTATCTTCTATCTAGTCTAGAGTTTAGCACACTGCTTGGCATATAGTAAGTGCTCAATATATATTCGACCGTAAGTTGGCTGTAGGCCTGTTTATTGTTATATCGTACTCTCCCAAGTGCTTAGTACAGTGCTCTGCACACAGTGAGCGCTCAAAAAATAATAACCCAAAAAATAAACTCATTAAAAAATAAAACAATGAATTAATGATTGAATTCGCCAGGCTTCATTTACACAAGCTCTGTGACAGGTTGTATAGCCTATGAGTCAGAGGATAGAATACTTAAATACTTTTTTTTAAGGGTATTTGACAAGTGCTCACTAGGTAGCAAGCACTGCTGTAAATACTGGAATATTTACAAGTTAACAGGTGGGGTAGCCCCTGTCCCATGTGGGGCTCACAGTCCAAGCAGGAGGGAAAACAGTTGAAGATGCTGAGGCCCAGAGACATTAAGTGATTTGCCCAGGGTCACACAGCAGACAAGTGACAGAACTGGGATTACAGCCCAGGTCCTCTGACTCTCAGACCCCTGCTCTTTCCACTAGGTTAGTAAAGAATACAATGATGACAGAGTAAGATAAAACCAGTAGATACTGAACTGTGGGTGGGTTATCTTCAGAATCCTGGTTACTCAATTGATTTTTGATCATACAGAGCTTCTTAATTGGGATCAATGGCTTTTTATGCTATTTAATAATGTTGGTATTTGTTAAGCGCTTACTACGTGCAGAGCACTGTTCTAAGCGCTGGGGGGATACAAGGTAATCAGGTTGTCCCACGTGAGGCTCACGGTCTTCACCCCCATTTTACAGATGCGGGAACTGAGGCACAGAGAAGTGAAGTGACTTGCCCACAGTCACCCAGCTGGCAAATGGCAGAGCCGGGATTCGAACCCAAGACCTATGATGCGCAAGCCCGGCCTCTTTCCACTGAGCCATGCTGCTTCTCTAAATTGGTATCAGTTAAGTGCTTACTAAGTGCAGAGCACTGTTCTAAGCACTGGGATAGATACAGGGCAATCAGGTTGTCCCACCTGAGGCTCACAGTCTTCAACCCCATGTTACAGATGAGGTAACTGAGGCCCAGAGAAGTTAAGTGACTTGCCCACAGTCACACAGCTGACAAGTGACAGAGCCGGGATTCGAACCCGTGACCTCTGATTCTCAAGCCCGGGCTCTTTCCACTGAGCCACGCTGCTTCTCTAATTAAGTGCTTACTGTGTGCCAGGCACTGTGCTAAGATCTAGCTGTTGAAATTGAGCCTCTGGCTTTTGCTGAGAAGAATGTTCTTTGCTGTGTGAGAGGTACTTTGATTCCCCTTGACATAAAATGGTATCTGTGAGAAGAGTCGACTTCCCTTCATAAAACAGGGTTCCAGTCTATGAATTCCCAGACCAGTAGGTATGAGAATTAACAGTATCAGAGAAGAAATAGGCTAACAGTCCAATGGTTGACCTTTTTTTAATCGTACTTGTTAAGAACTTACTATGTGTCGGGCACTGTACTGAGCACTGGAATAGATGCAAGATAATCATTCATTCTTTCATTCAATAGTATTTATTGAGCACTTACTATGTGCAGACCACTGTACTGAGCACTTGGAATGCACGAATCGGTAACAGATAGAGACAGTCCCTGCCCTTCGACGGGCTTACGGTCTAATCGGGGGAGACGGACGGACAGGAACAATGGCACTAAATAGAATCATGTCAGACCCATGTGGCTCACAGTCTAAATCAGGGGGAGAAGGATTTAATCCCCATTTTACAGATGAGATCACTGAAGCACAGAGAAGTTAACTCATCCAAAGTCATACTGCAAACAAGTGGCAGAGCTGGGATGAGAACCCAGGACCCCGGCTCCCGGTTCCACGCTCTTTACATAAAGCTGTGCTCCCTCATTTCGGCTTACGTTTCTTACCGTATTAAGGCATTCCGAGGATAAGACAATCTGACAGATGGGTTTGAAATCCTTCACGAGCATGAAATTTTTACCGAATCGCAAAGTTTTCCTTAGCTGTTCCCATAGTTACCAGTGCTCTCGGTTTGTGATGGAAAATCGACAACACTCATAAATACAGTACTGCTTCTGTAGCCCATGCTTTCAAAAGTTATTAAAATATTTACCCGCCTTTGGCATGATTTCGTCTAGACCTTGTCCGATTTCTATGGTCAGTGCTCATCTGCATAGCTGGGACAAGGATAACCAGAAACACATTGGTGAAATGTGATCTCAGGAGCATATATGCCTCCAAACACTGAATCCCACTAGAAATGGTATAGAATAGAATTACTCCCAATGCTACGATACTGTCCACACACGTTGCAAGAATTCATTCCATGAGAAGTGACCAAATGGTAGCTTGCTAGGTTGGAGGAGCACAGCATTTACACACACCGACCTCCCGCTACAACCTTTCTCACATCATTTCTTTGGGAGGCATCTCAGAAATATACCTGTGGTGCTAAAGCCATTTGCAACAGGTATAAGCCCTGGATCTCTTCTATTGACTCATCAATCAATCGATCAATCAATCATATTTATTGAGCACTGACTGTGTGCAGAGCACGGTACTAAGCACTTGGGAGAGTGCAAAGTAACAGAATTGGTAGCCACCTTCCCTGCTCTCAGTGAGTTTACAATCTAGATATTAATATGAATAAATAAATTCTGGATATGTAAATAGGTGTTGTGGGGGTGAGGGGAAGAAAGGTATGGATTTCTGTAAGAGGTCCATTTCTGGAGATTATGAAAAGCTGTCTGGGGTTGTCAGAGCGTTTTCTGATCTCTGCATTACTGCACTGAACCGACCTTGGTGGCATGAGATGATGTCATCCACTTTCGTTGGCCAGCTGGCAGACTCTCTCACGGGAAGTCACACAGTCATTATTCATACTGGTATTGTCACATGAGGTGCCTTGTGTCAAAAGCAATGCTAGCACGTATCTTGCACAAACATGACATCAATCGATCAATCAATCAGTGGTATTTATTGACGGCTTACTCTATGCCGAGCCCTGTACGAAATGCTTAAGAGTCAATGACATAGAATACCCAGGTGACTCCATGTCTGATTTGTGGCTTGATTGACTAAAATGCACATACTCAGTGTTTTAGGAGCAAGTGGAGAATTTGTAACTGATCTCAAGGTTCTACCTTTCCTCTCTCCTTAAAAAGATCTTATCATTAAAAACTATTGGAAATGGTAAGAAATTCCCTATCCAGAATGCAATCATGAAGATTAGATTAACAGAATCTTCCCTTTCTCAAGCCAGGCTGGTGGTTCATTAGCTGGGGAAGACACATGAACTTTTTTTTAAACCCTCAGGATATGATTATTTTTAAATGCAGCGAATGTCAAGATAATGAGCTATTCATTTCTCCTGATATTTTGAAGCTCAACCTGATCAAGAAGCTTTTGGGTTTTTTACCACCTCCTTAAGAAAAAGGGGGGGAAAAAAAGAAGATGATCCTTAATTGGGATCCTAAGGACCAAAGGCTATATTTAGTCAGTCGAAAGTCTCATGGTCAGCTGATGCATAAAGAAGAGGTCTTCTTGGGGTCCAATTACATTTTCAAGAGGGGAGATAGTTACAAATCCAAATTCCTTCTGGCTTATGTAATTTTTCCCTTCCACCTGCTATTCTTGGATTTGACTTTGGTGAGAACTTAGAATTACTCTTTGGAGAAATGATTTTCCATCTCATCACTTAATCATTGAATTGAACTTATTAAATATCAACTGTTATGAGATCACTCTACTAAATTCTTTGGGGACTAAAATAGGACTTTAAGTCACAGTCCTTACCCTCAGAGATCTTGTAGTTTAATGGGGAAGATAGGACACAAAAGAAAGAGAAGAAAGTCAACTATGTAAATAATAATAATGGCATTTGCAAAGCACTCTTCTAAGCACTGGAAAGGATACAAAGTGATCAGGTTGTCCCACATGGGGCTTACAGACTTAATCCCCATTTTACAGATGAGGTAACTGAGGCACAGAGAAGTTAAGTGACTTGCCCAAAGTCACACAGTTGACAGGCAGCATATCCAGGCTGTGAACCTCTGACTCCCAAGCCCGTGCTCTTTCCACGGAGCCACGCTGCATCTCTCTGATTAAGAGCTCAAATAGTCTTGCCTTGTCTTATGTTGTTAAGTTGTTTCTGACCTATAACAACTCCGGGACACATTTCAACCAGGATGCCCCGCTCTCCATTTGCAATCATTCTTGTAGTGTATCCATCCAGCTTTTTTGGTAAAAATATGGAAGTGGAAGTGAGTCTCTGCCCTTCACTCTCTCTCAGGCCACAGTTGCCCAGTACAGGTGAGTTTTGATTTGTAGCAGATTACCTTCCACTAGCTAGCCACTGCCCAAGCTACGAATGTAATGGGTAGGCCATTACTTGTCTCTCCCTCCCATAGCCAAGACTGGTAGAGCACTGGAAACTCTCCAGGTGCAAACCTGAGAGGGGGCTTAAATAGTAGAGTTTGTCAACTTACATGTACAGAAATACTAATGGTGTGCCCAAGCCCCATACAGGATGGAGATTGTATCCAACCTGATTATCTTGTATCTATGCCCGCACTTAATGCCCGCACTTTGTTAACACATCATGCTTAACAAATACCATAACTATAGTTATTATCAAATTTTGAATGGTACTGATTAAGCACTTACTATGTGCCAGACACTGTTTTAAGCACAGGGGTAGGGACAAGCTGAGTAGGTAGGATACATTCATGTCCCACGTGGGGTTGACAGTCTTAATCCTCATTTCACAGACAAGTTAAGTAAATTGCCCTTGATCACTCATCAGGCAAATTGGAACCCAGGTCCTCTGACTCGCAGGCTCTTTCTCTTTCATCTAGACCATACTGCTTCCCCAAAGTATATAAGTTGGCACAAAAGTTCTGATCTAGAAGTTGGGGAACTATGACTGGGAAGAAAAAAAAAACCTGGGAAGGTCTCCTTGAGGAGATGTGATTTCAGTAGGAAAGGGGACAGGAGTCCTATAAGAAAGCAGTAGGGTTCCTGTTTGGGAAACAGCATAATTTTCTCTGGATTTTAATGTAATTACGTTCTTAAAGGTGAAAAGCTACTAACTCCCTGCCCATCACCAAAGAACAAGGCATCAGAGGTCAAAATGAAGATACTACATCTGAAAGCTTGTGAACTCACTGCTTTATCTCTCAGGAAGAAATCTCAGAAAGGTAACGATGAATGGTAGTACTGTTTGCTAGTACAGTGCTAAAAACCAGGGAAAGTATAATACAGAAGATGGTAGATGTGATCCCTGCTCCCTTTGAGCTTACAGCCTAAAGAGGGAGATGAGAGAATATCTTGAGGAATAGCTGAAAGTCTACGGAAGGGGCAAGCATTAAATTAGAGATAGAGGAAATGGCAGACTAAGATTATGTGCCCGAGGGCTAGGCGGCATGATCTTGTGGAAAGAGCGGGTGCCTGGGAGACGGAGGACCTGGGTTCTAATCCCGGCTCTGTTAATTGCTTGCAGTGTGACCTTGGGCTTCAGGTCTCTTGTAATTTCTCTGCGCTTCAGGTCTCCTGTTCTCCCTCCTTTTAGACATGTGGGATGGGGATTGTGTCCTATCTAATTAACTTGCATCTGGACCAATGATTAGTACAGTGTTTGACACATAGCAAGCACTTAACAAAATGCCACACACACAAAAATAAAGGGCTGTGGGGTTGAGGGCGGGGAGAATATCAAATGCATGGAATATGTAGTACATGAGGTAGTAGGTTCCATTATCAGAAAACACTCAAAAACAGGAAAGAATGCCATAAAAGTGGTTCAAGGAAGAGAAGAGGAATATCTAAAAAGTAAAGAAAGATTCCTTCTAGAGGTAAAATAGATTCCAAGGGTACCAGTGAAAAGGTCATGACTGCTTTATATCACAAAAGTAACAAGGCCCTGGAGAAGTTGGCTTTGGAAGAATTGAGTTGGAGCATTTTAAGGGCCTTTAGAAAGGGACAGGAAATGAGGGAAGAGACCTTTTTCTTAATTAAAGGTCAAACCACTACAGGAAGAAGAGTCTTTTGTGGATGAAATCTGTGATAAAAGTCAGACTCCTGGGAAATTTATTGCCTGCATAAAATATGCTGGGACTTTTCTCCAGTGACAACTAGCTTACTAAAAGAGCAGTGATGAGTGGGCTCTTATTCATGGGCAAGGAATATTCTCGATCAACTTGCATCCTGAGTATTGGGTGACAGAACAGGCTTCTAAGGGTGTGGAAGGTGGGAAGCAGTGTGGTCTAGTGGATAGAGCATGGGCCTAGGAGCCAGAGGACCTAGGTTCCAATCCCAGCTCTGCCACTTGCCTGCTGTGTGACCTTGGGCAAGTCACTTCACTTCTCCGCATCTTAGTTTCCTCAGATTCTTTCTCTGCAGAATTCTAAAGAGAGGAGTGGTAGCTTAGTTTTATTTCTAAAAAGGTTTTAATATGCATCTGTCCAAAAGTAAGCAAAATATGCTAGATAACTTTCCAATTCAGCCAGGCAATTTTAGGATTTTCTGATATTTTATTTTATCCAGCAGCTAGTGCTGTATAGAAATAGAAAGCTGCTAGGCATTCCTTGTCACTACCCCTTCCCAACCATGACATCGCCTCATCATTCACTTACTTCAGCCACCTTTTTGTTCTGGATTTATTCATCCTTCTGTGTTTCTCATTTGAGTTTCTTATTGCCCACTTCAAGTGTTGTCTATTGATCGATTTGGTCTCCCTGCCTTCTCGATGAGGTCCTTGAGGGCAAAGATCACATTTTTTGCTGCTTCTATATGTCTCCTTAAGCACTTATTACAGTTGTAACTACACAAGCACTCACAGAATTGTTATTGCTTCCAGGGGATGGGAGGTGCATTCAATTGACAGAGGATAACGGCAATGAATCCCTATGAATTCTACAGTGTATAACAAACTACGGGAGAAAAAAATACCAAACACTTTGGTGATTGATTTTCAGCAGTACATGATCTTTGATTTTATATATGTGTATCTATATGCATATATATATATATAAATATATTATACACATTTGCTATATAACTATAGCTGTATATATTATAGTTATGAATGTTATCAAGGAATTGTATTTAATGACGCTTGAACAATGGCGGTTTGATTTGCTGTAATTGCTTAAGCAACATCGGGCTTCTCAATTTACAGAGTGAAAATGGTTCTGCTATTTACTGGCAGCCAGAGAGTCAATCATAATAGTGAAACTCCAGCCATCTGACCCAGGAAAATATCATTAGGAAATGGAAAAAAAATAATTTCAACCAATAGGAAGTCCATTTCTGGTACTGTCAGATGAGGGTTTCATAAATATAATTTGAGCTCAGAGCCTCAGCCGAGTAGAGACTTATCAAGGTGAGTAGGATATCTAAAATTGTATTTAAAAAGAATTTAAGGTATTACAGCATGCTTTCTCCTAGTTGAAAATTTTCACTTCAGCAATACTGTAGAAAGAAAATGAACCCCTTTGTTGAATTGGTCTCTAATGAGGTTGAACAATGGAGAATTAGATATCAATTGTGTCTATGGTATTTAATGAAACATAAATGAACTCATGTAAGAAATCTTGAAGTTTGAAAACCGTGGGGTGTTTGACCTTGAAAAAGGACTGTGATGTCATTTGCTAAAGGAATGTCTCGCTTTCATTGATTTATGGAACTGCATGCGACACAGACAGAAGGTATTTGTGTAGTTTTATTTCTAATGGGGTTGTTCCAAAGGAGTCTTGTTACAGGAAATTTATGCCCTTGTATAGGGAGGCTACCCTTAGTTGCTTTGATAGTCTTTCAAACCTATTAAGTGACTACAGAGTCACTGATGTTGTCTGTTCCTCAAGAGAGCAGGGGAAGAGATGAGATAGAGGGAAGGAAGCTCTCCTTTGTTCTATCATGTTTTTCCTCCCTTTCCTTTTCTTTACCTCTCTCCTCTTTGTTTCTCCTTTTAGTTTCTCCTCTACCTTTTCCATACTTGCCCACACAATCCCCCAACTTCCCCAACAACAGATCTTCATGTCGAATATGAAGGACTTGCTCTACTCCATCCTCTCTCTCCTTTAATTCTCTGCCTCTCCTCAGGCTGCTTTAGAATCCTGAAAGCCAGGCCACGGAAGGTAAGGGAAAGAGAAAAGACGGGGAGGACATCGCTATTGCCATTTTCTATTGACATGTCTCCACTCAGGTGTCCCGGAGAAAGGAGTCCCTTGAATAGGATTATCCTTTATTTCTGTGTCTTGTCCTGTTTTCTCAGAATCTTCTATAAGGAAGTGGAACGTATGTGTGGTTTTTCTTCATATTCGCATGGCAAAAGTCCTACCTTTCTTCAGAACTGAGAGTGGACGATAGGAGATGACATATTTGCTGCAAATCCTTTAAACTGTCATCTGACAATGTAACGAAAAGCAGTATGACTCAGTGAAAAAAAACATGGGCCTGGGAGTTAGAGGATCTGGGTTCTAATCCCAGCTCTGGCACTTGTCTCCTGTGTGATCTTGGGCCTCAGTAAACTTCTTTGTGCTTCAGTTTCCTCAGCTGTAAAATTGGAAATTCAAAACCTGTTCTTCCTCTTACTTAGACTGTATAATCTACCCAGTGCTTAGAACAGTGCGTGACATGTAGACATTTTTTATGGTTTTTAAATGTTTACTATGAGCCAGGCACAGTACTAAACATTGGGGTAGATACAGGGTAATCAAGTTGGAGACCTACCATGTCCCACCTGGAGTTCACAGTCTTAATCCCCATTTTACAGATGAGTTAACTGAAGCACTGAGCAAATAAATGATTTGCCCAAGGTCACACAAGAGACAAGTGGTGGATCTGTGATTAGAACCCAGGTCCTTCTGACTCCCAGGCCCATGCTCTATCCACTAAGTGCTTAACGAATACTACCATTATAGTCATTATTTTTTTTTTCGTGTCCCAGAAATGAAATTCAGAATTTCTCCTACTAGGGAAGCAGCATGGCCAAGAGAATAATAATAATAATAATAATAATAATAATAATATATGTATTTGTTAAGCGCTTACTATGTGTAGAGCACTGTTCTAAGTGCCGAAGTAGATACAGGGTAATCAGCTTGTCCCATGTGAGGCTCACAGTCTTAATCCCCATTTTACAGATGAGGTAACTGAGGCCTAGAGAAGTGAAGTGACCTGCCCACAGTCACAAAGCTGACAAGTGGCAGAGCTGGGATTCGAACCCATGACCTCTGACTCCCAAGCCCGGGCTCTTTCCACTGAACCACGCTGCTTAGAGTATGGGCTGTGTGGGAGAGGCAGGAGGGAGAGAATATGAGGTGGGGGGTTGAGCACTTAGTCAGGGAAGCCTTCCTGGAGGAGGAATGATTTTAGTAGAGCTTCACAGATGACGAGAGTGCTGGTCTTTCAGATCTATAGGCAGAAGGAGTTCCATGCAGGAATGGGAGCAGGAGCAAGGGGTCGATGGTGGGAAAAGTGAGAGCGAGGAACAGTGAGTAGATTGGTATTTGAAGAGCAAAATGAGCGGGCTGGATTGTAGTGGGCCAGGAGTGAGGAGAAATAAAATTGGTATTCGTTAAGTGCTTACTATGTGCCGAGCACCGTTCTAAGCGCTGGGGTAGATAAAGGGAAATCAGATTGTCCCACATGAGGCTCACAGTCTTAATCCCCATTTTACAGATGAGGGAACTGAGGCCCAGAGAAGTTAAGTCACTTGCCCAAGTCACACAGCTGACAGGCGGCAGAGCCGGAATTAGAACCCATGACCTCTGACTCCCAAGCCCGTGCTCTTTCCGCCGAGCCACGCTGCTTCTGATTGAGTGCCTTAAATCTGATGATGAGTTCCTGCTTGACTCAGAGGTGGGTGGACAATCACTGGAGGAAATTGAGCCGTGGGGAGACATGAGCAGAACCATTTTTTATAGAAATGAGCTGGGCAGCAGAGTGAAGTTCGGACTACAGGGGGGGAGAGGCTGGAGGTGGGGAAGTCGGCGAAGGAATTGATGCAGTAGATGAGATGAGATATGACAAGTGCTTGAAGCAGTGTGGTACCAGTTTGGATGGAGAGAAATGAGTGAATTCTGCAGATGATGTGGTCATAGGGTAATAATAATAATAATTATTATGGTATTTGTTAAGCGCTTACTATGTGTCAAGCACTGTTCTAAGCGCTGGGATAGATACAAGGTAAGCAGGTTGTCCCACGTGCTTAATCTTAATCCCCGTTTTAATCCCCATTTTACAGAGGAGGTAACTGAGGCACAGAGAAGTTAAGTGGCTTACCCAAGGTCACTCAGCAGACAATTGGCGGAGCTGAGGTTAGAACCCACATCCTCTGACGCCCAAGCCCGGGCTCTTTTACTAAACCACGCAGCTTCCCATTGGTCGAATCAGTGTGATTCATTCACTGAATATGCGTGTTGGTGGTTTTTCCTCTTAAGCTGTCTTTTCATTCATTTGTTCAATCAAATTTACTGAGAGCTTACCGTGTGCAGAACATTGTACTAAGCGCTTGGAATGTACAATTCAGCAACTAGATAGACAATTCTCGCACAACAATGGGCTCACAGTCGTTTCCTCAGCTTGCTCTCCCTTCTGCAAGGTCCTGCATCTGTGACCTTTGGCTAGTTGATATTCACCCCATTCTCAACCCCACACCACTTCTGTACATATCTTTAAATTATTTTTTTTTTATTATTATGGTATTTATTAAGCACTTACTATGTGCCAGGTACTGTACTAAGCACTGGGGTGGATACAAGCAGACTAGGTTGAACGCAGTCCCTGTGGGGCTCACAGACTCAATCCGCATTTTACAGAAGAGGAAACTGAGGCCCAGAGATGTGAATTGTACTTGTCCAAAGTCACACAGCAAAGAATGGGTGGAGACAGGATTAGAACCCATGATCTTCTGACTCCCAGGCCCTTGTTCTATTCATTATGACATGCTGCTTCTCTCTATATTAGAAATTATTTATTTTTTAGTAATGTCTGTCTCCTCCTTTGGTCTGCAAACTCACTGTGGGCAGGGAATGTTTCTTCTAACTCTGCTGTGTAGTCTCCCAAGTATTTAGTACAGTGCTCTGCACTTAGTAAACACTTAGTAAATACCACTGATGGATTGATTGATTGAAGGAGAGCAATGAGTCACTGATAATGCGAAGGTTGTAGGCTCGTGATGCAGCAACAAGGGTGATATTGTAATTAATCTACTCTGGGGGAAGGCAGCTTGTCCTGGTGGAAAGAGGACTTAAGGAGACCTGAATTTGAGTCCCAGCTCTACCACTAGCCTGCTTTGTGACCTCGAACAAGTGACAATTTTTCTTATCTATATTTTTTCTTATTTTCTTATTTTTCTTATCCTTATCTGTAAAATGGAGTTTCATTAAGTTGTGATCCCCATGTGGGAGCCTCATCTGGGATGGGAAATATACCAAGTGTCATAACCTTGTATCTGCCTCAGTACACAACATGTAGCAAATGTTTAATAAATGTCATAATAAAATTTAAAATAATATCTGTCTACCACTCTCAGCTATAAACTCTTGTAAACAGGGGCCACATCTACTCATTCCATTATACTCTCCTAAATGGTTTGTATAGTGTTCTATGCCCTACAGTAAGTTCTCAATAAATATGATTTCTTTGATTGAGGGAAAGAGGAGTAAAGTCACATTTTGTCAAGAAAGAGCATGGTGGGGATTAAAAAAAAAAGGAGGTAGAAAAGAAAATGGACAGAGAGAAAAGTAGGAAAAGCACAGTGCCATCCGGATCTGGTTGAAGCCGGAATACTTAAAAATCACCTCCTCCAAGAGGCGTTCCCAGACTGAGCTCCTCTTCCCCCTCTACTCCCTCTGCCATCCCCCCTTTACCTCTCCGCAGCTAAAGCCTCATTTTCCCCTTTTCCCTCTGCTCCTCCACCTCTCCCTTCCCATCCCCACAGCACTGTACTCGCCCGCTCAACTGTATATATTTTCGTTACCCTATTTATTTTGTTAATGAATTGTACATCGCCTTGATTCTATTTATTTGCCATCGGTTTTTACGAGATGTTCTTCCCCTTGACGCTGTTTAGTGCCATTGTTCTTGTCTGTCCGTCTCCCCCGATTAGACTGTAAGCCCGTCAAACGGCAGGGACTGTCTCTATCTGTTGCCGACTTGTTCATGCCAAGCGCTTAGTACAGTGCTCTGCACATAGTAAGCGCTCAATAAATACTATTGAATGAATACTTGTGTTGTTTTTATAAAATGGGAGAATCAGATACTTCTGTATGTCAAGATATACGCATTTAGGAACGTGAGGCTAGGCTGGGGGGTCTATTGCATTATGGGAAATCTCCAACCTCATAGGAAAGAAAAAAGTGCCTGGGACTTGGACCAACTCAGCCAGGGCCTAATTAACTTAATCCAGTTATTCGCCACAGGTTCTGTCTACGCTCAGTCACAGGTCAGTAGAAACCCTATTTGCAAGTCACTCTTCTAAAATAACACTTTCCAAATCTCCTAGTGACTGAAAAAGGAAACTTTAAGAGAGCAAACAGCTAAAGTGAGGCTGTGTCAAACTGAAGACTTCTTAATGAGACTGTGTTTAACTAGAACAAAAGCAACAGTTTGGCAGGAGAGTTTCGGTGGGTGGATTTTTCCCATAATTAACTACTCGGGGGAGGGATGCTTCATCCACTTTTGGGGTTGATTGGAAAAAACATATTTTATTTGTTGACCCAGCACCCCATCATGATTTGTACTGGTATGATTTCTTTAGTATTTGAAAATGAGAACATTTCTGTTTTTGTTGCAAGCAACAGTCATCGGCCACAGGAAAAAGAGCTGACGGGGCCCTCCAGCCACTGGGGCAAAAGGAAGAGTTGGAACCCATGACATAAGGTACTCAGGATCTGATCTAAATTCTTCCCTTTGTCTCAGATAATCAGGCTTTACTAAAGCCATTTTGTGCCTCGTTCATATGACTACCTCCTTTTCTTTCATCCAACACTAAAAAAAAGTGTTAAAGCCAGCTCAGTACTACTGTCTACAGTGTAGATGAATAACATTTCCAGAAGAATCCTCAAACCCAAACTTGATCCTCCTAAAATGTCACTGTTCTATACTATTTGCCTTTGCTTCCTTTGGGATTCCAAATACTGATGTTCCCTGGGGTCCTAATAGCCCAGGGTTTTTATAGTTTTCCTTCCTACTGCAGCACATTTTTACAGTGAAAGACACAGCCCTGAACTGCCTCCTCTACTTCACTTCTCAGTACCTCACTTACCTCATGTGTAAAATGGAGATTGAGACATAGAGCCCCACACGGGACAGGGACCATGTCCAAACCTATTTGCTTATATCCATTCCAGCACTTAGTACAATGCCTGGCACATAGTAAGTGCTTAATAAATACCATAATTATTATTATCATTGTGCATGTTGCTTACCTAACTCAGATTGGTGGACTTTTAGTGAGGAGATTACTCAATGATCATAATAAGTTCACTTTAACTAGGGTATCTGAATTACTATGATTCTGATGATCATTATAATAAGAAGAAGAGGAAGAAGAAAAAGAAATTGTGGAATTTCTTAAGTACTTAGTACATGCCAAGCAAGCCAAGTGCAGGGATAGATACATAACAATCAAGTTGGACATTGTCCTTTTCCCACATATTGCTCCCTTTATTCATCCCCCCTCCAAGCCCCACTGCAGTTACATACATATCTGTAATGTATTTATTTATGTTAATGTCTGTCTCCCCCTCTAGATTGTTAGCTTGTTGTGGGCAGGGAATGTGTCGGTTTATTGCTCTATTGCTCCCAAGCATTTACTACAGTTTACTGCACACGGTACACTCTCAATAAATACAATCGAATGAATGAAAAAAGTAGGAGAACAGTTATTGAATCCCCATGGCACAGAGAAGTTAAGCAACTTCTCCAAGTGGCAGAATTGGGATTAGAACCCAGGTTCTCTGTCACCCAGGCCCATTCTCTTTTGGTTAGCCCATACTGCTTCTCAATAATTCACTCTCCAACTCTATGAGAGAAACATTCTGAGACCATCTTTGCTTTCCTCCTTTCTATCTCAGTCTCAGATAAATGCCATACTTTTTGGTGAATGTTAGCATTGGAATCAATCTGCTACACCCCAAACTGAATTGCTCGGCATGCTACTGAAGAAAACCTTGTTCTCTCTGGTGGGTGTTTAACCCTCACATTTGAGCAAAACGATACCGAGGTTGGCACACACTGTTGCTTGGGATAATTTGACCAGCCAGGAGGCTGTCTTGTCTCTTGTGGAGAAGACCTCTGGTCTCCCAGTATCGGGTTTAAAGTACTTGGCAGACCGTCATGGGTAAGTTAATCGCTGTGGTTGCCCACAGACAGGCTACATGAGGTTGAGAGTCTTGACTCAGTTTTCCAAGTCCCGTCATGTCATCGGAGCTGCTTGCCAGTCAGGAGCACAGAGGCAGAAGCAGGCAAAACACAAAAATGCTGCATTTCAGCATCGACTCTCTCTCAGGGTGCAAACAGGATAATCAATCAATCAACTGTGTTCATTGAGTGCTTATTGTATGCAGACTACTGTACTAAACACTTGGGAATGTACCACATAACAAAGTTGGTAGACATGTTCCCTGTCAGTTCCCAGTCTAGAGACGACTGTAAGCTCATCTCTAGACTCTTAGCTCGTTGTGGGCAGGGACCGAGTCTGTGATATTGCTATGTTGTACTCTCCCAAGCACTTAGTACAGTGCTCTGCACGCAGTAAGTGCTCAGTAATGAGACTGACTGTCTGACCGTCCACATGAGTTTACAGTCTAGAGAGATGAGCTTACAGTCTAGAAGGGAACCAAATTTGACTTATAGTAATAATTAGCATGTTTTATTAAGTGCTCACTATGTGCCAAGCTTGGTACTAAGGACTAGGGTAGATTCAAGATGATCGGATTGGACACAGTCCCTGTCCCACGTGGGTTCACAGTCTAAATAGGAGAGAGAACAAGCATTGAATCCCCACTTTACAGATGAGGAAACTGAGGCAGAGAGGAGCTAAGGGACTTGCCCAAGGTCCCACCGCAAGTAAGCAGAAGAGCGGGGATTAGAATCCAGATCTTCTGACTACCAGGCCCCCGTACTTTCCACTAGGCCACACTGCTTCCTCATTGTCGGCTCACTCAGACTGTACTATGGGAGGTTTCCCTACAGGAGAATAGATCATGGCCTACTGTCAGAAGATTTGTCCCCTGCCGCCCAAGACGGTCCCCCCTGCTCAGGACAATCACATCTCCTGAAAACCCAGCCCATTTTGCATGAGTCAGGTATGGCTTACGAGTGATATATTTACCGAAGCCTGATAAGGCCCAGAAAAAGCAAGCTTCCTCACAGCTTGGAGGGAAAATCAATGAGGAGAAAACATCTTTCCCTGACTCAACTCCAGTTTCTTTTACCTCCCCATCATTAACACCAAAGAGATAAGCATCCATGGCAATAGTACTGAAGCGAGGACAGTAGTCCTGAGGGAGGGAGAGGAGATAATTGAATGGCAATTACTTTGGGTCCTAGGTGGCCGCCAGACTAAGTTAATTGGGGACCAGGCTCCATTCCTCATTATCAATTTCCTGACCGCCTTGTCACTGTGATATTCTGATCGATGGAAAGCCGGGCTATTTCCTGTGATCAAATAAGGAGTCTTGATTGCTATTCTTATATTTCCCTCAGAGGACATGCCAAAATGGATTAGAGGGCTTGAAACTACAACCATGCAAAGACACACAAACACGATACACATACTGTTTTGTAGATTTTAAATCTCTTTGATTAAGTTTCCATGGGGAAATGTATTGAACTGAGGGAGAAGTCATTTCCCTGTCTACTTGAACATGCCTTTCTAACTCATTGAGATGACACATTTTAAATTTAAAGATCCTTTCTTAAAATTATATTGAGGAATTATCTTGAGATAGTCAATTAACTAAATTGTAGAAAAAATCTAAAATCTCGAAGATAAGGTACATCAATAGCTTGGATTGCAGAATTAATTCCTTTTAGAGACAAAGAATGGTTTATTCCTAGTCAATAAATTAGATAATTATTTGAACATACCTGTTGTATTTAGCTTTATTAGCAGAGTATTATTTTTACAATTTTGTCCGCATCGACTCATGTTTTACCAAAAAACATATTTTTCTCAAAGATTGTTAAAAAATGATTTCTTCATTGCAAGTCAATAATATTTAATTTCCAAGAGCGATAGATGGAGAAGAATATATCAGTTTGCAATTCATACAGATATGTAACCCCTACTTCTGTGTAGACGCTCATCCTTTGGACTGTAAACGCTCTATGGGCATGGAACGTGTCTCCCGGCTCTGTTGTACAGCACTCTTCCAAGGGTCTACTACAATTCTCTGTACCTAGTAAGTGCTCAATAAATAGGATTGCTTGATTGATGGATTTCTGCTGTGATAATATATACTCTATCTGAAGGAACACGAGAGGATCAATTACACTAATTTCCAGTATTCCAAATCAAGAAACCCATAACCTTCTTTAGCAGTACTTAAACTTGTCCTCAGCATTTTAGTGTATGTGTACAATCATTCATTCAATCATATTTATTGAGCACTTACTATGTGCCAAGCACTGTACTAAGTCTTTGGAAGAGTACAATACAACAATAAACAGATACATTCCCTGCCCACAATGAGCATACAGTCTAGATGGGGGAAGACAAATTAAAATAAATAAATAAATTATGGTTATGTACATATGTGCTGTAGGGTTAGGGTGGTGAATAAAGGGAGCAAGTTAGGGTGATGCAGAAAGGGGTGGGAAAAGAGGAAATGACAGCTTAGTCTGGAAAAGCCTTTTGTAGGAGATTTGTCTTCAATAATGTTTTGAAGACGGGGAGAGTCTCAGTGAGAAGCAGTGTGGCTTAGTGGATAGAGCACAGGCCTGGGAGCCAGAAGGTCATGGGTTCCAATCCTGGCTCCACCACATGTCTGCTATGTGGCCTTGGGCTAGTCACTTCACTTCTCTGGACCTCAGTTACCTCATCTGTAAAATGAGGGTTAAGAATGCAAGTCCTATGTGGGACAGGGACTGTGTTCAATCTACCTCGTATCTATCTCAGTGCTCAGAACAGTGCTTAGCACACAGTAAGCGCTTAACAAGTACCAAAATTATTATGAAAATGGAGGGTGTTCCAGGCTACAGGCAGGATGTGGTCCAGAGGTCCAAGGCGAGACCGATGAGATGAGATACAGTGAGTAGGTTGGCATTAGAGGAGCAAATGTGCGGGCTGGGTTGTAGTAGGAGAGAAGCGAGGTGAAGTAGAAGGGGGAAAGTTGATTGAGTGCTTTAAAGTTGATAGTAAAGAATTTCTTTCTGATGCAGAGGTGGATGGGCAACCACTGGTAGTTCTTGAGGAGTGGGGAAACCTGGACTGAATGTTTTTGTAGGAAAATGATCTGGGCATCAGAGTGAAATCTTGATGTAGGGAGAGACAGAAGGCAGGGAGGACAACAAGGAGGCTGATACAGTAATCAAGGCGGGATAGGATAAGTGCTTGGATTAACTTGACAGCCATTTGGATGGAAAGGAAAGCCTGGATTTTAGCGATGTTTTGAAGTTTGAACCGACAGGACTTAGTGATAGATTGAATAAGTGGGTTGAATGAGAGAGAGAGGAGTTGAGGATAATGCCAAGGTTTGGGGCTTGTGAGACAGGAAGGGTGTTGGTGGTGTCTGCAGTAATGGGAAAATCATGGGGAGGACAGGGTTTGGGTGGATAGTTAAGGAATGTTCAGTTTTGGACATGTTAAACTTCAGATGATGGGAGGACATCCAAGTTGAGAAGTCTTGAAGGCAGGAGGAAATGAGAGGATTGCAGAGAGGAAGAGCGATCAGGACTGGAGATGTAGATTTGATGAGATCCCTTAGGAAAGCTAGCTCCTTGGTGGTTCTAAAATTCTAGGCTCCAAGCAGTGGATCTGAATTTTCTTAGGGTTGGAGGGCTTGTTCTCAGATAGGACCCCAGTATCAGCTTGTCACACCATCTGATATTATATAAGGTTTAAATATATATCACTCAAGAGACTGCATGAAGCATTTGTGATTAAATCTAAAACTAGAGTCATAAAATTGACTCTGTTCTTTGAAAACTGAATTATCTTTCTTTGAAGCTAATGTGTGTGTGTGTGTGTGTGTGTGTGTGTGTGAGAGAGAGAGAGAGAGAGAGAGAGAGAGAGAGATTTACGGGGAGATGGTGTTCCACTACATTCTAGTAGTTTTCTCATTATTAGGCAATTAGCATATTCATTCAATCATACTTATTGAGTGCTTTCTATGTGCAGAGCACTGTACTAAGCTCTTGCACCGCGAGTTTGACCAAGAAGATTGTGATCCAGTGAGCCACATCACCTTGGCCTAGTGAAAAGAGCAGAGGCCTGAGACTTGGAGAACCTGAGTGCTAATCTTGGATCTCTCTCTTGCCTACTCTGTGGCCTTGAGCAAGTGGCTTCACTTCTCTGTGCTTCAGGTTCCCCATCTGGAGAATGGGAATTCAAGACCTGTTCCCCCTCCCCTTAGAAAGTGAACCCCATGAGGAACAACCACTGATTCTGATTTATTATATCTACCCGAGAGTTTAATACAGTGCTGAGCACATAGTAAGTGCTTGACAAAAACCATGATGATGATGATGACCATGGTTTTCAGGGGGTTCCTTTTGCTCCTTATGGGCAGGGAACGTGTCCACTATTGTACTCTCCCAAGCACTTAGTACTGTGCTCTGCACAAAGAAGCACTCAATAAATATCAATGATTGATTGACTACCACTTATTTGGAAGATGAGCAGAAAAACCATTTTCTTCTCTTCTGACAAGAACCAAAATGTCACACAGGGTGAAGAAAAGTGAATTTCCTCAATTGACATCCTGCACAATGATAATAACTATAACGGTATTTGTTAAGCACTTGCTATGTGCCACTCACTGTTCTAAACACTAGAGTTGATACAAGTTTAGCAGTTTGGACATAGTCCAAGTCCCACATGGGATTCTCAGTCTAGGTAGGAGAGTAGGATTTAATCCCCATTTTACAGATGAGGAAACTGCAGCACAGAGAGGTTCAGTAATTAGTCCAAGGTCACACAGCAGACAAATGGTGGAGCTGGGATTAGAGCCCAGATCCTCTGACTCTCAGGCCTAGGCTCTTTCCAATAGGCCATGCTGCTTCTCATCTCTGTTCTTAGCTTGACACAAGCAGGTTAAGCGGAAATTTAAAACTCATGGCAATTTCTCCCTAACTGGCTTCATGTAAACCTTCTGAATGGTGTCTGTTTCTAATTGGGGGTTAATTAGAAGAGACTAACAAATATTGCAGATTGCCGTGAGGTTGATTAACAGGAGAAGGGAAAATGTATCAAAGAACTCCCGGCAGGATATTTCAACCCTGTAGTGGAAGTACTTCGTTAAAATTCTGAGATTGACAGCTCCTGGCTACTTCTCTGTTAGGTCTTATTTAAAATGACAATAACCTGCCTGGCCCAACCATCTCATTATTTTTTTTTAATACACACTTAAATTTGACCAACAAAGGAAACTATCCAATGATAACACTTAGGAAGAGAGATGTTGGGAGAGAAATAATTGCAGCATGTTAAGCATCTTCTGATTATGTTATTGTTTGCAAACTGCTTCAACCCAGAGTCAATAAAACTGACTCCATTTTTGGTACATTGTATGGGGTGGGTTATTTCCAGCAGCAGCCCATCTTATTCTTATTAGCTTGGATGAGCAGAGCTCTGGGTTGTGGGGGAGAGGAGGTTCAACCTCAGTCAATCATATTTATATTTATTTATTAAGCATATTTATTAAGCACTTAATATGTGCAGAGCGCTGTACTAAGCCCTTGGGAAGAGTACAATTTGTGGATAGACCATGGGCCTGGGAGTCAGAAGGACCTGGGTTCTAAGCTGCCTCCACCACTTGTCTGTTGTGTGGCCTTGAGCAAAGCCACTTCACTTCTCTGTGCCTCAGTTACCTCATTTGATTAGAACCCACGTAGCCCAGTCAGCCACAGCAGGAGCTCGCTAAAAAAGCCATGGCCTCCTAGACTCCGGGCCTGAAATTCTGACTGAAGGTTGGGAAGCCACAGCAGAATGTCAATCTTAAAGGAGGTGGAGATTTAATAAAGCAGTTTTTCTTAGGGGACAGAGCACAGACCTGGGAGTTGGAGGACCTTAGTTCTAATCCAGGATCCACCACTTACCTGATGTGTGATCTTGGGCAAGTCATCTAACCTCTCTGGCCCCCATTTTTCCTGTTACCCCTCCTTCTTAGACTGTGAGCCCCATTGATCTACTCCAGAATTTAGAATAGTGTTGGACACATAGTAAGCACTTAAAAAATGTGATTGGTTGAGTTATAACCTCCTCTCCCCCAAAACCCAGAGCTCTGGCTATATTTTATTGTGGTATTTGTTCAGTGCTCTGTACTAAGCACTGGGTAAATACAAGATAATCAGGTTGGACACACTCCCTGTCCCAGATAGGGCTCACGGTCTCAATCTCCATTTTACAGATAAAGGTAACTGAGGCACAGCGAAGTGACTTTGCCAAAGTCACTTGTAGACAAGTGGCAGAGCCAAGATTAAAACCCCGGTCCTTTTGACTCACAAGCCCATGTTCTATCCACTAGGTCATGCTGGATCTCCTTTTGTCCTTTCATGTGGTACCTTGTTACTAACAGAAATGACAACTCCAAGTTCCACTTTTGCCAACCGAGCACTATCATCCTTGAGCCTACAAACATTCATTTTCATGCTTAATCACTGACATATCAAGACCAAGGTCTGGGAGTCAAAATGGGCTAATATTAGAAGTAAATATGGAAAACAGAAAGCTACTGCCCATCAGGATTTCTAATGATTGCTATTTCTGGCTCTTTTGATAAAATTAGCTTTCCTTTCAAAGTGGTGAAGTCCTTAAACAGTAGTATTGCCAACTTCTGTATATGCCTTGGATCTAATCAAGCACATATTTAGATTAATGAATGTAACCCACTTCATGTGGTCATTTTAGTGATCATTTTTTAAATTTCCAGGAAGTAAGCCAGAACTTAGTTGGAAAAGAATTTGTCTTAAATTATTCTTTTTTGCTTTTGAAATCTGAGTTAGGCACTAAAATAATATTGGATGGCTTTGAAAGTTCAGGCAATGAAGCATTTTACAATCTAAGAGCATGCAAGTAGCATCCAACATTTCAGTGTTCTAGGTATTTAAACCACTGTCAACCGGAGGCAGAAATACAACCAGTATTTTCATTTGACCAACGCTTAATTCCTCCCCACGAAGTTTGCCCAAAGCCCTGAAGGTGATGTCCGAAGAATCCAGGCCCTGTATTTTTTAAAAGGTAACAAATAAATGTAAAATCAAATAATATCTGTTGAGTGCTTCCTGTGTGCAGAGCACTGAACTAAGCCCTGAGGAGAGTACAGATCGATCAGGGTTCTGAAGCTGTGTACACAGTGCATCTTTCCAAAGCAAATACTGTTTCAAGAGTGGATTCCTTGGGAGACCCTCCACTTATCCACAGGACAAGTCAGGCAGTGAGCATTATATCAATCGATCAATCTTCTAGACTATATAATCGTCCTCTAGATTGTGAGATCACTGTGGGCAGGGAATGTGTCTGTTATATCGTTATATTGTACTTTCCCTAGCACTTAATACAGTGCTCTGCACAAAGTAACCACTCAATAAATATGACTCACTGAATCCATCAATCAATGGTATTTATTGAGTGTTTACTGACTATTGAGTGCAGAGCACTGTACTAAGCGCTTGGGAGAGTACAATTCATCGGAATTAGCAGACATGTTCCCTGACAATAATGAGCTTAATCAAACTTATCCAAACTTATCCAAGACCGTGCTGTGTGGATGTGCCTTGTGTTTTCGAGAGATATGCCCCTAATCTCACCTTTGAGCCCCCTCCACCAATTTAAACAGCGGCACATCAGCCTAATTAACAGAGATCATTTCAGGCATGCCACTCCTGATGCCCATCGTGGAATTCTTTTGCCAGTCGGAGGAACCTCGGGCAGTCCCCAGAGCTCAAGCAAGCTAGAGATAGGATGAGTGGACAAGTATGGCCTAGTGGCAGGGGCACAGGCTTGGTAATCAGAGGACATGGGTTCTAATCCCAGTTCTGCCACTTTTTTTTTTCTAATGGCATTTAAACGCTTACTATGTGCCAGGCACTGTGCTACGTTTTGAGATGGATACAAACAAATTAGGTGTGACAGAGTCCTTGTCCCACTTGGGGCTCACAGCCTTAATCCCCATTTTACAGATGAGGTAAGTGAGGCCCAGAGAAGTGAAGTGACTTGCCCAAAGTCACACAGCAGACAAGCGGCGGATCCAGGATCAGAACCCATGACCTTCTGACTCCCAGCCCTGGCTCTATCCACTACGCCATGGTGCTTCTAATTTGTCTTGGGATGAGACTCCATCCTTTGAAAAATTTTCCAAGGAATACCTAAAGTTCTAGTCTTAGAAAAATATCCTGCTAAGATCAAATCTCATATGTATAAATGAAAGTAGCAACAAGGCTAGACTGAAACATTCCAAAGCTTTTCATGTTATTTCAGGAGATATTTTTTTTATGAATTAATGTGGGTACAGTGGAGATTCTATGGGGTGCCGATGGCCAGCAGGCATTTCCTTTTTATTTTCCGGTAGGTATAATAGTACTAAGGCATTCTCGGTTGGAAAAATGCAGCTAATCTTTAGCCATCAGTCTTCTCTCCTTCTCTCAAACTAAAGGCGGGGAAGGAACAAAAACACAGAGGGAAAAAATAACAAAACTCCGAAGTCCTAATTGAACTTTTTTTATTTGCAGAGTGAGAATTTTGAGCCGAGTTAAAAGAGAGAACTTTGTCAAGTCATCTTTACATATTTCTAAGAAGCATGAAAAGCAATCCACATTCAATCAATCAGTGATATTTATTGAGCACTTACTGTGTGCACAGCACAGTAGTAAGTGCTTGGGTAGTAAAATACAAAAGAGCCAGTAGACACAACCCCTGTCCACAAGGAGTTTATAATCTAGTGTCCCCCTACGCCTGATGGTTGTCTTAGCGTATTCCAAACCCTAACTATAAGCTCACTGTGGGCAGGGAATCTGTCTCTTTACTGTTGTATTGTACTCTTCCAAACACTTAGTACAGTGTCCTACACACAGTAACCACACAATAAATATGATTGATTGACATACGCCCAAGTGTTGTTGAACTCTGACATTTCACTAGCACTAGGAAATATTTAGTATTTTAGTTTGTTTCTGCTAAAACATGGCAGTTTTTGAGTGAATTTGATTAGTTATGCATTCTTCGTTGGGCCTTGGGGGCAAAAATGAGTTACTCTAATACCTAAGGAAACAAAAACTCTTAATGTCTGTGTATGTAGTGAGACAGTATGTAGGAAGAATACTCTTCTCCAGAGTGTAAAGGCACATTACTGATCCTTCACAGACCTGCTGTGAAAAATAATTTGAAGGGTTTCGAGCCTCAAAGGGATATATAATTGAAAATGCAGGTAATGCTTTTTTGGCAAGACTAAAAGCAGACCTCACCAGGAGTCCCACTTCTGTCTCGGTGATCATTTTATGACTATATTACTTCTGCAGAAAGGAGGAGGAAAATAGAGATGTAATTCAGTTGGGCCCAGTCAGTTCTTGCCCAGAAACATGCCTCTTCAGCTCATCTTGGATGGTCGATCAGATGGCTATTTCATCTCCTTGGTTTTCTCAGCCAGACTACAACTGAATGACCTTGTGTATGACGGTCCATTGGAAAAAATACTCTTGATTAGTTCAGCTCCTGTTGAGGCCATTGTATTGAGAAGCAGTAGCCTAGCGAAAGAAGCCTGGGCCTGGAAGTCAGAGGACCTGAGTTCTAATCCCAGCTCAGCCTTTTTGTCTGCTGGGTTACCTTGGACAAGTGACTTATCTTCTCTGTGCCTCAGCTTTCTCATCTGTAAAATAGGGGTGAAATACCTGTTCTCCCTTTTCCTGAGACTCTAAACCCGATGTGAGACAGGGACTGTGTCTGACCTGATTACCTCTTATCTACGCCAGTGCTTAGAATAATGCTCAGCACATAGTAAGTGCTTAACAACAAAATTATTATTATTATTATTGTTACATGATCCATGAGCTAGGGAAAGTTGTCAAAAGAATCTGCTCTAGATATGCCATGAGTCAGTTGCTTTTAGGCATGCTTGAGGTGAACCTCATCAAAACATCACCCGCCCCTTCACCCACATCACAGTAATTACTTCTACAGTGAGGGAAAGTGGTTAAAAGGGAAGGCTGTGTGGCCATCCTATCCCAGTCACGGGACCAAGCAGCCATCTTAATAACTCAACTTCCAAGTCAACTTATTGCAGTAGTAGCATGAGAGTTGTAGCAGGCTATTTGCACCCCCTCATCTGTAAGAGAGAAACAATGCAGCCTAGTGGCTAGAGCATGGGCCTAGGAATCCCAAGAACCTGAATTCTAATTCTAACTCCACCAACTGTCTGCTGTGTGATCTTGAGCTAGTCACTTCACTTCTCTGTGCCTCAGCTTCCTCATCTGTAAAATGAGAATTAAGACCGTGAACTCCATGTGAGACAGGGACTGTGTCCAACCTGATTTGCTTGCCTCCACCCCAGCGCTTAGTATAATGCCTGTTACATAGTGAGCGCTTAACAGATACCACTGTTACTAATAATGCTGACCAAGTTCGAATCAGTATAATCTCCTCTTTTGGAGCCCAGGATTGCTGTCAGGGACTTCAGCATTTTTATGGTATTTGTTAAGTGCTTACTATATGTCAAACACTGTTCTATGCTCTGGGGCAGACCCAAGTTAATCCTTGTCCCACACAGGGCTCACAGTCAAATAGGAGGGAAAACAGGTATTGAATCTCATTATACAGTTGAGGAAACTTAGGTACAGAGAAACTAAGTGACTTCCCCGAGGTCACACAGCAGGAGAGTAGCAATTTCCTTCATTTTCAATTCATTCAATCGTATTTACTGCGTACTTACTGTGTGCAGAGCACTGTACTAAGTGAATCTCATTATACAGTTGAGGAAACTGAGGTACAGAGAAACTAAGTGACTTCCCCGAGGTCACACAGCAGGAGAGTAGCAACTTCCTTCATTTTCAATTCATTCAATCGTATTTACTGCGTGCTTACTGTGTGCAGAGCACTGTACTAAGTGCTTGGAAAGTACAATTCAGGAATAAAGAGAGCCAATCCCTGCCCACCCTGGGCAATGCACATACAAGAATAGAGGAGATGTTATAGTGGATCAATGCTTTACCAAGTTTGATATTCTATTGCCAGTGATGGTACCAGAGGATATTTAGGAGAGTGTGTTAATTAATCAATCAATGAATGAAATTTATTGAGCACTTCCTGGGTGTAGAGCATTGGATTAGATGCTTGGGAGAGTACAATACATTAGAGTTGGTAGGTGTGATCCCTGCCCTCAGGAAGCTTACAGTCCAGTGGAGGTGAGAGGGACTATTCCCACCGCTTGCAAGCAGTCAGGTCTGGTTTGACCCAAGCTAAGGGCTCCTACTTATATTTCCTAACTTTTCTCCCTTTTGAGGTTCAAAACCCCGGAAATGATTTCTCACTTCTGGACTGTGACGGAGTGTTATTGTACTTTTGCCCCCTGGAGAAAAGTGTTCTCTAGGTAATAATCTCCAACATACATTAAGAGTACTACATTCCTTAGGTATTAAAGTAATCCTATCCTTTGGGGTAAATATGCCCAGAGGTCTAAAGATTACATAATATATTACGCTGGATTCATGTTTGAAAGTGTCCTGTTTTAACAGTTACAAAATAAAATATAAACTGTTTCCTAAGTAATGGGAGCGAGCTCTTTGCATTCTGGAGCATTCGGGCCTGATGGAACAGGTCCACGCGTGGAGATCATCTGACCAAATGGGTGCTGTGTAGACTCTGCAACAGCTCACACCGGCTGTGAGGGTGCCCCGGCCTCCCCCACCCCAACCTACCTGGCCCTGAGAGGCCAGACAGCCCTGGGTCTGTGCATTGGGCCCAGGGCACCCAGTCCCTCAGATTTAATCCAGGACAACTGGAATACTTTCAGCCCACAAGGTAATCATAGTAATAGTAGTAATTATGATATCTGTGAAGTGCTTACTATGTGCAAGGCCATATACTAAGCGCTGGGGTAGATAAAAGCAAATCAGGTGGGATGCAGTCCCTGTCCCATGTGGGGCTCTCAATCCGCATTTTACAGACGAGGTAACTGAGGCCCAGAGAAGGTTAGTGATTTTCCCAAGTTTGCACAGCAGACAAGTCGCAGTGTCAGAATTTGAACCCATGACCTTCTGATTCCCAGGCCCGAGCTCTATCCGCTGTGCTATGCTGCTCTTAGCCAGCAATAACCGGCATTCCCAGGGTTCTTCAAAACAGGTGGGTGCCAAGATCCAGAGAGGACTTTCCTCTGTGGGGAACTCCAGATCTGAGTGGGTTCCCCCAGGGCCTGCCCGGGCAAGTCCATGTTCCGGTGCTGTGTGAGGCCCAGGGTCCTTATGGCTCCAGAAGGGCCGGTGGACTGCAGATGCAAACTGGGGATACCCAGTATGCCCTGCCCCCCCCACTGAATTTGTTCCTTACTATGGCACCTGCCAATGAATTTGAATTGAATTTGAATTTGTTGTTACAGTCTGCGCCATAGCTGAAATCTGTGGGGCGCCAAACAGTTGACCTCCACCGAAAGGTGCAATTTATGTCTCGAGAGCCATGTCTGTCCACTCTTGGAACCAAAATGTGGCTCAAGGGCCAGGGAGGGGGCCGAGACATTTAAAATAAACACTCAGACCCCTGGCTAAAGTGGGGGGAAGTCCTAACTGGGGCTAAGGGTGGGAGGAAGGCTGAAGCATTTAGGGCCACTACTCAGGGCCTCGGCTAAGGTGGGGGGAGATCCCAACAGGCACCCCATAACGCCTAGTGCCACTCTCGCACAGGGCAGCGTCTTTAAAATGCACAGCAGACAGCTAGGGGCTGCTGGGATCCATCCAGCCCATCGATGCTGGGCTATGGTGAGGAACTCTGGACTGTGAGCTCGTTGTGGTCAGTGAATGTGTCTATCTGATGTTGCATTGTACTCTCCCAAGCACTTAGTATTTAGCTTTGCACACAGTAAGCGCTCAGTAAATATGATTGAATGAATGAATGAATGAATAAATGAACCATGGGAGAGGGTAGCTGGGAGTATTGAGCAGCAGGCAGCACTCCAAGCTCCTTTCGGACACAGGCCGCCCATCCAGGATATCCCCTGGCAGGGTGCGTGCAGGTGCTAATGTCCAGAAGGCCACAAACTTGTTCCCAAATTTGGGAGCTCTTGGGGGGACCAGGGAGATCATAGCAGAGCCCCAGGCCCATGGTTGACCCCCTGGATGGGGGTGTTCCCAGAGAAGCCTGGGGCCCAGTGGGTGGTTCCCAAGGGAGGTGGTCCCCTGCCTATCAGACCACCCACCCTGAGCCGTTCAGACTGGAGAATCCTCCCTCCAGTCCATTCGGGGAAAAGGTCTCTGCCCTTTAACAGAGGGGGATCCCTGTCCACCTTGGTGGTTCTTACTGGCCCGTTCGGAGCCTGGAGGGAAGGAAGGAGGTGGGGATGGGCCAAAGGAAGGAATAGGGACAATGACAAGGGCTGGAGAAAGAACAAGGGCAGGGAAAGGAGGTCTTAGACATCCATCGTCCAGCCCCAAGAAAGCCTCCCTCAGCCCCTGTCCAGAACTGCACAAAAGGTGTTCTGCCAATCCTGTCACCAGGCACGCATGTGGGGGTGGGTGTGTTCGGTTGGGGCTTTTTTATGATATAAAGTGCTAAGTGCTGGGGTAGATACAAACTAATCTAGTAAACAGTCCCTGTCCGACTCAGGGTTTACAATCGTAATCCCCATTTTACAGATGAGGTAACAGAGGCACACAGAAGTGAAGTAACTTGCCCAAGGTCACGCAGCAGACATGTGATGGAGCTGGATTAGAATCCAGGTCCTTCCTTTATTGCCACTGTTCTTGTCTGTCCGTCTCCCCCGATTAGACCGTAAGCCCGTCAAACGGCAGGGACCGTCTCTATCTGTTGCCGACTTGTTCATCCCAAGCGCTTAGTACAGTGCTCTGCACATAGTAAGCGCTCAATAAATACTATCAAATGACTCATAAGCCCAGGTTCTATCCCTGTGTATGTGTGTGTGCGCACGCACGCACGCGCACATGTGCACACATGCCTCTGAATGTGTGAATTGGAAAAAAAATGGTCTTTCCATAAAGGGCTGTAAATTTTAATAAAATGAAATCTCTCACCCACTCAATTTCAGGCTGTACTAATGAGCGCAAAAAGAATGGAACAACCGGTACAGCCACTGCAAAATGTTCAGTGTTGGCTTGGTTGAATTCATCTCTGTCTTGAGATAGGCTTTACCTGATTTGCACATAAAATGGAAAAGTTTTCTGCCTGGTCCAATTTGGGGGACTAAACGTTGACCACGTGGAGAACAGAAAACAAGAAGCCAAACAACAGAACAAACTGCCGTTCCCCGCCCCTTCGGATTGTTTTAACAATGAGCAAGCTGACTTCTTTCAGTCATCTCCCACGTTGAAACCGTATGTGTCGAGTTTCAGCCAGCAGCACGTTTTTACGGCTGAACTATAAACCCAAAATACCACTTTATGATGGAAAATTCAACTTCTACTCAGGTGTGATTTTTGTCACCGTAATCATTCTTAATCATTTTCAAAGTAAGCTGCCTAGAGCGGGCTGGGGGATTATAAGATGTACCTTTATCCCTTTCTGGAAAGATTTCTCTTCGGCTGGATGAATCCTCAAGCTAGGTTTTTATTATGATTTTTATTATATACATATGCTGTGAATTTGAAAGGTCTCTCCAAAGCAACCTTTCAATATTGACACTAATGGAACCTGTTCACACATCAAAAAGGAAGCCTACAATTTTTAGGAAGAAAGATCCTTCAAGGGCTTCAGTTGAGAATTAAAATAATCGTTTCTCCTAGGAAGGCGAAGCGTCTTTTAAAGTTGGGGTTTAAAATGAATGAGCTTATGTACATACCCATAATTTATTTATCTATATTCAAGTCCGTGTCCCCCTCTTAGAAATGTGTAAGTTCGTTGTGGGCGGGGAATGTGTTCGATATATTGTTATATTGTACTTTCCCAAGAAGTGCCCTGCACACAGTAAGCGCTCGATAACAACGATTGATCGATTCATTGATTCATTATGGATGGCACAGCTCAGAGCAGTCTTTTCTCCTTCCCCTGTCCTTTTCTCTGTTGGAATCTGACTATTCTCCATCTCCGCATGACGCGTATTTATTTCAGCCTCTTAAAAATTTCCTTGATGTTGCACATCTAGCTAGTTCCCTTTTTAACTGGTGTTTGGATAATGGGGATTTCCCTCATAATGCAGTTGCAAATATTCCTTAAAAGGGTCTTTGGGTCGTGTTTTCACCTTAGTTCCTATACTGACTGCAGAATTTTGTTGCAAGCTCATTTCTGGAATCATTTCCCCAACACTGTACCACTTCCCATGCAATCTGTTAATCAGTCAATGGTATTTATTGAGGGCTTGCTCTGTGCAGAGATCTAAACTAAGTGCTTGGGAGAGTACAATAGAGTTATTAATCATAATCCTCATCCTCAAGGATCTTACAATCTAGCCGTCTGTATTTCATTTCAGTTCTCAGATTAGAATTCACTGAGATTGTAATGAGCTTTTCTTCCTCATCTTCTTTTCTCAATATTCCTTCCTTATAACACATGTCCCATCTAATTCTGCCCAAGAAGAGGTTCGATCTTAGCTCTCCTGCAACGCTGAGTGATTGCAACCGGAAGAATCTTTTACATGTCGGGATGTTAGTTTATATCGGACAGTACGTACAGAGCGCCAGCTGCCAAGAACTGGGCTATTCAGTGGAGTAGATACAAGAAACTTGTAACAGACATAATCTCGGTCCCCCACGAGGGGCTCACAATCTAAGAAGTAGGGAGACTAAGTATCATCCATATTGAAATGAGGAAACAGAAGCACAGAAAACTGAAATGATTTGCCTGAGCTCACATAGCAAGTCAGTGGCAGAGCTGGGATTAGAGCCCAGGTCCCCTGTACCTTAGTCCCATGATCTTTCTAATAATCTACTTTAATGCCTCTCTCCCCCTGTAGACTAAAAGCTTCTTGTGGGCAGGGATCATGTCTACTAACTCTGTTGTGTTGCTCTTTCCCAAGCACTCAGTAAGTAATAATAATAATAATAGTAATGACGATGGTCTTTGTTAAGCACTCGCTATGTGCCAGGCACTGTTTGCAGCGTTGGGGTAGATAGAAGCTAATCAGGTTGGACCCTCTAGATTGTAACCTCGTCCTCTAGAATGTAAGCTCTTCGTGGGCAGGGAATGTGTCTGTTTATTGTTGTATTGTACTCTCCCCAGAGCTTAGAACAATGTTCTGCACACAGTAAGCACTCAATAAATAGGACTGACTGACTGACACAGTCCCTGTCCCATGTGGGGCTTGCAGTCTTAATCCCCATTTTACCCATGAGGTTACTGAGGTACAGAGAAGTGAAGTGACTTGCCTTAGGTCACAGCAGACAAGGGGTGGAGCCAGGATTAAAACCCTGATCCTTCTGACTCCCAGGCCCGTGCTCTATCCACTAGGCCATACTGTTTCTCCATAAGTACCACTGCTTGTCTCCCTGACCTCCCTCCATTCCACTGCTGCCCATGGCTAGGCAATTTCCCCACTTCTCCGGCAACGTTCTGAACAGCTTCACCTCTCATGGCCCCTGGCTGCCCTCAGCTCCCAGTTCCCTGTGAGATGGCAGTTCTCCAGGGCAGAGCCCAGTATCTTGTGAGGTCTGGAGCAAGGGTCCCATTGGCTCTACTTTAGGGAAGACCCCGTCAAAATCTTAAAGGAGCTGAAACGTCTAAAGTCTCTGCATGGAGGCCAGCAGTCTGGGCTTGTTTAGAGCTCTTGTGACTTTTCCCAGAACACAAAGACACCATTTTCACCATTCAAATTCTCATCCTTTCCCTTTAGCTTCACCCAGACGACATTCCTTCCCTTCTCCAAAAATCTTTCACACAGACCACTTACTCTATAAGTATTCTCTGCTTTTAGCATCCACTCCCACCCTGCATCTATCTCCGTCCAAGTTATACATTCTCCTCAGCCACATTCACCCTCTCATCTGCTTCATCGTGTGCTATGGATTGATTTCTTTAAAATCAATCAATGATATTCATTAAGCAATTACTATGTTCAGACCATATCTTATGTGTTATCTATTGTGTTTTTTACAGTTTTATTTTCATCAATTTATGCTGACTTGTCTTCCCCATTAGACCCCTAAGTGCTCACCCTTGAGCAAGTCAGTTATGCCTCAATTTCTTCTCATTATGGGCAGGGAACTTGCTTGCTAATTCTGTTGCACTGTACTCTCCCAAGTACTTAGTACAGTGTCCTAAACACAGTAAGTATTCAATAAATATGACTGCTTGACTGATTGATCTGTAAAATGGAGATTCGATACCTGTTCTCACTTCTTACACTGAGCCCCTTGTGGAATAGAGACAGTGTCTGATCTGATTGTATTTACCCCAGCACTCAGCATAGCGCTTGGCACATAGTAAGCCCTTAATAAATACCACAATTACTATTATTGCTATTATCAATATTATCTTTGATATGATTCTACCCCAGTCCATAGCACAGTACTTGGTACAAAATAAGCACTAAACAAATACCACTCTTAATCATTATCATCAGCAGCCGTAGCATTATTATTATTATTGGGCAGGAATTATGTACTTTACATTTTCTGTAAATTCCCTGACTACATAATATTGTGTTCTGCACATAGTAGGCCCACAATATTCACTCTGATACCCTGCTCTTGTCCAGAGATTTCTCATTAGTAAATTGAAGACATGTACATCATTTCTTTCCTGGACAGTGAGCTTAAGTATGTAAGTTTTTTTATTTTGTTTTCTCCCAGTGAAAGCAATGTTATTATATACTAACACACAGTCTTTTTTTCTTTGCCTAATTGGATTCTTTTCCGTAACCCAGCCAGCTGATTTTGATTGGCTCATACTGCATCACATCAATTCATTTTCCATGCTACCTCCTGGATCTGATTACTGGGCTTGACTGTGCTTGCTTAGTTAGACTAAGTTCAGTTTTGAAGTGACTTACGTGAACAAAGGGCATCATAATATCGTGGACCATTACAAACTTGGCTCCTTCCACCTTTTCCACTCTTTTCCCCGCCTGAGGCTATATGAGCTTTTTACACCTGTGTTGTAAATTTTTAAACGCACCCCAACAATTGTACAACTGTTTCACTTCAGTGGTGTTATAGCATATTAATAGTATATATAGCATTAATTACATGGGTTGGATTAAATGGAAACCCAAAAAGAATGCTGGAGACAGATTAGGTTTATAATGACATTATTAGCTTGTTTTAATATGGTTGTTTTATCATTTCCCAAAAAGAGTGAAATTAATTTCTCAGTGAGTGGCTGGAATACCATGCTCTCAGTCTCTGATGTGGGTGACATGTTCAGTTTCAAATCACACGGGAAAGGATATGGAAGAAACTGATGGTTGATTCAGAACCTCTCAATTATTTTTTTGGAAAATCCTGGATTTGGTAGGATACCAGTCAGATGTTTAGTTGGTCTCTGGAATTTCTTATGGAATGTGAGCCTACTCAGAAACAGGCCAAGAGGTGCTTTTCCCTAATCCACTGGGAAAGGTTCACTGGTGTCAGTGGTAGAGATTGACAATCTGTTTTCTTCTATTTGCACTACTTAGAAAACCAAGTGGATTCTCCCTCTCTTTCTGTCCCTCTCTTTTTCTGTGTCACTGTCTCTCTTACCTCTCTTTTTCTTTCAGATTTCTCTGCTGGGTTTGGTGATTTAGAGTCAACGTTTCTTTAAAACAATCTTTCACCATTTGGGAGTCATTTGTGGTCACTTCAAATGCTTTTGGAAACCAGCATTTTTTTTTCCCCATAAAAAAATGCCCAGTAACAGTGAACTGGTTTGCCATTTTTGTTCTTCATCAAGCACATTAAAAAACTGCTTCATCCAACCAAAAAGGTGCCTTTTGGAAAGTGAAACTTGTAATTCCCAAAGACATAAAAAATTACATTTGGTAATTCTATTAGCCTGACAACACAGTGATGTAGTAATTTAATGGGTTTATTTCAAAGACAGAAAAATAGTTTCATCAGGAAGAATTCAGTTTACCTTTCAATGCTTATTTTTCTTCTAGACCTGTAAAATGGTGACGATTCCTCAGTGATATTCATTCTGGACAGCCAGAACCAGTTTAGTATTTAGTATTAGTATTTCAGTATTCCAAACCCAGTTCAAGTCAATTAACTTCTCTGTGTCTCTTTTACCTCACCTGTAAATGGGAATTGAGACTATTTAGTTGCCATTGTTTTTACGAGATGTTCTTCCCCTTGACTCTATTTATTGCCATTGTTCTCGTCTGTCCATCTCCCCCGATTAGACTGTAAGCCCGTCAAACGGCAGGGACTGTCTCTATCTGTTGCCGACTTGTTCATCCCAAGCGCTTAGTACAGTGCTCTGCACATAGTAAGCGCTCAATAAATACTATTGAATGAATGAATGAATGTGGGACAGGGATTGGGTCCAACATGATTATCTTGTATCCATCCCAGCACTTAGTACAGTGCCTTATACATAGTAAGTGCTTCCCAAATGCCATAAAAAATAGTCAAAGGTTCAACTCCATACTCCCTGCTGGCCATCTGGTGATTTAATGGCAGCTGATATTTTTTCTCTCTTTGGATTTTTCCCTAGCCAAGAAGCTTGGTTTCCTGGGTCCCCCTCCCCTTTATGTTTGTCTGCTTATTGACCACCTTCTGCTTCTCGAATGATAACAGAAGAAGCAGCATTTCATCATTACTTATTTCCTAGGGGGAAAATCCTGCAGTCCTCCTTTTCCTTGAAGAGTTTCTACATAATAATAATGATTGTGGTATTTGCTAAGCACTTCTAATGTGTCAAACACTGTACTAAGCATTGAAGTAGATACCATGCAATTAGTCAATCTATCGGTGGTATTTATTGAGCACTTATTATGTGCAGAAAATAATAAGTAATATTGTAATAAGCACTTGGGGGAGTACAATACAGTTGGGAGATGTGATCCCTGCCCTGAAGTCGTTTGCAATCAGATAATTAGGATTAATAACTACTGTATTTGTTAAGTGCTTACAATAATAATAATGATTGTGGTATTTGCTAAGTGCTTACTGTGTGTCAGACACCGTATTAAACTCTGGGGTGGATAAAAACAAGGTGGGTTAGACATAGTCCCTTTACATTCAATAGTATTTATTGAGCGCTTACTATGTGCAGTGCACTGTACTAAATGCTTGGAATGTACAAATCGGTAACAGATAGAGACAGTCCCTGCCCTTTGACAGGTTTACAGTCTAATCCAGGGAGACAGACAGATAAGAACAATGGCAATTACCACATGGGGCTCATAGTCTTAATCCCCAGTGTCATGCAGCAGACAATTGACAGAACTGGGATGAAAACCCAGGTCTTTTGAATCCCCGGACCATGTTCTTTCCATTAGGTCATGATGTTTCTCTGCTCAGATTAGACACAGACCTGTCCCACATGGAACTCACAATCTAAGGGAGAGAGAGAAAACGTATTTAATCCCCATAGTACTGATGAAGAAACTGAAGAATAAAGATGTTAAATGACTTGCCCAAAGTCACACAGGAGCACACATGTTGGTGGTTCTGTTACTGTCTAATAAGCAGAAGGTGGTCAATAAACAGATAAACACAAAGGGAGCGACCCAGGCAACCAGCTCCTCGGCTAGAGAAAGATCCAAAGAGACAAAGTATATCAGTCAGGTGGCCAGCAGGGAGCATGGAGTTTAATCCTAGATTAATTTAGCTTCTCTGGACCTTAGCTTCCTCATCTGTAAAATGAGGATTCAATACCTGATGTCCTTCCTTGGGTTGTGATCTCCACAAAGGCCAGCGATAAATGTCCGACCTGACCAAAAGATGTCTGGAAGCTAATTGATGTAGGATTGTGGATTCAGGAGAGGATGAACAGCTACAGCTATTTCATTCCCATTTTACAGATGACGAAACAGAAGCAGGGGTAAGTGACTTGCCCAAGGTCACACAGTGAGCCAGTGGCAACTTTGAGATCCAGGTCCCCAGACTTCCAACGGCAAGCTCTTTCCACTAGACCAAGCTGCCGCCTGTAAAGTTAAATGCACATTTTATACTCTCTTTCTTCATCATAGTACCAGTCGAGGGAAAAAAACAATACGGAAAAAGCAGTATATTATTCGGCCGATTCAGATTTTATCTGGCTATTTAAATCAGGGGAATCACCAAACAATATTTGTATAACTTGTGTTTTTTAGGTTAATTTAGTGGTTTTCCTTAAGTCTGCTTCAGTAGACATTTGTTCCTTGCTCTTTCCCAGTGTTTATCTGACCATCAAACACTGGATAAACTATGATCCTGAACTGATTGTTTCAGCTCTCAAGATCCCAGTTAGATAGGCTTAGAACAAATTGTTGGATGTCATCTATTGCGAAAGGTTCGATGGCATGTGTCTCTAATTTCCAAGCAGAGAACATTACTATGATTTTTTTTCATTTCATTGAGAACAAACATCCTCTTCATTTGAGGGAATGTAAACTTTCTCCTCATTTTAATGAGATGAGAACATCGTTGTCCACCGAAAACAACCACACTAGGGAAAATGATTGGTCATAATTTTTTTAAACAGAATGTGAAGTTTGAGTGGTATACGCTGCCTGGTCAAGCACACAATTCATTGCTCAGGAAACTCATTAGAAAATATTCCATGAAGCTAACTCTTCAAAAAACTGAGGAAAAGACCAAATTCTGTTCCATTAGAAGTAGTAATGGTAATAATTAAGTACCAACTAGATACAATGCACTTTGGAAATACAAAACAGGAAAATGACACATTCCCTGCCCTCAAGTATCTTATATTCTCAATGGAGGAGACAGATAAATAGGTATTTATAAACAGAGTAATGTAGATAAATGTTCAGCACTTACTATGTCAAGCACTGTACTAGGCTCCGGGGTAAATGTAAGATAATTAGGACACAGTCCTTTTCCACGTGGGACTACAGTTTCAAGAGAAGGGAGAACAGCTACTGAATCTCCATGTTAAAGATAAGGAAACTGAGCAAAGAGAAGATGAGTGAGTTGCCCAAGGTCACATAGCAGGTAAGTGGTGGAGCTGGGTTTAGAGACCAGGTTCTCTGACTCCCAGGTCTGTGCTCTTTCCATAGCTTACAATGCTTCTGCGGAGGTAGAATTCCCCTTGAATGTGCTACTGAATAAACATGCAACCATAAATGCTGTGAATGGCTTATTAATTTATATGACTCTGGACTTAATAATAATGACTGTGATATCTGTTAAGTGCTTACTATGTGCCAAGCACTGTACTAAGTGCTGGGATAGATACAAGATCATCAGGTCCCACCTGGGGCTCACAGCATAAGTAGGAAGGAGAACAGATATTGAATTCCCAATTTGCAGGTGAGGAAACTGAGCCACGGAGAAGTAAAGTGACTTGTCCCAGGTCTCACAGCAAATCCATGGCAGAACTGGGATTAGAACCCAGGTACTCTGACTCCCAGGTCTGTGCTCCTTCCACTAGGTAACGCTGCTTCTCTATCAGTCGGAGAAGGCACGCGGGAGGAGATGGGGTTTCGGGAAGGCTTTGGATATAGGGTGTGATGGAGATTGTGGTCTGTCAAATTTGGTGAGGGAGGGCGATCCAAGCCCTGGGGACAGCATGAGTGAGGAGATGAAAGTGGGAGAGTCAAGAGGGAGGTGAAGCTAGGTTAGTCTTGGAAAAGTGAACAGAGTGAGTTTCAGAATAGCAGGTGAGGAAAGTAACAACAATATTAATAATTATGGTATTTGCTAAGTGCTTACTATGTTCCAGGCACTGTACTAAGCACTGGGTTGTTTACAAACAAATTGGGTTTGACACAGTCCCTGTCCCACGTTGGGCTCACAGTCTTCATCCCCATTTTACAGATGAGGGAACTGAGGCCCAGAGAAGTAAAGTGACTTGCCCACAGTCACACCGCTGACAGGTGGCAGAGAGAGATGCATTGCTTAGTTACTGCAAATATAAATCAATCAATTAAAAGTGCTTACTATGTGCTGAATATTATACTAAGTGCTTGGGTGAGCTCCATAGAAAGAGTAACCGTAAGATGAAACATGGCCTAGTGGAAAGATCATGGGCCTGGGAGTCAAGAACCTGGGTTCTGACCTCGGCTACACTACTTGTCTGCTGTGTGACCTTGGCAAGTCACTTAACATCTATGCACCTCAGTTTGCTCTTCTGTAAAATGGGGATTAAGATTGGGGGCCCATGTGGAAAAGGAACTGTGTCCAACCCGATCATCTTGTATCTAGCCCAGCGCTCAGCATAGTGCCTGGCACATGGGAAGTGCTTAACAGTACCATAAAAATATGATTACTGTCTCCAAGGAGTTTACAATACATGGGCACAGAAATAAATTTCAGATAAGAGGTAAGGGATAGAAGTATAAACATAGTACAGGAAGGGTTAGCGCCCAAGTTCTTAGGTGTCACAGAAGTTCCAAAGTGGCAGTTGGAGAATACTGGGTGAGTAGATTAGGAATTTATCAAGGAAGGCTTCCTGGAAGAGAGGTGATTTCAGAAGGATTTTGAAGAGAGCAAGAGCAGTGGTGTGCAGGATGTGCAGGTGGAGGGGGTTCCTGGCAAGATAATGACGGTATTTGTTAAGCGCTTACTATGTGCCAAGCACTGTCCTAAGCGCTGGGGTAGATACAAGGTAGTCAGGTTGTCCCACGTGGGGCTCACAGTCTCAATCCCCATTTTACCGATGAGGTAACTGAGGCCCAGAGAAGTGAAGTGACTTGCCCCAAGTCACACAGTTGACAAGTGGCAGAGCCGGGAGTAGAACTCACGACCTCTGACTCCCAAGCCCAGGCTCTTGCCATAGGTGTGAGCAAGAGGTTGGTGGTACAGGAGGAATGAAGCAGGTGAGCTAGGGTAAGTGGGAGAAGAGAGTGGGTAAATAGCAAAATGATTGCTGATCGACTTCCTTAACATTGGTGGCCGAAGCTTCTCCTTGAGGCAGAGAGGAATGGACAGCTATTGGAGGTTTCTGGGGGCGGGGAGAAGTGCAGAATGGCATTTTAGAGAAGCAGCGTGGCTCAGTGGAAAGAGCCCGGCCTTGGGAGTCAGACGCTGTGGGTTCTAATCCCCGCTCTGCCGCTTGCCAGCTGTGTGACTTTGGGCAAGTCACTTCGCTTCCCTGTGCCTCAGTGACCTCATCTTTAAAATGGGGGTGAAGACTGTGAGCCCCACGTGGGATATCCGTGGCTCAGTGGAAAGAGCCTGGGCTTCGGAGTCATAGGTCATGGGTTCGACTCCCAGCTCTGCCACTTGTCAGCTGTGTGACTGTGGGCAAGTCACTTCACTTCTCTGTGCATCCCCAGCGCTTAGAACAGTGCTTTGCACATAGAAAGCGCTTAACAAATACCACCATTTATTTGATTTATTTTTAGAAAACCTATAAAGGTAGCAGAATGGGGTATGGAACAGAGACTGTCCTCAGTCTTTCTATAACCGAAAGACCATAACCTCTGACTCCCAGATGTGTGCTCTATCCACTATGCCATGCTTAGCCAAAGCCTAGGTATTGATTGATTACTAATTATGCTCCCCCTTCTAGTTCATCAGCTTCCAGTTTACAGAGCTAATGCAGAGCAGGGAGTTGTGGGCTGAGGAAAGCCAGCGGCAATGGAGAGGTGACAGTTGACCAGAGATGCAACTGCTCCACATGCAGCAGAATGTCCCACACTGAGCATCAATCATCGTCAACTAATCATAAGTATTGAACACTTACTACGTGCAGAGCATTGAATTAAGCGCTTGGGAGAGTACAATATAACAGAGTTGGTAGACATGGTAGAATATGGTAAACCAAATTTCCCACTTTGCCCTGTGCGTGTGTGTGTTTATGCTTGTGCAGGCATGCACGTGCATGTAAAATAACACAATCACTTACGGTTTTGTACTAGAGCAAAGATTCTTTAATTAGAGGCCCAGAGCATGCGAACGTTGCTGAAACAGTTAAGGCTTTATCTTGATGTTGGCTTTAGGACTGTTTAGTTGTGAGGCTCTGCATGTGAATCCAGAGGGACCCCAAAGAAAATACTCTATTGGAAACAGCGACGCCTTTTTATAAGCGAGGAATCTGGCCAAAGCAAAACAAACTTGCCCTTTGCAAGCGGGAATCAGAATCCCTGGTTCCTTCTCTGGCTTTTTCACTGACTTTAACGGACGGAGAGCATTGCTTTTTCCTCCTTTCAGACGTGTTATTCCTTTTCTTCCCAACCTCTCCTTGCTCAGACTTGGATGGGTAAATTATATGGACCTTTCATGAATTATTGTTATCAATACTAAACACTGTGATCCAAGGCCGTAATTCCCTCTCTCTTTCTAGTTACCTAAGAATGGAGGAAAAGAGGAATAAAAAGAGATGCTTTCTTTCCATTCTCCTTTTAGCAGGATACGGAAATCGACGCTTCCCAAATACAAATGAATTCATCTTCTCTAAGATAGAACCTTAGTCCTTTTCATAGATTTCTCTAGCAGACTTATTAATCATTGACTAGAAGAGCAGTCATATACACTTTGAAAACAAAATAAGCCATCTGTAGAGGATGTTCTCTAATAAGAACATAAAAAATGACATAAGGGGTGAGAAACTGGTCAATTGCATACAGTGCCTCTGGAAAAAAAGAGAAAAGCTCAACTACGTAAATCCTATATGTACTGAAAACATGCAATATGTGAGTTTTTTGCCTTTAATACAAGGGAGACATTTTTTTCAGGATTAAGTAGCACAGTGGACTGGCCAAAGTCAGATCTGTCTAGTTTCTATGTTGAGCATGTAGCTTTGTAGTAAAGCACAGGAGAATACATTATTTATTTCTCTGTTTCTCTAAAGAGAAAATGAAGATTATCAGCAGAATCTCGCCATAGTAGCCCAGGGAAGAAGAACAGTTATCCAAGTTATGCCCACAGTAAATTAATCGGGAATCAATAAATCAATTAATGGTATTTGACTGATCTCCCTCTTACTTAAACTGTGAGCCCCATGTGGGACAGGAACTGTGTCCAACCTGAAAAACTCAATTAATTATGGTGTTCGTTAGGTGCTTCCTCTAGACTGTTTGAAGCAATGGGGTAGATACAAGCTGATCAGTTTGGACATAGTTCCTGTCCCACATGGGGCTCGCAGTCTTAATCTCCATTTTACAGATGAGGGAACTGAGGCACAGAGAAGTAAAGTGACTTTCCCAAGGTCACACAACAGGCAAGTGATGGAGCTGGGTTTAGAACCTTCTGACTCTCAGGTCCTTACTCTTTCCACTAGGCCGTGATCCACCCCCGTCCCCAGAACAGTAATTGACACGTAGTAAGTCTTCAACAAATACCGTTAAGAATCTGAATTCTTAATGTGTGCAGAGCACTCTACTAAGTGCTTAGGAGAAGCTCTGGTGGAAGAGCTTCCTTATGGAGCCCACATATTTTCCCGGATTGTCTCAGGGGACTAGAGCTTCTGGGAAAATCCTGAGTCACGAGCATCTGGGAAAATCCTGAGTCATGAGAGTCACCCACCATCTCTTGAAACTTGATCCATCTAAAGGGTTTCACGATTAACAAGCAATTCTTGGAAAACTCAGAGGGTGTGCTGAGAGCTGGATTAGCTTTAGATTTCCCAGTGAGTCCATTCCTTCTCCAGATCGGAATGGAAGCATGGAAATCATTTGGATTTGGTCTTGAAACTCAAACTGCTTGACTATTTTTCAATTGGCAAAGCTGGGCAGTCACCCCTGGTTTCATTTTGGTGGGTTGGGGGTGTGGGGGAGGGTGTTGGGAGGGGCACTGAGAAGAACAAAGGAATTGCTCAAAGAAATGCACGTCCACTTCTTCAGACAATGCATGCAGAACACTGGTGGGTGGAGGGCCTAAGCGGGAGAAAGGGATAGGCAAGGAATAGGATAATCTCTACATAGCAGAGGAAACTGAAGCTGAGAACAGGCTGGGTTGTCTGTAACCAGTAGCGAATTAACACTAAACAAACAATGGTGTGTCTCAGACAGCCTATTAAGCACATTTTTTTTTCCAATTTTTTTTCCCTTGTAAGGCCATTAGCCTGTGTAAAAAAAAAAAAAATATCTGCAGGAAGAAGAATCAGGTCTAGCCTATTTAACGAGAAAGCCCCCTACATTTACTGATTCAGTTTTCAACGGACTCCTATGAACAGAATACCCCATAGCAAGGCAAGTGGCCTTTGATGGCTGTTGCTGTCAAATTTGTTATTTTGTTCGTTTATTCCAGGCATCTCATATGGAGTCCATCTGCCTAATCCACTTATTCATTGCTAGTAGGAATAACGATCTACTTTCCCACCCTTTCCGTGGGAGAACGACAGCGCAACCTAAACCAGAGGAAATCTTGTTTAGCCAGAATCCGTTTGTCTTTTTATGGCATCATTAGGGGACCGGTCATAGTGAAGAAGGCAACGGCTTCTAAAGGCTTCTAGGAATAGTGACGTGTGACTTGGCTGGGAATGAATGTTCTGCAAAGCCCAGTGCCCTACACCAAAGCATTTGCTCCCTTTTCCACCTTCCTACCACAGCATGCTGGGAAGGTGGAAAATGATTCTATTTATTACTATTGTTCTTGTCTGTCCGTCTCCCCCGATTATTCATTCAATAGTATTTATTGAGCGCTTACTATGTGCAGAGCACTGTACTAAGCGCTTGGGGACTGTAATCCCATCAAAGGGCAGGGACTGTCTCTATCTGTTACCCATTTGTACATTCCAAGCGCTTAGTACGGTGCTCTGCACATAGTAAGCGCTCAATAAATACTATTGAATGAATGAATGAGCATGGCCTAGTGGATAGAGTATGGGCCTGGGCGCCAGAGGACCTGGGTTCTAATGCCAGCTGCACCACTTGTAGCTTTGTGACCTTGGGTAAGTCATTTCACTTCTCTGGGCCTCAGTTACCTCATCTGCAAAATAGGGATTAAGACTGTGAGCCCCAAGTGGGACATGGGTTATGTCCAACCTGACTATACTGTATCTACCCCAGCGCTTATACAGTGCCTGGCATATAGTAAGCACTTAAGAAATGCCATACGAAAAAACTCCATTCATGGAAAACCTCCTCAGTTGCTCTCTTTTTTCCAAATTCTTCAGCCCATTCTCTGTTTTCAGAGAGTAGTGGCCAGGCTAGCAGGACGAGTTGTCATGGTGTCCTACCCTGGGTTCTAATTCCGGCTCCACTGCTTGCCTGCTGTGTGACCTTGGGTAAGTCACTTAACTTCTCTATGCATCTCTATCTGTGAAATGGGGGTAAGATCACCATTCCCCCTCCCCATAGAACTGTGAGCCCTATGTGGGTTAGGAACTGCATCTGTTCTGATTGGTTTCTACCTACCACATTGTCACATAGTAAGTTCTAAACATATACCGAAATTAGGAGTACTGCTAGGAGTAGTAATAGCCCTGATTATCCAGTGGTCCAGCACGGGTTCCTTATCAAATGAAGGAATGCAAGTCCTGTGTCCCTGCTCACCCTTGAATGTGACCTTTCAGAACGAAACCTGCATTTTCCTGTTTCCTGCAGACTGTGCTTCATCGTAATGTCTTCCCTCCCCTAATCCCCATTACCGACTTCCTCAATAATGATGATATTTGTTGAGCA